>NW_027555847.1:214238725-214683725 GCF_003287225.1 Phascolarctos cinereus
GGAATATTGTTGCAACCAACCTTTGTTGGTTTTGCTGCTCCATAATTCATTTTGAGATGTCATTTTAAAATTGCTTGGGGGTGTAATTTGGGGGTTTGGGTGAATCACTGCCTTTACTCCACTCCCTTGGCTCTGCTTTTTGCTCTGAAACAGGTGAATAGAGTTTGTTCTGTGATTGATCACACGAGTTTCAGGCCACAGAAAGCCTGAGAAAATGAAAAGTATAATGATAGTTGTGTGTGTGTGTGTGTGTGTGTGTGTGTGTGTGTGTGTGTGTGTGTTAGATAGGTTTGGGGGTAGATAAGGTATTCTTTTGACTAGAGAAATGATCTATAAATCATTTTCATTGTCCATACCTGTCAAAAATTTTGAGCATGTCTCATCACATATATTTGTATATATACCTATAAGCCTTGTTGTTCAGTTATTTTTTGGTCACGTACTTTGTGACCTCTTTTGGCATTTTCATGGTAAAGATACTGGAGTGGTTTGCCATTTCCTTCTCCAGCTCATTTTACAGGTGAGGAAATTGAGGCAAACAGGGTTAAGTAATTTGCTCAGGGTTACATAGCTAGTAAGCATCTGAAGCCAGTTTTGAACTCAGGAAGATGAGTCTTCTTGACTCCAGGCTTGGGCACTCTATCCACTGAGACACCTAGCTGTCTATATATACAGACATGATGTGTGTATGTGTGTGTGTGTGTGTGTGTGTTGTGTGTGTATTTCTAAGTTCAGTTTACTTTGATATTTAGTTTTAATAGTTATCAGAGGGGAAAAAGACGCTCTCATAAAAGTACATAGCTTTAAATGAAAATGTATCTGTGGCTGTACTTTCTATATCAGTATGCTCATTTTTCAACCCCATCCTCAAATTATGCATAGGTTTTTCTTAAAAATTGAAAAAAAATTTAAATTGACTTATCTGTTTCTGTCTTCCCTGATGTCAATAATATATTCTTACAAATAAATCAGAGGTGTTTCAGGTTTATGTTTTTGATAAATGGGTTCCAAACCCACTGAAACTTCATTTAGAAGATTTGTAAATGACTTAAAACTCTGCGTCAAGTTTTTGAAGTATGTAGATGAATTTGTTTCACACCCCTCTTTTTTTGGACAACAAAATCACACAAAGATGGAAACATTTCCAACAATTTTTTTTCAAAATATTCTGTCATAGCATGTTTCTTTAAAAATTTACTTTTTCATTCATTGTTAATCTATTTCATATCTATAATTGCAGTGAGGGCCTGAACTAGGATGATTGCTATGTAAATGGAGAGAAGGGGATTCAAGACATGTAGAATTAGGTAAGTAGACTTGACATGACCTGGCTATTGATTGAATAGGGTTGGGAAAGAAGAATCCAGTATTATTTCTGCCTTTTGGACATAAATTCCTTGAAGGAGGGGATTCTTTCATTTTTATATTCATAACCCCAGTCCCAGAGCCCATTGGTAGGGGACTCCCTCTTTATTGTTGAACATCAGTTCCCCATACCTTTATCAAGGGTGGGGTGTTGTTGGCAAGAGCAGGAGAGCTACAATCTCTTCTGTCTCAAGACTTCTCTGAGTTTTCTTTGAGTCTCTTCAAGTCACTTTCAACTTCTAACTTCAAGAGAGAAGATGGAAAATACCAAAGCACTTGAGGTTGCTGAAGGGAAAAGACTGAGAAGAAGTTGACATGAGGGGATCTAGCAATCTCCAGTATATCCCTATCACCAGATCGTTACACTAGAGACTTCAAGGAACTTCCCCTTGGGTGATATCTAAGACTCTGTCTTGGTTGATCTGAGTTACCTCACTCCCAATAGGAGAGCTTCTTCACTCTGTTTTGTTTGGTATATATTTTTCCATGTATACCTTCTCTGATTTCCATTTTGCTATAATTTGGATAAAAAGATTTCTTTGCTATTTGTTATATGCTTTCATTGTGGAACTGGTATTTGATAAGAAAATGGTCAAACTTTGGATATAAAGGCTGGGACTCTGTTTTCCCTCAATTAATGAAACAGCAATGAGAAATTAGCTTGAATCTGAAAATCATATTAACTAGATTAATAGTATGTAACCAGAGCAGATAGATATAATTCTAGACTCTGGAGAGTGGAGAAATTGCCTCTGGCCCAACCTCCTGGTTCCCTCCTGGCAGAGAATAAAATCTCCCTTCAAGAAGAGTGGGGACAAAAGAGGCTAGAGATGTCTATTCTGCCTCCTTTTGAGCTACACAATGACACTTCTAGGCTACATATGGGGTATAGTTCTTGTCACATGTTTGTATCCTCACCACTGCTTATAGTAGTTGACAGTAAGAAATCCTAACTCAATTGACTGGATGACCTCTAAGGGCCCTTCTACCTTTATGCTCTATGACTGGTCCAAGGTCATGAATCATTAAGTAACTGCAGAGCTGAGACTAGAATCTAGGTCTTGTGTCATTAGTCCAAGGGTTGTCCCACTAAACTATATTGCCTCCATTTGAGAGGAGCCTTAGCAAGGGAGAGTTAAGAGTTGAGAGCTTCCTTCTATTGAATTAAAGATTAAACCTGCTGCTATCTCTATCTCCACAGGCTAGCCTCATTGATAGCACAATGCTACTAATCACAAGGTCTCTCTCAGGTCCCCTTAGTACTCTTCCAAAAAACAAATGGTGCTTCTCAGTGTTCCTTTGGGACAAGCAAGCACAGTATTTTGGAAAATCAACATTGGGGAGTAGAATTTTATTGCCATTCTGTCTAAAGTCAGGCTGTTAACTATGTGCCTGAGTGTTTATGGTCCAAAGTCATGTGGGTTTTTCCAGTGCCTGCATATTTAGCATTGAATAATTCCTAGAAAAAGAGAAAATGAGGGTATCCATATGGGTAAGCAGATGAAGTGATAATAAATGTGATGAAATGGGCCAGATGAAGGAGTCACACTGGTAATTTTGCAATCCTAATATTGCCTGCCCTTGAGGATACAGAAAATGAATTTTCTAATCCAAGTTGGGTAAAACCTCAGAGACATGAGTTGACCTAGATGAAAGCCACAGGGCTATCCCCTCCAGAAAATGGCTTGTGCTATAAAGTCTTGATGACTTCCAAGCTATCATTACATCATAGTGGTCTAGAGAATAAGCTTAGTTAACTAGAAATCACCAAGATAGTATTCATGAAGCTATAGAATCTTAGACCTAGAAGGGACCTTAGAGATTATCTATTCCAACCCTCTCATAGAGAAAGTGGTACTACCCCTATTTTTTTTTAACAGATTTCGGCACTAATACTTATTACCTTTAGGAAACAACAACTCCTCTGGGCCCCTAGTTACTGTAAAATGAGAGGGGGTCAGAACAAGGGACTTCTAAGGTCCTTTACAGACTTACATCTATAATTCTATGTGTAAACTAGGGCCCAGAAAGTTTACGCAATTTGTGTAAAGTTATATGGTTAGTTTTGTAACTTTGAAGGTTAGGGACATTATTTATAATGTACATTTTAATTGTTTGTGTTAAATACATGCTTGAGTGTTTATGGCTGAATGTCAAGTGGGCTTTTCCAGGACCTGCATTTTTAGTGTTGTATAATTCCTAGAGAAAGGATTTAATATTTTTTTCAATCATAGGCATTGAACCTGGAGGCTCCAGTTTCATATGACTTTGGACATCATCCTTCAGTACTAGGTCAATATCCTCCATTAATTCAACACAGAACATTAACTCTTACATACATTTATTTCTTTTTGATTTGGAGTGTTCTAAAGAAGCCATACAATAAAGTTGATGCTAATCTAAATAGGGTACATTTTTTTCTTTCCCTCCAATATCTCATGATGATGTTTTTCCAGTATTCATAAAAATGTGGATTCATAGGTTGAAAGATACTACTGAACATCTGATCCCAACAAATAACAGAGGCAAGGGCTTAAAAGAAAATTAGAATAGACCAGACCACATTATTCTTCTGGGGGGGGAAGTCTATTGTTTATAAGTTGGGTTCTTTTTGGAGAACTGGTTATCTTACTTTATTTGGAGGACTTGAATAATGATACCACTCTAGTAGATTCAGAAAGATTGACATATTTCCAATCAGCTCATTTTAAAAGTGTTCATTTAGGGGAAAGATAAAGAACATAGTCACTCTCTCTTAAGGATGTTAGAATTCCAATTTAAACAAAGGGCAAGTGGGACACATAACCCACTGCCCAGATCAAAATACAGGCAACTGATGATATAGCCCCTTGTTGCCCATTCATTTATTACACTGAAATTTCATCATAATGATTCTTATAAAGCAGATTAGTTTTAATTTAATAGAAAATAGGATATCCTTATGAAAGTGTTCTCCCTAATAGATTTATTTTTATTATGCAAAGTGAATGAGGTGGATTTGATCATTTGCCTAATGGATATTAATGTAGTGGAGTGACAAGTGCTCACTGTACCATTTTTGAATTGATGTCAGAAAAACTGGATGAGTCACAAAGGGACAGGTGACTTCTGAGCATGTGGATGAGGATGATAAGCTATCTCTAGGACATTATTCCATCAGTCATTCAACCTCCTGAAGATCTGAAGGAGCTCTATACAGTGTTAGAAGCCAGTTGCCCCCAATCAGGGACATATGACTCAGTAGCAAAGTATCCAATCTGTTTCTCTGATAGCATCTTTTCCTTTCACTAGGGTTAGATCAGCATTTTTTATAGGTAAGGGCTAGACAGCAGGCAGAATGATTGACATTTTAGTGCTTCAGAGACACTCTTTAAGGAAAAGTTATGCCTTTGTGAGACCTACCTGGACAATTAAGGATCAGTGAGATAGGAATGGAAGTCGGGACCTGAAAGAGCTAAGGAAAAGACTGGGAATTGATGTTAGTAAAAGTATGAAGGAAGAGTTCAAATGTTAGAAGTACTCAAAGATGGAAGTCAATAATATGCTAATCCACATTTGTGATAGTGCTCTGAAGTTTATAAAGCATTTTTTCTATTTCTATCTTATCATCATAATATCATATATGAAAGGGACCTTGGTAGTTTAACATCTTTGTTTTATTGAAGAGGAAATAATGGCCCCGAATGAGTAAATGCTTTATCCAAAGCCACATAGGTGGTAAGTAGCAGATCTGGGATTCATACTCAGGTCCTACAAGTCCAAGTTCAGGACCTTTCTCTCATAATATGTTGCCTTCCCAAGGGACATGTTGTACAGATGCTGCTATTCCCCCATCTTATAAGTGAGCAAACTGAGACTCAGAAAGGGAAAGTAACTTGTCCATGCTCACCCTGCTAGATTCAAACCCAAACCTCCTGATTCTAAGTATGGTGCCAGATTAGCAGATTCAAACTATGGTGGCAATCAAGAGCTAAAGAATATGAAGACCAAGGTTATATCAGAAAAATTGGTCAAAGGAAATAAAGCCAAGATGGCATTCAGGAAAGAAGATTCAGATCCATTATACAGAGACAAGAGTACTTAAACATTGAGTAAAAAATCTGATTTAAACATTTTGATTCTGCTGTGTGTAGCAGGAATCAATACCTGGTTCCTTGGTTTGAGACCAGTTCCAGGCATGATGATCCAAAAGCATTTTATTGTAATGACTTATCACTCTTATTAGATCCCAATATAATGCAACAACTCCTCATACAAGTATCTAGCAAAGCAAACTGAGGAAGGATTATTGAGTATTAGGCAGGGAAAGTCAATTTTCTGAGGAGAAGAGAATTATATAATATAGTACAAAGAGGCCTGCAAGTTAAAGAGCTTTCCTTGGTATTGATATCTTAGTCCATCTCTTTATATACCCTACCACAACAAAGACCATACCCATAGTAGGGCATTTGGAATCACTGGTGCATTTGTGGATTCCAGAGCCCCTGCTTGAAGATTTCCCCTTTCCTGGTTATTTATAATTCCTTCCCTCCCAAAACTTTTTTCTGGAGCTCAGTTCTATAATAATTCCAAAGTTCTACCCATCCTTAAGGCCAGAATGAAATGGATACAAAAGTCCTTAAAGCCAGAAGAACATGAAAGGCCAAACCAGCTTCATTTCCTATTTTAAAAGAGTAACTAAAATGATAGATTTGAACAATGATGTAGACTTAGTATACTTAGATTTCTGCAAGTCATTTGACAAAATCTCTTATTCTTCTCTTGCAGATAGAGAATGAGAAAATTATATCTGGAAGGAATTTCAGAGAGAGAGAAAGAGAGAGAGAGAGAGAGAGAGAGAGAGAGAGAGAGAGAAGAGAGAGAGAGAGAGAGAGATGGGATGGGGAAACTACACAAGGATATTCTAACTGAGGTCCAAGAAGGAGATGATTACGCATGTGTGAGGTAATTCTGAAGAAGTGTGTAGTTTCAAAAATGGAAGTAGACACATTCAATGGGTGGCAAGTGGAGGAGTTTCTGAGATAATCTGGGAGCTCTAAAAACTCTGAAGCCTATAGCGGGGGCAACAGTGATAAAAATATGAAAGAATTCCTGGTTGATATTGAATTCATGGACTGATTGGGACTTGCACATGAAGAGCAGCAAGGTACATTTGATAACTCAAGAAGTAGTAAGTAATTACTATATACCAAGCACTGTGTTAAGTACTGAGGATATAAAGGAAGACATAAAACAAACTGTCCCTACCTTCAAAGAATATATATTGTGACATAGGAGACAACACGAAAATAACCAGCTATACACAAATTGTCCACAGAGTGGATGGAAGGGAATTTGGTCAGCACTCCTGTCTTTCCCTTCCCATTCCCACATCAGAATCTAGCAGTGGTTAGTTTGTGACTGTTGTACTTTGAGGTGCTTATCTTTTTGGAATAAATCTCTTTGATAGGAGAAGGGTATCTATTCTTAGGGCAAGTGTAAGACCTGTACTTCTGTACAACTCCAGCACTTATAGCTTCTTTTTCATCTCTTTCTATCTCTTCCATTCCTATAGCTGACCCTGGGCTACAATTTCCTGAGCCCTTTCTGTGATTTCCCCCCTAGATCCACACAGCTTTTGCCAGACTTTTGTATTTTTTTTATTAATTTATTTGGATTTACCAACAATCACTTCCATAAGCTTTTGAGTTTTAAATTTTTCTCCCTCTCCCTCCTCACCTCCCTCCTTAACATGGCAAAAAACAATATGATTTAGGCTATGCATATACATTCCTATTAAACATAAGTAAGAATTGGAACTAATAGTAGGAACCACCAGAAAGAGGAAACAAAATACAACAGAAGAAAATGAAATAGCAAATCGTATGTGTCGATCTGCATTCAAACTCCATAGTTCTTTCTGTGGATGTAGATAGCATTTTCAATCATGAGGCCTTTGGAGATCCTTGTATTGCTGAGAAGGGTTACATCTATCAATATTAGTCATCAGACAGTGTAGCTGTTAATGTGTACAACGTTCTTCTGGTTCTGCTCACTTCACTCAGCATCAGACCATACAAGTCTTTCCAGGTTTTTCTGAAGTCCTCCTGCTCATCATTTCTTATAGTACAATAGTATTCCTTTACATTCATGTATCACAACTTGTTCAGATATTCCCCAATCCATGGGCAACATCTCAATTTCCAATTCTTTGCCACCACAAAAAGAGCTGCTGTAAATATTTTTGTACATATGGGTCCTTCACCCATTTGTATGATCTCTCTGGGATACAGCCCTAGAAGTGCTATTGCTGGGTCAAAGGGTATACTCATTTTTCTAGCCCTTTGGGCATAGTTCCAAATTGCTCTCCAAAATGGTTGGATCATTTCACAACTCCGCCAACAATACATTAGTGTTCCAATTTTCCCACATCTTCTCCAACATTGATCGTTTTCCTGGATTGTTATGTTGGCCAATCTAATAAGCATGATGTGGTACCTCAGAGTTGTTTTGACTCGCATTTCTCTAATCAATAGTGATTTAGAGCATTTTTTTTTCCATATGGCTATAGATGGTTTTAATTTCTTCATCTGAGAGCTACCAGTTCATATCCTTTGACCATTTGTCAATTGGGGAATGACTTGTATTCTTAGAAATTTGACTTAATTCTCTATATATTTTAGAAAAAGGCCCTTATCAAAGACACTGGCTGTAAAAATTCTTTCCCATTTTTTTACTTTCCTTCTAATCTTGGCTTTATTTGTGCAAAAACTTTTCAATTTAGGGACAGCGAGGTGGCGCAGTGAATGCAGTACCGGCCCTGAAGTCAGGAGGACCTGAGTTCAAATCCGGCCTCAGACCAAACACTTGATGCTTACTAGCTGTGTGACCCTGGGAAAGTCACTTAACCCCAGTTGCCTAAAAAAAAAAACAAAAATCTATTCAATTTAATATAATCAAAGTTATCCATTTCACATTTTGTATGTTTGGTCACGAATTCTTCTGTTTTCCATAAATCTGATAGGTAAACTATTCCTTGCTCTCCAAGTTTGCTTATAGTGTCAGCATTTGTATCTAAATCATGAACCCATTTTCTCTTTATTTTGGTATATGGTATGAGATTTTGGTCTATACCTAGTTTCTGCCATACTTTTTTCTGGTTTTCCCAGCAGTTTTTGTCAAATACTGAGTTCTTATTCCAGAAGCTGAGGTCTTTGGGTTTTTCAAATAGAAGATTACTATAGTCATTGACTATATGTCTTATATATCTAACCTATTCCACTGACTCACCACTCTATTTCTCAGCTAGCACCAAATAGTTTTGATGATTGCCGATTTATAATACAATGTAAGATCTGGAATGGTTAGGCCACCGTCCCCTGCATTTCTTTTCATTAGTTCCTTTGATATTCTGGATCTTTTATTACAAATGAATCCTATTATCATTTTTTAAAACTCTATAAAATACTTTTTTGGTAGTTTGATTGGTATGGCACTGAATAAGTTAATTAGCTTAGGTAGAATTGTCATTTTTATTATATTAGGTTGGCCTTCCCATGAGCAACTGATGTTTTCCCCATTACTTAGATCTCACTTTATTTGTGTGAAAAGTGTTTTGTAATGATGTTCATATAGTTCCTGAGTTTGTTTTGGTAGGTAGACTCCTAAATATTTTATAATGTCTACAGGTAACTTTAAATGGAATTTCCCTTTCTATCTCTTGCTGTTGGGCTTTGTTGGTAATATATAGAAATGCCAATGATTTATGTGGGTTTTTATTTTATAGCCTGCAACTTTGCTAAAGTTGTTTATTATTTCAAGTAGTTTTTTACTTGATTCTCTAGGATTCTCTAAATATATCATCATATCATGTGCAAAGAGTGATAACTTTGTTTCTTCTTTGCCTATTCTAATATCTTAATTTCTTTTTCTTCTCTTATTGCTGAAGCTAACATTTCCAGTACAATATTGAATAACAGTGGTGATAATGGACATCCTTGTTTCACCCTTGATCTTATTGGAAATGGTTTTAGCTTGTCCCCATTACATCTGATGCCTGCTGAAGGTTTTAGGCAGATGCTATTCATCATTTTAAAGAAGACTCCATTCTAATGGAACCACAGTCAAGATTGCATAGGAACTTGTGGCTTCTACATTAAAAGACCATAGGACGTGGAGTATGATATTCCATAAGGCAAAGGAGCTTAGATTACAATCAAGGATTAACTACCCAGCAAAAATGAGCATGATCTTTCTGGGGAGGAGATGGATATTCAATGAAATAGGGGACTTCCAAACCTTCCATGATATTTAAATTGATTCTTTCTGGCTGTTTGCTGTATTTTCTCTTTGAGCTGGTAATTTTGGAATTCGTCTACTATATTCTTTGGCATTTTCAGGATCTCTTTCAGGAGGTGATTGGTGGATTCTTCCTGTGGCTATTTTACCCTCTGGTTCTAGGACCTCAGGGCAGTTTTCCTGAATGATTTCCTGAAAGATACTGTTCTGGCTCTTTTTTTTTTCCATGTGATTTTCACAAAAATTATTTTTAAATTGTCTCTCCTGGATCTATTTTCCAGGTTAGTTGTTTTACCAATGAGATATTTTATGTTTTCATCTTTTTTTTATTCTTTTGTTTCTGTTTGACTGATTCTCACTCTCTCGTAGAGTCATTAGCTTCCATTTGCCCAATTAAAATTTTTAACATATTGTTTTCTTCTATTAGATTTTGTACCTCCTTCCCCATTTGGCCAATTGTATTTTTTAGGGATTTGGTTCCTTCAGTGTACTTTTTCCAGTTGGCCAATTGTATTTTTTAAGGACTTGTTTTCTATAGTTAATTTTTGTCCTTCCTTTTCCAAGCTATTGACTCTTGCATACCTCTCATTTCTTTTCACAATTTCTCCTCTACGTCTTTCATTTGACTTTTAAAATACTTCTTGAGTTCTTCCAAGAAGGCTTTTTGGGCTTCAGACAATTTCATATTCCCTTTTGAGGTTCCTGATGTGGGTTTGTTGACAATGCTGTCCCCTTCAGAATTTCTGACTTGATCTTCAGTATTCCCATAATAAGAATCTGTAGCACATTTCTTTTTGCTCATGGTGTTTGCTTATTTCCTGTTATTTAAAGAGATTGAGCTCTCCTGCTGGGGAGCAGGGAGGACTGACCCAATCTTCTTGTGTTGGGAGCCCAAGGCCTGGTCACTGGCTTTGTGTGCTGGGGCCTCCAATGCTGGCAGTTGGAGGCTGTAGGGTTCTGGCAGCTTACCTGGCATTGGGCTAGATTCAGCAACACTGGAATCCTAGGGGTAAGACTGGATAGTCTGGTCCCTGGAGGTTGTCTGCTCAACCCTGCCTTTCCTTCCTTTTTCTTTCTTCAGTTCCTTTCAGATGGATGTTGCAGGATGTTGATCTGCCTGGCACCCCTTGGAGGGCTTCCCAGAGTCTTGGTGAGGCACTGGGAGACCCAATTGCTATAAAATGCTGAGGCACCTGTTGGTTTTCAGAGCTGGTTTCCACAGGTCCCCTCACCCTCACTGAAGCACTAGGGGGTCCTGGTATTGGTATTTGCTTGCGCCACTACCTGGGTTTCAAGATCTCTTCCTGGTATGTTAAGGTGGGGCTTTCCGCTAGTTTGCTAGAATGCCTTCTATTCTGTACTGCTCCCCTTCCCCCAGGGCAAGAGAGGACTTTCCCATTAATCCCTCAAGCTACCTGGACTACCAGACTGCTGCACCCCATCTTTCTTCTGGATCAGCTATTCTAAGGTTTTTCTTGGGGTGATATTTTCTGGGCTTTCAGAGGTGAATAAGGGAGGGTAAGAGAAACTTACTTCTTACTTTGCTATCTTGGCTCCAGGAAGGACGTAACTTTTGTATTTAGTCCAATGGCAATGTTTCACTGGAACTACATTTTGAGAGGTATACTTGGAATGACAATAGAATACTCCAAGAACTTCCAGAAAGTTTGTGAAGAGTGATTAAAGAATAAAGTGAGGATATTGAAGAAATAATGATGGAAATTAGAGATCTTAAACAAATAAAAACAACCTCCAGCAAATCTAACCAAGTATGAGAGAATTTAGAACAAGGGACAGAAATATTCTTTATGTCAGTAGACTCTCTGAAAAACAATGACAGAATTTAAACAAAAATTCAGATTGGAAATAGGTAATGGAATAAAATTTAAAGTAAAAATGATCAAGACAGAATATAAAAGCACTCTACAAAATTAAAATAGAAAATATGATATGAAAGATAATATGAGAGTTATAGCCCTTATAGCAAAAGGAAACTTATATACTACCCTCAGAGAGAGCCTACAGAAAAATCGCTGAGTAAGGTTGGAAGCAGACATCAGTTTCAGATTCAGAGATCCACAGAACACCAGCAGAAACTTAAGTTTACTCACCAAGAAACATTGCAGGCAAATGTGATAACCACAACATCAAGAAACATGTTTTATAGGCAACAAGGGGGAAAAAAAACAATTAAACATTTATACTGTAGTGATATGAAGCTCCTTTGTATAGAGGGGCATGTGTATGATAAGGGCCTGTCCTTGTGTGGCTTGAGGGAGGCAGAATAGACATCTTTAGCCTCTTCTTCCCTCATCCTTCTCCAAGGGAGACTTTTATTTCTGTTGGGAGGGGAAGCAGAGGTTAGGACCAGAAGCCATTACTCTGCTTTCCTCAGCAAGAGGTGGTACAGAAGTACACCTATGTGCTTCCCTAAATAATATTAATCTAGGTAATATGAATGGGTTTTATCTAAATTTTGATTGCTTTGTCATATTTTGAGGTGGAGGGAATCAGGATCAAGTCTTGATCACTTTCCCACTTAATACCAATTCCTCTATAAACATACATGGCAAAGAGCAAAGAAGCTCAAATATCCAAATCCTAGCAAAATAAAACTGCAAGAAGGCACATACAGAAAAATATATACCAGACAATACAGAATGATAGAGCTCTCCCATTGGGAATGAAATAACTCACCTTGAGCAAGAGAGAGGCTCCTGGATCTCACCCAAGAAGAAATGCCCCAAAGTCTTTAGAATAGCAAGCTGAGAATAGGTATATGATGGAGACTGCCAGCTCCTCTCAAAGCTTCCCAGAGTCTTTTCCTTCAGCAACCTGATATGAGATTAGACATGTCCATCTTCCCTCTTGAAGCAAGAAGTACACAAATGATGAGCCTTTAAAGGAAGACTGGTGAAGGTTGGAGCTCCCTTGCTTCTCACAAATTCTGTGCTACCTGTATCATAATGCAGTGTTTTTATCTGCACCAAAAAGGAGAGAGTCCCATACCAATAGGCCTTGGGACAGGGGCTACATTAGGAATAACATAGAATGGTTTCAAGGAGCTGAGATAACAATGAGACAACAAATACTTTGGTAGGCCCAGGTAAATCAGTACTGAGAAGAAAATTTATATCTCTAAATACTTTATCAATAAAACAAAGAAAAAAGGATCAGTGAATTGAACATGCAACTCAAAAGATTGGAAAATGAACAAAGCAGCAATTCTGAAAGAAGTACAAAAGAAGAAAAATTAAAAACCCTTCAATACTGTTAAAACTAAGAACTTAAGGGGCAGCCAGGTAGCACAGTGGATAGAGCATTGGCCCTGGATTCAGGAGGACCTGAGTTCAAATTCGGACTCAGACACATAACACTTACTAGCTGTGTGACCCTGGGCAAGTCACTCGACCTTGATTGCCTAAAAATAAAAAAAAAAAATTTTTAATTTAGAAAAAGAATGATAAAATTAAAAAGAAAACTGATAAGATTATTTATACAGGTATAGAAAGAACATTTGGGAAAAAACATGATAATTATGTAAAATAATTAAAAAATGTAAAGGTCCTGCTTTACTATAATAAGTAATA
The DNA here is from genome assembly GCF_003287225.1 of Phascolarctos cinereus. Lineage (NCBI taxonomy): Eukaryota > Metazoa > Chordata > Mammalia > Diprotodontia > Phascolarctidae > Phascolarctos > Phascolarctos cinereus. Next base: position 214,251,958 of record NW_027555847.1, read on the forward strand.
AATAATAAAAATCAAGGGTTAATATATTTTTAAAAGGAAGAAACACTCAAAGACTTCCCAGTACAAAAAGAATAAAGCAATGCTCTTTCTTTTTGCACTATTGTTTGGCATAGTTCTTTAAATATTACTTTGATCAGTGATTCTTAACCTAGGATTCATGAATCCCAAGTGATCCACTTCAAAATAGAGTTCAGAGGGTCTATGAATTTAATGCAAAAAAATGACATCTTCATTTTGAATAACCTCTAAATGAAATTCATTTTTTTTCATTCAATTATGGAATATAAAAAAAATACCAGTACATTATTCTGTGAAATGTTCCATAGGATTCACTAGACTGCCAAAGGAGTCCATGACAGAAATTGTTTAAGAACTCCTGGACTAGGGCAATAAGATAAAAGACTAAAATCAAAGAGACAAATTTTAGCACAGAAAAAAAATTATTTCTATTTGCAGATGATAATATAATATATCTAGAAAACCTCCAAGAGATCATCAATAAGACTCATTGAGTTGATTATTAGATTTAGCAAATTAGTAGAATACAAAATAAATCTATATAATACTAACAAAATTAGGAAGAAATAATAAGAAAAAATCCATTCGAAAAAGCTAAAAATTCATGAGCTCTTCTGCAGTTATCCCACCAAGACCCAAGCAAGATTTGCATATTTTAAATTTTTTATTATTATTTTAAGCTTTTATTTAGTATTTTGTTTTTCTCCAGTTATAGGTAAAAACAATTTTTAACATTCATTTTTGAAACTCTGAGTTCCAAATTCTTCCTTCCTCCCTTCCCACCACACTTCACTGAGAAGAGGTACAATTCAATATAGGTTATACATGTGTCATGCAAAACATATTCTTATTAGTCATGTTGTGAAAGAAAATATATACAAGAAAAGTAAAGTTAAAAAAAAATGCTTCAATCTGCATTCAGACACCATGAGTTCTTTCTCTGGGGATGGATAGCATTTTTAATCAAATGTCCTTCAAAGTTGTCTTGGATCATTGTACTGATGAGAATAATTAAGTCATTCACAGCTGATCATCTTACAATATTGCTATTATTTGTATACAGTACATTTCACTTTGCATCAGCCCATGCAAATCTTTCCAAGTTTTTCAGAGATCATCCTGCTCATCATTTCTTATAGTATTCCATCATAATCACAACACATACAACAACTTGTTCACCCATTCCCCAACTGATAGGCATCCCCTCAACTTCTAACTCTTTACCCCCAGAAAAGAGCTGCTATAAATATTTTTGTACATATGGGTCCTTTTCATTGTTTTTAAAAATTGCTAGGTCAAAGGGTATGCATGGTTTTATAGCCCTTTAGGCATAGTTCCAAAATGTTCTACAAAATGATTGAATAAGTTCACAACTCTACCAACAATGCATTAAAGTCTCACTTTCCCCACATTCTCTCCAACATTTGTCACGTATCTTTTCTGTCATATTAGCCAATCTAATAGGTGTGAGGTAGTACCTCAGAATTGTTTTAATTTGCATTTCTCTAATCAATAGTGAGTTAGAGTATTTTTTACATGCCTATAGATAATTTTGATTGCTTCATCTGAAAACTGATCTTATTTTCTGATCATTTATCAGTTGGGGAATGGCTCTTATTGTTTATAAATTTGACTCAGCTCTCCATATGTTTGAGAAATGAGGCCTTTATCAGAGCAACTTGCTTCAATTCTTTTTCACAGTTACTGTTGCTAACTGTATTCCCCTCCATCCTACTCTCCCCATTTATTCTATTCTCTCTCTCCTTTCTTCCTGTCCCTCCTCAAAAATATTTTGCTTCTGACTACCACTTCCCCCAATCTTCCCTCTCTTCTATCACTCTCCCCTTCTCTTGTCTTCCCCTACTTTCCTGTAGGTTAAGTAAAATAGATTTCTATACCCAATTGAGTGTGTATGTTATTCCTTCTTGGAGTTAGTTCTAATGAGAGTAAGTTTTATTCACTCCCCCTCACTTCTGCCCTCCCTTCTCCTCTACTGCAAAAGCTTTTTCTTGCTTCTTTTATGTGAAATAATTTATTCAATTCTTCTCCCTTTCTCTTTCTCCCAGTACATTCCTCTCTCACCCCTTAATTTTATTTTTGGATATCATCCCTTCATATGCAATTCATACATGTGCCCTCTGCCTATTTTTGCTCCTTCTAACTAATAATAAAAAAAGGTCTCATGAGTTACAAGTTATCTTCCCAGGTAGGAATGCAAAAAGTTTAAACTTATTAAGTCCCTTATGATTTCCCTTTCCTATTTTTTTTTATGCTTCTATTGAGTGTTGTATGTGAAAGTCAAATTTTCTATTCACCTATGTTCGTTTCATCAAGAATGCTTGAAGTCCTCTATTTCACTGAATATCCATTTTTTCCTGTAAAGGATTATACTTAGTTTTGCTTGGTAGGTGATTCTTGATTTTAATCCTCCTCCCTTTGACCTCTGGAATATCATATTCCAAGCCCTACAATCCCTTAATGTAGAAGCTGCTAAATCTTATGTTATCCTTATTGTGTTTCCACAATACTTCAATTGTTTCTTTCTGGCTGCTTCAATATTTTCTCCTTGACCTGGAAGCTCTGGAATTTAGCTATAATGTTTATTGCAGTTTTAATTTTGGGATCCTTTTTAGGAGGTGATTGGTAGATTCTTTCAATTTCTATTGTATTCTCTGGTTCTAGAATATCAGGGCAGTTTTCCTTGATAATTTCTTAAAAGATGATGTCTAGGCTTATTATTATTATTATTATTATTATTTGATCATGGCTTTCAGATAGTCCAATAATTTTAAAGTTATCTCTCCTGGATCTATTTTCCAGGTCAGTTATTTGTTCCAATGAGATATTTCACATTGTCTTTTATTTTTCATTATTTTTGTTTTGTTTTATTGTTTCTTTATTTTTCATAAAATCATTAGCTTCTATTTGCTCCATTCTAATTTTTAAGGAATTATTTTCTTCAGTGAGCTTTTAGACTTCCTTTTCCATTTGGCCAATTCTGCTTTTGAAGGCATTCTTCTCATCACTGACTTTTTGAACCTCTTTTACCATTTGGCCTAGCCTATTTTTGAAAGTATTATTTTCTTCAGTATATTCTCTGTCTTCTTTATCAAGCTATTGACTTGTTTTTCATTATTTTCTTGCATCACTTTCGTTTCTCTTCCCAATTTTTCATCTATCTCTCTTACTTGATTTTCAAAATCTTTTTTGAGATCTTCCATGGACTGAGACCAATTCATGTTTTTCTTGGAGGCTTTGGATGTAGGAACTTTGACTTTGTTGTCTTCTTCTGAGTGTATATTTTGATCTTCCTTATCAACATAGTAACTTTCAATAGTCAGAGGTTTTTTTCTTTCCCATTGTTTGCTCATTTTCCCAGCCTATAAGTTGACTTTTAAGTCTTTGTTAAAGTAAGCTCTGTTTCCAGGGTGGAGGGCACACTGTCCGAAGCCTCAGGGTGTTTTGTGCCAGTATTTTTAGAGATACTTCTAGGGACCTGTAAGTTATCAGCTCTTCCAAGGTAGTAAGATCTAAGGAGAGGTATTTACTATTCTTCTCATCTATGCTCTGGTTTGTGAGTGACCACAATCACTCTTTTCTGCCTTGGAACTGTGAGAAGGGTTCTCCCTTTTCTGTTGTTGCAATCTCTGCTATGCTAGTGCTCCTCCTTTCCCTGGGACTGCCACCCAGGACTCGGATCTGAGTATGGGCAGAACAACAGAGTCCTACCTCAGTGCTAGGAAAAAGACCCCTGTAATCTCCTTCTGATCAGCTGTTTGATCCCCTTACCATCTGTGGGCTGAGAGCTCTGGAAGCAGGTAATGTCACTGCTCCTGCAAATTCAGTCAGTCTCAAGGGCTTTTCCTGGTTTACTTGCACAGGGGCTGTGCTGGCACAGCCTAGGCTGCACTGTACTTCAGCCAGGTGCAACAGACCTTTCCTGCTGACCTTATAAGTTGTCTTTGGTGTCTGTGGGCTGAGAGATCTGGAAACTGCCACTGCTACCAGTGATTCTGGACTATGCTCCTCTCTCACCCTAGAGCAACGGATGTTTCTTGCTGATTTTCCATGTTGTTTTGGGCTGGAAATTTGTTTCATTCCATCTTTTGTGGGTTCTGTTGCTCTACAAATTGTTTAGAGTCATTTTAAAAGGTATTTGGAGGAGTTTGGGGGAAAGCTCAGACTAGTCCCTGCCTTTACTCCACCATTTGGCTCTACCTCCCCAAGCAAGATTTACCAGACTGTAATTTAAAACACTCTTGACAAAAGTAAAAACAAATAATTGGAGATATATTCACTAACGATGTTGGACTATACCAATATAATACAAATTAAAGTATTATCTAAATTAATTTGTAAATTTAATACACTGCCAATCAAATTACAAAAGGAATATATCTTAGAAATAGATAAAACAATAACTAAATTCATTTGGAAGAGCAAAAGATCTGGAATCTCAAGTGAAGAAACAAGAAATAGTACAAATGAAAGAATAGCAATATCAGATGTCAAACTTTATTATAAAGCAGTAGTTATCAAACTGTTTGGTATCAGTAAAAGGAATAAAAAAAAGTAGGTTAATGGAACAAATCAAGTACCTGAAGCAAGTGGGAAAACCTCAGTGCTTTATAACTTAAGGGAAAGATTCCCTCTTTGACAATAACTTTTGGGAAAATTGGAAGCCACCTTGGCAAATATTAGGTTTAGAACAATACCTTACAGTATATTCCATAATAACCTCAAAATGAATATGAAACCATACAAAATTAGAAGAGAATTAGATCAGATACATTTCACAATGGCTAAGGTCACAGTTTTTATACCAAATAAGGGATAAAGTGGAGCATAAAATGTAGAATAGCCAATTTTGACTGCATGAAAATAGAAAGGTATCATATTTATAAAATCAATGAAGAGAAATTAAAGTAGAAATGGCAAAGTGGGAAAATATTTGCATCAAATATCACCAATAAAGTCTGATATTCTAAATGTAGAGGGAATTGACATAAATATTTAACACCAAAGAGACTTCCGGCAGTCAAGATGACAGAAGAAGCAGTAAATTGCTGTCCCTCTTTTGTACTCACCTCAGAACAACCATAAAATAGCAGCCCAGAATAAATTCTGGAACAACAGAGCCAGTGAAAAGATGGGGTGGAGCAGTCTTTTAGTCCAGGAGAGTTGGAGGATTCACAAAAGCAGTCCATGTCACTTGGGTAAAAGGGGAGCACAGTCCAGGACAGGAAGTGCCAAGCCAGCAGCAGAAAGCCCCACCTCAGCAAAGCAGTGGGAGATCCTGAGCCTCAGAGTGGTAGAGCAGGCAAACACCAACACCAGGACTCCTCCCTCCCTAAACACACATGCCTTAGCACAGCCAGGGGAATTGACAGCCTCCAGCTCAGAGAACCAACATGTGCTTCAGTGCAGTCCCAGGTGGGCAGGCATCCTCCAGCAGCCAGACATCCATTTGCTTCAGCACAGTGCAAAGCAAACAGGCATCCTTCAGTGTAGCCCTGGTGAAATACAGAAAAACCCCACCTGGCCTCAGCAAGTGCCAGACACCACAACTAGGACCCCAGCTCAGCAACAGGTAAGTTTCCAGACTCCTACAGCCTCCAGCTGCCAGCACCTGAGGCCCCAGCACACAAAGCCAGTGACCAAGCCCATGGCTCCCAGCACAAGAAGCTTGGGACAGTGTTTGCCTATTTCCTGGCTTTTAAAGTTGAGCTCTGCAGGAGAGCTCAAGCAACAAGAACAAGAAGCAAAAACAAAGATTGACCATAGAGAACTTCTATGGTGACAGGAAAGATCAAAACAGAAACTTAGAAGAGGACAACATTGTCAATATACCTACATCTGAAACCTCAAAGGGGAATGTGAATTGGTCTCAAGCCTATAAGCCTTCTTGGAAGAGCTCAAGAAGATTTTTAAAGTCAAATAAGAAAGGTAGAAGATAATTTGGGGAAGGAAATGAGAGGTATACAAGAGAAAGTCAACAGCTTGGAAAAGGAAGGACAAAAATTGACTGAAGAAAAAATTCCTTAAAAAATAATTGGTCAAATGGAAAAAGAAATAGAAAAGCTATCTGAAGAAAATAATTACTTAAAAATCAGAATTTGGCAAGTGGAAGCTAATGACTCTATAAGGCATCAAATATCAGTCAAATAAAATTGTTAAAAAATGAAAAAATAGAAAAACTGAAAAAAACCTCATTGGAAAAACAACTGACCTGGAAAATAGATCCAGGAGAGATAATTAGTGGACTGCTTGAGGACCATGATAAAAAAAAAAAGAACCTGGACAGGATCTTTCAGGAAATTATCAAGGAAAATTCCATGATATTTTAGAACCTGAAGACAAAATAGTCATTGAAAGAATCCACTGATCACCTATGGAAAGAGATCCCAAAATGAAAACTCCAGGGAATCCTGTAGCTAAATTCCAGAGAAAATACTGCAAGCAGCCAGAAAGGAAACAATTTAAATATCATGGAACCACAGCCAGAATGATGTAGAACTTAACAGATTCTACATTAAAAGATCAGAGGCTTTGGAATATGATATTCAAGAAAGCAAAAGAGTTTGGATTATAACCAAGAAATCAAATGCTGAGCAAAATTGAGCATAATCTTACAGGGGAAAAGATCGATATTTAATGAAATAGGGGACTTTCAATCATTCCTGATTAAAAAAAAACAGTGTTGAAAAGAAAATTTGTTTTTCACATATAGGGCTCAAGAGGAACATTAAAAAGTAAACAGGAAAGAAAAAGAAAACATTCAATAAGGCTAAATTGTTTACATGACTACATGGGAAGATGATACTTATAACTCTTGAGAAATGTATCTTTATTACAGCATTGAGAAGGGGTATTCATAGACAGAGAGTGTGGGTATAAGTTGATTTTGGTGTGATGATAAAATTAATTAATTAAGGGATGAGAAAAAGAATGATACTAGGAGAAGAGGAAAGGGGGAGGCAGAATTCAGTAAATTACATCACATGAAGAGGCACAAAGACACAGTACAGTAGAGGGAAAGAAGGGAGAGAGGCAAGCATTGTTTGAATGTTACTCTGATTATATTTGACTCAAACAGGGAATAATATACATATTCAGCTGGTTATAGAAATCCATCTTACTCTAAAGGGAAGTAAGAGCAGAAAGAGGAAAGAAAAGGGAGGTGGTTGATAGAAGGAAGGGAGGAAGGGAGAGAAGTAGTAGGGGAAAGGAGAAAGAAAAAGGAGGGAGGCTAATAGAAGGGAAGGGAGATTAAGGGAGGCTGTGGTCAGAAGCAAAACACTGGTGAGTAGCAAAAGGGTGAAAGAAAAGAGAAAAGTATAAATGGGAGAAGTAGGAAGAAGAAAAAAACACAGCAATACTAATTGTGAATGTGAATGGGAATGAATTCTCCATGAAATGGAAGCAGGTGGCAAAGTGGATTAAAAAAATCATAATCCTACAATATGTTGTTTAAGAGAAGCATATTTGAAGCAGAGAGATACACACATAGTAAAAGTAAAAGGCCAGAGCAGAACATATTATGCTTCAGATGAAATAAAAAAAAAAAGCAGAGGTAGGAATCCTGATCTCAGACAAAGGAAAAGCAAAAATAGATCTAATTAAAAGAGATAAGGAAGGAAACTACATCTTACTAAAAGATACCATAGACAATGAAGTAATATCAATACTAAATATATACATAGCAAGTGGTAGAGCATCCAAATGCTTAGAGGAGAAGTTAAGTGAGTTATAGGAAGAAATAGATAGCAAAACTATACTAGTGGAGGACGTCAATCTCCCTCTCTCTGAACTGTATAAACCTAACCACAAAATAAACAAGAAAGATGTTAAGGAGGTGAACAGAATTTTAGATAAACTAGATATGGTAAAACTCTGGAGAAAACTGAATAGGAATAGAAAGGAATATACATTTTTCTCAGTGGTACATGGCACCTACACAAAAACTGACCATGTACTACGGCATAAAAACCTCACAATCCAATGCAAAAAGGCAGAAATATTAAATGCATCCTTTTCAGATCATGATGCAATAAAAAATTAAATATAATAAAGTGTCATGGAAAGATAGATTAAGAAAATTGGAAACTAAATAATCCTAAAGAATGAGTGGGTCAAATGACAAATCATGGAAACAATCAATAACTTATCAAAGAGAATGACAACAATGAGACAACATGCCAAAACTTATGGGATGCAGCCAAAGCAGTCCTTAGGGAAAATTTTATATCTTAAAATGCTTACATGAATAAAATGGAGAAAAAGATCAATGAATTGGTCATGCCACTATAAAAGCTAGAAAAAGAACAAATTAAAAATCCCATTAAATACAAATTAAAAATTCTGAAAATCAAGGGAGAGATCAATAAAATTAAAATTAAGAAAACTATTGAACTATAAAACTAAGAGCTGATTTTATGAAAAAAAACAATAAAATACATAAAGATTTAGTTAATTTGATAAAAAAGAAGAAAGAAGTAAACCAAATTACTAGTATTAAAAATTAAAAAGGTGAATTCAACACCAATGAAGATGAAATTAAAACAGTAATTAGGAGTTATTTTTCCCAACTGTATGCCAATAAATCAGACAATCTTAGTGAAATGGATGAATATTTACAAAAAATATATAAATTTCCCAGATGAACAGAAGAGGAAATAAAATCCTTAACCTTGTTTCAGGAAAAAAAAAAAAAAACAAATGAACAAGCCATCAATGAACTCCCTAAGAAAAAATTGTCAGGGCCAGATGGATTGACAAGTGAATTCTATCAAACATTTAAATAACAGTTAATTCCAATATTGTATAAACTATTTTGAAAAATAGGCAAAGTAGTCCTACCAAATTCTTTTCAAGACACAAATATGGTGCTGCTACATAAACCAGGAATAGCCAAAACAAAGAAAATTATAAACCAATTTCCCTAATGAATATTGATGTAAAAATTTTAAATAAAGTATTAACAAAGCGATCACAGCAACTTATTACAAGAATAATACACTGTGACCAGGAGGGATTTATATCAGGTATGCAAAGCTGGTTCAATATTATGAAAACTAAAAGTGTAATTGACCATATCAATAACAAAACTAACAATTTATATGATTATCTCAATAGGTTCAGAGAAAAGCTTTTGACAAAATGCAGTACCCATTTCTATCAAAAACACTAGAGAGCATAGGAATAAATCGAGTCTTTCATAAAATAATAAGTAGCATCTATCTAAAACCATCAACAAGCATTCTATATAATGCGGATAAACTAGAAGCATTTCCAATACGATTGAGGTGAAACAAAGATGTCTGTTATCACTACTGTTATTCAATATTTATTAGAAATGTTAGTTTTAACAATAAAAGAAGAAAAAGAAATGGAAGGAATTAGAATAGGCAATGCAGAAACAAAACTATCACTTTGCAAGATGACATGATGGAACACTTAGAGAAGAGATTCAACTGAAAAAAACTACTTGAAATAATTAACAAATTTGGCAAGTTGCAAGATATAAAATAAAGCCATAGAAATCATTAGCATTTCTATATTACCAAAAAAGCCAGAAGCAAGAGATAGAAAGCAAAATTCCACTTGAAGTTACTGTAGACATTATAGAATATTTGGGAATCTACCTGCTGTAGAAACCCAGGAACTATATGAATACAATTACAAAACACTTTTCACACAAATAAAGTCGTATCTAAATAATTGGGAAAATGTAATAAAATATAATAAAAATGACAGTTGTACCTAAATTAATTTATTTATTCAGTGCCGTACCAATTGAACTACCAATCAAAACATGTCAATCAAACATACCAATCAAAATTCTTTTATAGAGCTAGAAAAAAAAATAACGAAGTGTCCAGAATATCAATGGAATTAATGAAAAGGAATGTGAGGAAAGGTGGCCTAACCATACCAGATCTAAAACTATATTATAAAGCAGCAACCATCAAAACTATTTGGTATTTGCTAAGAAATATAGCACTAGATCATTTGAATAGGTTAGGTACATAAGACACAGAGTAGTCAATGACTATAATAATGTACTGTTTGATAAACCCAAAGACCTCTGCTTCTGGGATAAGAATTCACTATTTGACAAAAACAAACAAACAAAAAACAAAAAAAATGCTGGGCAAACTGAAAAAGAATATGGCAGAAACTAAGCATAACCCATCATCTTACACTATATACCAAAATAAGGTCAAAATGGGTACGTGCTTTAGATACAAATTGTGGTACCATATGCAAATTAGAGGGCAAGGAAGAGTTTATCTGTCATATCTATAGAGAAAGGAAGAATTTATGAACAAACAAGAGATAGAGAACATTATGAAATGCGACATAGATTATTTTTATGACATTAAATTTAAAGGTTTTGCACAAACAAAGCCAATGCAACAGAGATTAGAAGGAAAGGAGAAAGTTGGGAAGCAATTTTTACAGCCATTTTCTCTGATAAAGGCCTCATTTTTAAAATATGTAGAGAACTAAATCAAATTTATAAGAAAAGAAGTCATTCCCCAATTAATAAATGGTTAAAGGATATGAACGGGCAGTATTCAGATGAAGAAATCATTTATGGTCATGAAAAAAAGGCTCTAAATCATTGTTGATTAGAGAAATGCAAATTAAAACAACTCTGAAGTACCACCTCATGCCTATCAGATTGGCTAATATGACAAAAAAAAAAACCCCATGATAAATGCTTGTATGGCCTGATGGTAAAGATCCACATGTACAAAAATATTTCTAACAGCTCTTTTTGTAGCAGCCAAGAATTAGAAATTGAGGAGATATCCATCAATTGGGGAATGGTTAAACAAATTGTAGTGCATGAATATAATGGAATACTATTCTGCTACAAGAAATGATGGGCAGGAGGATTTCAGAAAAACCTGGAAAGTCTTACATGAACTGATGCTGAGTAAAGTAAAAAGAACCAAGAGAACACTGCTCACAGCAACAGTAACACTGTACAATGACCAACTTTGAAAGACATCTCTTCTCAGCAATGCGATACTCTAAGACAATTCTAGAAGACTCATGATGAAAAATGCTATCCACATCCAGAGAAAGAATTATAGAGTCCGAATGCAGATCAAAACATACTATTTTCTCTTTTTTTCCCTTTCTTTTGGTTTTTCTCCTTTGTTCTGATTCTTCTTTCACAACATGACTAATTTATAAATATGTTTAATATGATTGTACATGTATAGCCTACATCAGATTGTGTACCATCTTGGGGAGGGGGTAGGAGAGGGAGGGAGAAAAAATTTGAAACTCAAATTTTAAAAATGTGAATGCTGAGGCTGTGCCAGGTTCATCATGGCCACACAGGCAAAGACTGGGCTTCAGCAAATTTGGAGCAGGCCTCAGGGGACTGAATCACTAGCCGTTGCAATGGTTTCCAGACTTCTTAACCCACAAAAGGCGATAAACAGAAGGTCAATAGGAAAGGTCTGCTGGACCTGTGTAAGAGAGGAACACAGTCTGGTCCCAGTCCTGGTGTAGCCCCAGGGTGGTGGCTGCTTCTGGAGCTCTAGGCCCAGAAGGGGAGTCAAGTGGCTGATCAGAGGGGGATTGCAGGGATCTCTTTGCTGGTGCTGAGGCAGGATTCTCTTGTTTCACCTGTGCTTGGATCTGGATCACAGTCCAGGGTGGCAGTCCTGGGGTGAGGAGGAGCATTGGTGTTGTGGAGCTTGTGGGGGTTGTGGAGAGAGAGTCCTCCTCCCAGTTCCAAGGCAGAAAAGAATACTTGTGAGCCCAGGCCAGGAAAGGAGTAAAACTCTTGCCCTTGCTATGATCATACCAATTTGGAAGAGCGGAAAATTTACAAGCTCCTAGAAGTATCTCTGAAAACAGTTTCACAAAAACCCCTGAAGCTTGGGACAGTACATCCTCCACACTAGAAGCAGACCTCTATCTTAACAAAGAGTTTATAACTCAAGTAATTGGCCGGGATCACAAGCAAACCTTGCAAAAAAAAAAGTCAGACCATAAAATATTTCTTTGGTGACAAAGAAGATCAAAACATACGACCAGAAGAAGACAACAAAGTCAAAGCTCCTACATCTGAAGCATCCAAGAAAAGTATGAATTGGTCACAGGCCATGCAAGAGATCAAAAAAGATTTTGAGAAACAAGTAAGAGAAGTAGAGGAAAAACTGGGAAGACAAATGAGAGTGATGCAAGAAAATAATGGAAAACAAGTCAACAGCTTGCTAAAGGAAACCCCCCAAAAACTGAAGAAAATAACACCTTAAAAATTAGCCTAACCCAAATGGCAAAAGAGGTCCAAAAAGCCAATGAGGAGAAGAATGCCTTAAAAAGCAAAATTGGCCAAATGGAAAAGGAAGTCCAAAACCTAACTGAAGAAAATACTTCCTTAAAAATAAGAATGGAATAATTAGAAGCTAATGACTTTATGAGAAATCAAGACACAGTAAAACAAAACCAAAAGACTGAAAAAAATAGAAAACAATGTGAAATATCTCATTGGAAAAACAACTGACCTGGAAGATAGATCCAAGAGAGATAATTTAAAAATTATTGGACTATCTGAAAGCCATGATAAAAAAAAAGAGCCTAGACATCATCTTTTAAGAAATTATCAAGGAAAACTGCCCTAATATTTTAGAACCAGGGGATAAAATAGAAATGGAAAAAATACAATAACCTCCTGAAAAAGATCCCCAAAGGAAAACTCCTAGGAATATTGTAGCCAAATTCCAGACTTCCCAGGTCAAGAAGAAAATATTGCAAGCAGCCAGAAAGAAAAAAACAATTCAAGTATTGTAGAAACACAATCAGAATAACACAAGATTTAACAGCTTCTACATTAAGGCACCAGAGGACTCGAAATATAATATTCCAGAGGTCAAAGGAGATAGGATTAAAACCAAGAATCACCTACCCAGCAACATTGAGTGTAATCCTTCAGGGGAAAAAATGGATATTCAGTGAAATAGAGGACTTTCAAGCATTCTTGATGAAAAGGACAGAGCTGAATAGAAAATTCGACTTTCAAATACAAGACTCAAGAGAAGCATGAAAAAGTAAACAGGAAAGAGAAATCATAAGGGACTTATTAAAATTGAACTGTTTCTATTCATATATGGAAAGATGATATTTGTAACTCATGAGACCTTTGTCAGTATTAGGGTAGTGGAAGGGGAAAAAATATATGTGTGTGTATATATATATTATATATATGGATAGATAGATAGATAGATAGATAGATAGAGGCACAAGGTGTCCTGAAGATGAAGGGGTGATATCTAAAAAATAAAATTAAGGGGTAAGAGAAGATTATACTAGGGGAAGGAGAAAGGGAGAAGTAAAATGGGGTAAATTATCTCACATAAAACAGAGAAGAAAAAGCTTTTACAGTGTAGGGGAAGTGGGAAAAGGTGAAAGGGAATGAATGAATCTTACTATCATCAGATTTGACTTAAGGAGAGAATAACATACACTCTCAATTGGGTATGGAAATCTATCTTACCCTACAGGGAAATAGGGGGAAGGGGATAAGATAGGGGGCATGATAGAAGGGAGGAAAGATTGGGGAAGGGGGTAATCAGAAGCAAACACTTTTGAGGAGGGACAGAGTCAAAGGAGAGAATAAAATAAATGAGGGGTGGGATAGCATGAAGGGAAATAAAGTTAGTTTTTTGCATCATAACTATTATGGAAGTGTTTTACATGACTATACATGTACAACCTGTATTTAGTTCCTTGCCTTCTCAATGAGGGTGGGTGGGGAGGGAGGAAGGGAGAAAATTTGGAACCCAAAGTTTTAAAAAAATTTGTAAAAATTGTTTTTACATGCAACTGTGAAATAAGATATGCAAGCAGTAGGGTATAGAAATCTATTCTGCCCTACAGTAAAAGAGAAGGGGAAGGGGATAACAGAAGGGGGGATGATAGAAGGGAACGCAGATTGGGGGATGGGTTATCCAGAATGCATGCTATCTTGGGGTGGGGGAAGGGGAGAGTTGGGGAGAAAATCTCTAACTCAAAATGTTGTGAAAGTGAATGTTGAAAACAAAAAATAAATAAATTAACAAAAAATAAAATCACCTGCCCCCCAAAAAAATGAATGTTGAAAATGATCATTACATGTACTTAGAAAAAAATAAAATATTAATGAAGTTGAAAATACTCAAAATAATATTTAACACCAAGTTATTCTCCAGTAGATAAATAGTAAAAATGTACGAAGTTTTCAAAGGTTTCAAACTATAAATGGCCACATTTAAACTTGGCTCCATTTCACTAATAGTAAGAGAAATGCAAATAAAAATTACTGTAGTGTCATATTTCTCCATGTAAATAGGCAAAGATAAAAAAAATGGGAACAATGAATGCTGGAGGGATAGAGAGAAGACAGGCAGAGTAATGCACTATTAATGGGACCTGAGAAGTGATCTAACAGTTGTATATTTCAATTTGACTTCATTTAGTAAGAATTACTAGGTTGTTCATAACAGTTGACTCAAAGATATTAACAAAGATAATAGAAAGAAAGGTCAAATAAATACAAACATATTCATAGCAGCATGCTTGATACACTAGTAAAAGAGAGATCGAAACTATAGGACAGAATGTTACATACACTGTCAGATGAGGTTTCTATATCACATCAATTATTTTCTTTGTCTCAAAGGAGGGTATGGGTGGATAGGAAGGAAGTCATTGTGATAGAAAGTCAATAGCAGTAAATAAATACTAATAAATAAAATATAATCAGTAAAAATTATTTTAAAAAGTCTTAAGTGGCTCCCTAACATCTGTAGAATACAATACAAAATAGCACATTTAAAGTCTTCTACAATCTAATTGTGACCTACTCTTCTAGCTTTATTTCATTATTACTACCCTTCCTATAGTCTTTCTTCTGGCCAAATCAGATCATTAGCTGGTCTTACTACTTGAGATGCCATCTTGTACCTTTAGGCACTTATAAAGGCTTTACCCCGTACTTGAAATATATTCTCTTTTCTTACTTTTTCAGAATCTTTTTTGCTTTTTTTCATCATTCAGCTAATTGGCCATTTTCTTCAGCAGTCTCCTCTGATCCCTTTGTTGAAATTTTTTTCTCCCTCCTCAAATTGAGATTTCTTCTTTGGCTTTGTCATACCCTGCCTTGTATCATTCTTATCTCTATGTGTTATATCCTTGCTAACAGAATCTAAGTTCTGCCTGTGGGCTCAGGAAGTTATCCATAATAATAATAATTAACAGCAAAAACAACAGCAGCAGCTCTCTCGCTGGTGCCTAGAAAAATGCTTTGCATATGGCAGATGCTTAATACATCTTTATGTAATGAATAATAGCTAATAATTATAGCCAGTACTTATATAATCCTTTAAGGTTTGCAAGGTGTTTTACATAGTATCTTATCAGTTGTTCAATTGAATGAAAAAGATGGAGAGATGTAAGTAATATAAAAGTGAAGTTTGGGGATTTGAAATTGGTTCAATAAACTTGCCAAAACAGTACAAATTGATATGTCAAAACCTTTCATGTATGTGGTCTATAGTGGATTCCTCCAGAAGTCTGTCCTTGGATGTCTTATTTTTGCCTTTTCTTAAAAAAATGTCTTGGAATGAATGAACGAAGTTGGATATAATAGAGAAGTTAGGTGGATTTGGAACTGGTTGAATAACCATACCCAATGAATAGCCTTGAATAGGTCAAAATCTTTCAAGTGTAATATCTCCACTGAAGTTCTCCAGAGCTCTGTCCTTGAACCTGTGATTTTTGCCATTTTAAAATTAATGACGTGGATGAATATGCATGTAGAATATTGTCAAATTTAAAGATGATATGAAGCTGAGGGGGTTAATTAGCAGGTTGAGTGACAGAGTCTATTCAAAATGATCCCCATAACCTAAAATGATGGGCCATATTTAAGCCCTACACAAAATGTCTTATATTTCATTTTCAAGCATTTTATATCCATATGCTCTTTGTTTTAGTCAAACTGGAACTAGTCATTTTCCAAATTCAACATTCCATTTCCCATTTCCTTGCCTTTGCAGGGCACAGACTATTCCCTACGCTATCTCTGTCTCTTAGAATGCTTTCAGTCAATCAATAAATATTTATTAAGTGCCTGCTAATTGCCAGGCACTGTGCTTAGCACCTTAAGTCAGAAATGTCGAAGGCAAGAAATGCAAATGTTTTTCCCAGTTTCAAAGAATAAAACAAACTCAAGAGTAGATGCTGACATTGGACACATTGCCTGTATCTTAGAGGAGATTAGAGGGGCATCAAACTTAAATGCTCTGATTCATCTAGAAGTCAGGGCTGGGGAGCGTAAGTTGAGATGGATGAGTCAAAAGGTTTTGCTGAGATGCCCTTATTTGTGTCTGCTAGGTAGGTATCCGCTCAGATCCTGGAAATTTAGCCTGCTTAGAGACTTATTGGCCCTAATAATCTCCTTTTAAAAGAGGTATATCATTCATCAGAGGAGATGTTGGTGATAGTAATAGTTGCAAGAAGTGACAATGATTGTGTAGCAGTAGCAATGGAGGTAATAGTACTGGTGATGGGAACACAGGTGTGAATGACTAGGAAATGCAGAATTATATACATGACCTGGGGAATGACAACAGTGTTATGCGTACCTATTGGACACAGGAGTGGGATAATGTAGAACTGAAGGGGAAAGATCTCAATGAGAAGGAACAAATATGTATGTTGCCCTCCTCAGATATTGTGAATCATGTAGACTATATAGGTTCAGGAGAGGAGAGGGTCGACTTCCTAGTAAATCACAATTTTTCCCTATGCAACCTATCAGTGAAACTCTAAGTCTACAGAAACTTTGTTAGTCTCCAGATAAGTGCAGCTCATCAGAGGGGAATGTACAATGTAGTTCAGGGGAAATAGTGTGCTTTGAAGTCATAGGATCTGTATTCAAATCTATGACTTGCTATTTTGACTTCCCACAAGTTACTTAACCTCTCTGACCCCAACTTTCCTGATTTGTAAAATGGAAGGAAATAGATGATGTCCAAGAACCCTTTCAGTTCTAAATTATGATTCTATGACTCACTAGCAACCCCATGTCCTTTCATCATTTAGGGGGACCTTAGTGGATAGAGCATCACACTTGGAATCAGGAAGATTCATCTCCATTAGTTCTAATCCAGCCTCAGACACTTACTAGCTATGTGACCTTGGGCAAGTCACTTAATCCTGTTTGTCTCAATTTCCTCATCGTAAAATGATCTGGAAAAGGAAATAGTAAATCATTGCAGTATCTTTGCCAAGAAAACCTCAAATGGGATCATGAAGTGTCAAACACAACTGAAACAAATAAACACCAACCTCAGAACAGTGCTAATAAAGATGAAACAACTATGTAGGGTCTCATGGGTGGAAGGATTCATTCAGAGGAGAGATTTTTCTTGACTTTTTTTAGCTCATTTATAAGTCCTTTTTTCATTCTCTATAGAATTTTAATAAAAGCTCTTACTTATTTTCTGCCATGTCAGGAAGGAAGGAAGCATTGATTAGGTAAATGTTTATATATGACAACTATTATCTCATTTGATCCTTACAACAACCCTAGGAATTAGTTGCTGTTATTATCCTCATTCTACAATTGAGAAAACTAATGTGAGCAGGGATTAAATTACTTGTCTAGGGTCACTCAGCAGCATATTCTATATCTTGGCTCTGGGTATTCTCTCTGGCTGTCCCACACACCTACAATGCTCTCCTTACTCCACTCCAAACACTGAACTCCCTAGCTTCCTTTAAGTCTAATCTAAAATACCACCTTCTGTGGCCTAGCCAGTACCAGATCTTAAATTGTATTATAAAGCATTAAATTGTATTATAAAACTGAGGGGATGCCCCTCAATTGGGGAATAGCTGAACAAGTTGTGGTATAGGAATGTAATGGAATACTACTGGGCTATAAGAAATGATGAGCAGGCAGACTTCAGAAAAATATGGAAAGGCTTATATGAACTGTTGCTGAGTGAAATGAGCAGAACCAGGAGAACATTGTACACAGCAACAGCCTCATTCTGTGATGATTAACTTTGATACACTTAGTTCTTCTTAGAAATGCAAGGCTCTAAGACAACTCCAAAAGATTCATGATGGAAAATGATATCCACATCCAGAGAAAGAACTATGGAGTCTGAATGCATGTGGAAGCATACTATTTTCTCTCCTTTTCTTTTGTTGTTTTGTTTTGTTTCTTCTTTCTCATGATTCCTCCCATTAGTTCTAATTCTTCTTTACATCATGACTAATGTGAAAATATGCTTAATATGAATGTATAAGTAGAGCCTATATCAGACTGCACACTGTCTTGGGGAGAGGGGTGATAACAGAGCCGGACAAAACTTAAAACTCAAAATCTTATAGATGTGAATGTTGAAAACTAAAAATAAATTATTAAAAATAAAATTAAATAAAATACCACATTCTATAGGAAGCTGTTTCTGACCTCTCTGAATTCCAGTGACTGCCTCCTGTTAATTATTTCCTTTTTATCTTGTATGTAACTTACTTTGCATGCATTTGTTTTCATATTGTCTTCTATATTAGATGGCATACTGCCTGAGGGCAGGGATTGTCTTTTGCTTTTTTTTTTTTTAATATTCCTAGCCCTCAGAATAATGCCTGGCACATAGTCGACATTTAATGTTTATTTATTGACTGAAGTATCCTAGAGGGCAGCTAGGTGGTCTATTGGAACAAGGAGTCAGGAACAAGGAACCAGGAGCAAGGAGTTAGGAAGACTCATCTTCCTGAGTTTAAATCTGGTCTCAGACACTTACTAGCTATGTGACCCTGGACAAGTCACTTAACCCTGTTTGCCTCAGTTCCTCATCTTTAAAAAAAAACAAAAACAAAAACTTAGTCTAGCTTTAATTGTACTTTTTTGCAAGTCTATTCCATTAATTCTATAATTAGTTTACCTCTTTGTGGGAGACATGTATTACTCTTTAGGAGGCAGTGTTTGGTGGAGTGGAAAACTATTCTGCATTAGAGTTAGAGCACCTGGGTTCAAATCTTACCTCTGACACGACCTTGTGTGGCTTTGGTCTCAGTGTGTTGTTCAGTCATTTTAGTTATGTCTGACTCTTCATGACCCCATTTGGGGTTTTCTCGGAAAAGATACTGGAGTGGTTTGCCATTTCCTTCTCTAGCTTGTTTTACAGATGAGGAAACTGAGGCAAAAGGGTTAAGTGACATGCCCATGGTCACACAGCTGGTGTCTGAGGCCAGATTTGAACTCAGTTCTTCTTGACTCCAGGGCTGGTGGTCTGTGCACTATGGCACTCATTCATAAAATGAGAGAGTTGGACCAGATGTCCTCAAAGGTCTCTTGTAACTTTAGATTAGAGATTCTTAAATGATCAGATTGGATTCTTAAATTCTCTGAGCCCTTAACATATTTGTATAACTGTATTTCAATATGCTTGGGTTACCTTGTAATCCCATGTACAGGGTGTCCCAAAAATTTTAAGCTTTATAATGTAATGTTAATAGCTATTAAAGCTTAACATTGCACAAAGACTTTTTGGACAACCTGTATGTTATTTTATACATTTAAAACATAATTCCTTAAGCATGTGAAAACATTCAGTTTTAATTGTTTAAAACTATTAAGACTTTTGAGACATTCTATATTTTATGAATTTAAAAACATTAAACATTAAGTTTTAATAGCTTAAAACATCACTCAGACATTTGGGACACCCTGCATTGTATATCTTATATTTAAAAAAAAACATTTTTCTGAGAAAGGTTCCCTTAGGCTTCACTAGACTGCAAAAGGGAACACAATACACAAAAAGTTTAATAATCCAAGCTCTGGATCTAAGATTTTAAGACATTAATCTATCTGAGCCTCAGTCTCCTTACCTGTACACTGAGAGGATTAGGTGAGAAGGTCTCTGAGGTCTTTTCCAGCTCTAAATCTACGATAGTTTTTTTTTTTTAAGAAGAAATTTGAAAGTGACTTTTTTCAAGATAGACTTTTCTGTCCTTAGCAATTTCCCTTGAGCATTCAGTGTAAGTGATTGCTCCATTCTTGGGTCCCAGAAGAGGCTTCCATGCTACATCACACAGATGTATAGGTGCATTTGGCAATGTACATTGATATCGTTGTGTTATTTTCCCCTCAAATCATTTGTAAAAAGCTACATAGTGATCTGCAGAGCTGCTTAGACAAGGGCAAAAACAATCCCTTTGCACCCTTCACTCTTGCAAATCCCTTTATGCTCTTTCCCTATCAACTGTCTCTTTTGGCTTTGCTGAAGAAGTCAGTTTGACATCTGGTATATATGCACTGCCGCTCAGAATAAAAATGCTGTAATTAGTACTGGAGGGAATGGGAAGGAATCAAATTAAATGGAGTCTACTTAAGGTACTGTATTTTCCCTGTTTTCCAAAGTTTCAGAAATCATCGAAGTGTCAGAATGATGCACCAGGGATCCCATCACTTCACAAAACAAAGCCTTGAAAGAGTCAAAAGAAAATCTAACCAGAGTGTGATTTCTATCATCTTATCAATTAGCATTCTCCATGATGTGACTCCTCCATAGCTGCAGTTTTTATGGTTTGCTTATTGGTTTGGGGGAGAGCTCAAGAGAGTCCCTGTTTTCACTCCATCATTTTGGCTTCTCCTCCTAAAACAATTTCCTTAATGAATATTGATGCTAAATTTTGAAGTAAAATATTAGCAAAGAGATTACAGCAATTCATCACCAAGATAATATTCAGGTGGGATTTATATCAGGAATGCAGAACCGGTTCAATATCAAGAAATCTATCAACTTAATTGACCATATCAGAAACAAAACTAACAGAAATCATATGGTTGTCTCTATAGGTGCAGAAAAAGCTTTTTTGACAAAATACAGCACCCATTCCTATTAAAAAACACTACAGAACAAAGGAATATTTGGAGCTTTCCTCAAAATGTTAAGCAGTATGCATCTAAAACCATCGGTAAGCATTATCTGTAATGGGGCTAAGCTAGAAGCTTTCCCAATAAGATCATGAGTGAAACAAGGATGCTCATTATCGCCACTATTATTCAATATTGTACTAGAAATGTTAGCTTTAGCAGTAAGAGAAGAAAAAGAATTGAAGGAATTAAAATAGGCAATGAGGAAACAAAACTATTTATAGATGATATGAAGGTATATTTAGAGAATCCTAGAGAATCAACTAAAAAAACCTACTTGAAATAATAAACAACTTTGACAAAGTTGCAGGATATAAAATAAACCCACATAAATCATCAGCATTTATATACACATAGCAAAGCCCAGAAGCAAGAGATAGAAAGAGAAATTCCACTTAAAATTACTGTAGACATTATAAAATATTTGGGAGTCTACCTGCCAAAACAAACCCAGGAACTATATGAACACAATTACAAAACACTTTTCAAATAAATAAAATCGGATGTAAACAATTGGAAAAATATCAATTGCTCATGGTTATGCTGAGCTAATATAATAAAAAATGACTATTTGCCTAAATTAATTTACTTATTCAGTGCCTAACAATCAAACTACCAAAAATTATTTTATAGAGCTAGAAAAAAATAACAAAATTAATCTGGAAGAACCAATGTCAACAATATCAAGGGAATTAATGAAAAAATAAATGCAAAAGAAGAAGGGCTTAGCTGTACCAGATCTAAAACCATATTATGAAGCAGCAATCATCAAATCTATTTGGTAGTAGCTAAGAAATAGAGAGGTGGATCAGTGGAATAGGTTAGGTATATAAGACACAGTGGTAAATGACTAATAATGTATTATTTGATAAACCCCACCTTCTGGGATAAACACTCAGTATTTGACAAAAACTGCTGGGAAAATTGGAAAACAGTATGGGGGAAAGTAGGCATAGAACAACATCTTACACTTTATACCAAGATAAAGACAAAATAAATGCACAATTTACATATGAAAGGTGATTGATACCATAAGCAAATTAGGAGAACAAGGCATAGTTAACCTGTCAGATCTGTTGAGAGTGGAAGAATTTATGAACAAATAAGAGATAGAGAATATTGTGAAGTGCAAAATGGATAATTTTGATTGCATTAAAGTAAAAAGTTTTTGCACAAACAAAACCAATGCAACCAGAATTAGAAAGAAAGCAGAAAACAGGGAAACATTTTTATAGCTAGTGTTTCTGATAAAGGCCTCATTTCTCAAATACATAGAGAAGTAAGCAAAATTTAAAAGAATGCAAGTCATTTCCCAATTGATGAATGGTCAAAGGATATGAACAGGCAATTTTCAGAGGAAGAAATTAAAGCTATCTGTAGTCGTATAAAAATGCTCTAATAACTATTATTGGAGAAATTCAAATTAAAACTACTCTGAGTTAGCACCTCATACCTATCATATTAGCTAACATGACAAAACAGTAAAGTGATAAATGTTGAATAACGTGTGGGAAAATCGGAACATTGGAGCTGTGAACTTATCTGGAGAACAATTTGAAACTATGCTTAGGGTTATAAAACTGTGCTTTGATTCAGCAATACCACTACTTGGTCTGTATCCCAAAGAGAACATAAAAAAGGGAAAAGGACCCATGTGCATGAAAATACTTATAGCAGCTCTTTTTGCTGTTGCAAAAATTGGAAATTGAGGGGATACCCATTAACTGGGGAATGACCGAACAAGTTGTGACATCTGAATGTAATAGAATACTATTGTTCTGTAAGAAATGACAAGCAGGTGGCTTTCAGAAGTACCTGGAAAGAATTATATGAACTGATACCAAGTGAAGTGTGCAGAACCAGGAGAACATTGTATACAGTAACAGCAACACTGTGTGATGATCAACTATAATAGACTTAGCTCTTCTCAGCAATACAACAATCCAAGACAATTCCAAAAGATTCATGATGGAAAATATCTGCATGCAGAGAAAGAATTATATGGTCTGAATGCAAATCGAAGTATATGATTTTCACTTTTTCTGGTTTTTCTTTTGTGTGTTTTTTCCCTTTCGTTCTGTTTCTTCTTTCGCAATATGACTAATGTGGGAATATGTTTAACATGATTGTACATTTATAACCCATATCAGATTTCTTGCTGTCTTGGGGAGGGAGGATGGAAGAGAGGGAGGAAGAAAAATTAGGAACTCAACATCATAAAAATTACTGTTGAAAACTATCTTTACATGTAATTGGAAA
This sequence comes from Phascolarctos cinereus, assembly GCF_003287225.1. Lineage (NCBI taxonomy): Eukaryota > Metazoa > Chordata > Mammalia > Diprotodontia > Phascolarctidae > Phascolarctos > Phascolarctos cinereus. Next base: position 214,275,200 of record NW_027555847.1, read on the forward strand.
AAAATACTATTAAATGAGAAAAAAGAAATATGCATGTTTATTATTAGTGTTTGTCAAGTTCAGAATAAAAAATAAAATAAATAACTAAGATGTATATTGTTTGCTATGCATCAGGTAATGTGCTAAGTGCTTTATAATTATTATCTTATTTTATCCTCACAACAATCCTGTAAAGAAACTGAAGCAAATGGAGATTAAGTGACATACTGAAGTTCACACAACTATTAAGTATCTGAAGCTAGATTTGAACTCAAATCTTCTTAACCCCAGGCCTGGTATTCTATCCACTGTGACATCTAGCTGCCCTCTAGGGCTGTGCCTGAATGTTTTTACATTTAGAAGGCACTAGCAGAACCCTCACCTTGTAGGCTTCCTTCCTCAGTCCTTGGTCCAACTGGATCTCCAGAGCAGTGAGTCTTTTAGCAATGATGAAACCTAAAGGTATGTCAACACATTTTTTCCTCTTGTCCCTGAGGGCACCTGCACCCTAGTTCACCTCCCTCTCCTCAGATGCAACAGCTCCTTGTTAGGGTTCTGGGCTAGAAGACCTTCTTGGGTTACCACAGGATCAGCCACTTCCTTCTGTTTCTGAGAACAGATAAATGAGCAAGATTTGGAAATAAGAATAGCTGAAATTGAATGACTAACATGCCCACACTGTACACTGCTAGATGTTGGAGTCCAACAGAAAAATGGCATATGGGGCTCCTCCCCATCTTCAACATTTCTGTATGGGTGAAAAAGAATTATAAAGAACACTGAAGACAGCTCTAGTTTGGTGGAATCTAGGGCATAAACACCAACCAGGAACAGAAGTCAGAAAACAGTGATACCACTGTAGGGCAGCAAGGAGCTTGAGGGAATTATAAGAGGAGGGGGAAGACTTTCAGGCTCATGCTAATTACCTTTTGAACCAGCTGCTTCATTTTCCTCCACTGCCTTACTACTTCCTTGTCCCCACACAGCTTCCCTGGGTCCTCTGAAATGCTGGAAACCTGGCAAGCTTGCCCTGTATCCCCCACCCCATGAGTAATTCTATTGCTACTTGGGTGCTCATTTTTAAACCTTCTTATCCTAAGCATATTCCCCAGTGGCTCCTAACCACAAATTACAATGGGAACTGTTTTTCTGTGCAGAAATCTATATTGCCTACTGCTTTGCTGGGCCCCCATCAATACACTCTTGTTTCAATGGAGGATTGATGCCCAGCCTCTTTAAACATCAATGGCAATTGAGAATTCTGACAATGTTCTGTCACAGACCAGTGAGCATGTCTCTCTCTCTTTGTCTCACTGACTTTCTCTCTTTCTCATTCTCCTCCACTTCCCTCCTCCCTCCCTTTCCTTGCCTTTCCTTCCTTACTTCCTAAGCTCTCCCCTTGTCTCTATTTTCTTCCTCTCCCCATCTCCTCTTTTCATTCCCTCTTCTCCCCTCCCTTCTTCATTCCTCTTCCTAACGCCTCCTCTTCTTATCATCTTCCCTTTTCTCTTCTTCTTTCTTCTCTTTCCCTTCTCCCCTTTTCCTTCCTTCTCTTTCCCCTTTTCTCTCTCCTTCCCCCCTTCACCACCCCTTCTTGTGTTCTCCTTTCTTGCCTCCTTCCTTCTTCTCCATTACCCTTCTCTTCTCATCCTTTCTTCTCTCCTCTCCTCCACTCTCTTCTCCTTTATTCCTCTTCCCTTTTCCCTTCTCTTCCCCTTTCCTCCTTTCTTCTTTTTCTTTCCCTTCATTTCCCATCTTCCCTATCCCCTCTTGTTCTCTCCCTGCTTTCCCTCTCTTATTCTTTCTTCTTCTCTCCCCTTCTTGCTCTACCTCTTCTTCTCCCTATCCTTCCTCTCCTCTCTTTTTTCCACCTCCTTTGTCCTTCCCTCCAATCTGTCTCAGATTAGAGGGCTTTCAGATTTATCCATGTGGTAACAGAAATTATGGTATTGCTGCTTCTGTAGGCCACGTATGTGGAAACAGAAGTACATTAAGTGACAGTGTTTTTGCTACTGAAGCCTTAGGGACTATTCCCAAAAGCTAAGAGTCTAAGAGAATATATAAAAGCAGGAGTTATTCTGAATTATTTATGTTTCTGTTGCATTTCAATTATAATGGCAGTGTGTTTTGCTCACGGTGCTTTGCATATGCCAGCACTTGACAGGCCTTGCTTCAACTCCATCATTGCCATTTGGATCATTTAAAAATATCAAGTACATCTGCTGACTGTGACCCAGATCTGCTGTGGCACCTTCAGAGACAGAGCAGATAATGCTGGTCAGACCTGAGAGAGGAACAGAAGGTAGTCTTTGCCCCTCAGGTCCATACCACATGCTTCTCAAATGCAAGAGATGCATCAAAATAATTTTCTGGCAGGATAAGATGACTTGGGGAGGAAAAAAGGAGAAGTGCCCACTGAAGAAATTTGGAAAGGGATTTTACTTGGTCCCTATTCTTTATGAAATCATTTTGACCATTTTAGAGTCACAGATTTAGAGTCAGAGGGAATTTTAGACCCACTGTCAAAACCGCCTCATTTTATAGATGAAGAAAATGAGGCACCATAGGACATATAAAAAGTTCAAGAGACATAATTTCTGGGTAATTAATCATTTTATTAATTATGGCTAAAAAATAATTAATAAAATCCTATCTCTCCTGAACCAAAGAGCCTTCATGGGGTCCGCTTGAAGGTGATATGTACTTGGAAGAGTGGATGTTCCCAACAGGTGGCAATCAACTTTGACTGGTTAATAATTAATGCAGAATGAATCTTATGAGAGGAGGACCTATTCTAATGAGGGGCTGGGGGACCTGACTTTGACTATGTCCTTCTGTATTATCACCAGCCAGACCATCCCCAGACCAGGGCAGGGCAATTTAGACAAAAGATCTCTTCCTTCCTGCCCCCCCCGAACCCCATCCTGAGTAGAACGCAGTTTATTTCCCCTTTTGGGTGGGATCCAAACATGATTGAGGGGATGCTGGCTGAAGAATCTACAAGGAGCTGATTTCTGAATGAGGAAATAGAAAAAAGAAAAACTTAATTAATATAAGAGAGAAACAGTCATTTCTCTCAACAGGTTTAATTGTCTTGCCCAGAGTCATGCAAGCAATAAGTAGCAGAACCAACACCTGAATCCATGTCCCTTGTCAAAATTTAGCACTCTTTCCACTAAAATCATGCAGCTTTTATAATTATTTTACAACATTTTTCCTGGCATGGCTAGGCTAGCACTTTCATGTTCATCTTATTCACATTTGGTTGTTTAAAATCTACAATGGGGATAGGTTTAGGTCTAGGTAGAATCTCAGACACCATCTTACCCAACCCCTTCATTTTATAGATGAGGATATCAAGTCCTACTTTCCTATGGTCATATAGTAAGTCTCAAAGGTAGGATTTGAATGATATTTCCCTTGACTCTCCATCTAATTATACATCACACTGTCTCTTTTCTTGTTACTCCTTACTTCATCTTTGAGTCCTTGTCTAGTTTGTCACATCCTCCAAAACATGAATCTGATAAAATGATGGACTGTTTTAAAACTGGAATTGTCAAAACCTCAAAAGGTGGGGTGGTTTAGTAGAGTAAGAAGTACTGGCTCCAATTCATCTGTAAAATGAGAACCTTGATCTAGAGAACGTCTAGGCTTCCTTCTAGTTCTGCTAACTGTGAGTGGCTCAAATAAAACTTTATGGATCATCTATTGGAACTTTGAACCAATACAAGACTCCTCTTTCTAACCTCTTTGATAGATGGACACCCATCTATCACCAATCCACCACCACTTGAATGCCTCCTTGCTGGGAAGCAAACAACCTTATAAGGTAACTCAGTTCATTGCTGTATGGTGCTAGCTAAAAAGTTTAAATTGGCAAGTTATCTTTGAATGCCTACTAAGTGCTTAGTTCTGGAATAGGTGTGTATGTGCACAAAAAGAATGCAATTCATCAATAAATACTATTTACCTACTATGGACAAGGCACTATGCAAGGTACTATGTCAGATGCAAAGAAGTATAAACTGTGGTCCTTCTCTCAAGAACCTTCTAATCTAGTTGAGTAGAAAAGACAAATACATGAAAAGTTAAATAAGTGTTAGCTTAGTGCCTGGAATACTACTCCAGCAAAATTAATCTTGCAAACCAACATGTTTTTTCCTGGGTGATAGCTCATCTTGGAAATTGGATCCAGTCAATCATACATGCATATGTGTGCATGTGCACATGCGCACACACACAAATTGTCTTTGAAAACAAAATTTGCTTCTATTGAATACATAGGCATAAAAAGTAATTACCTTGTGACATTTTAAATTCAAAAAATATTAATCTATCATATCATTCCTTTGTAAGAAGAATTTTAGCTTCACTACAATTATATTACCAAACACACACATGCACGTACACATACATATAAAACATGCATTTTTAAAAGAGATTGAATATCAATTGAACTTTAATATATGCTTCCAATTGAGCCTTGTATGAAGTATGGTACCCCTGACAGGGTGCTTGGTTGCTTATGTTTGGGTGCTTTGTACTTGGACCCCAATTTCTCCCTAGCCTCAGAAATATTATCCCTGACAGTTTCTCCCCAGCCCAAGGACACCGTGCTTAGCAATTACTCATGAGTGGGGCCCCAGCAAGACCCTTATCTCTTTCCCTGGTGCAGTTACAAACAGCACCTGAAGGAATTATTAGTTTAAACTGGCTTTGCACTGGGTCATAAAGACATACTACTGCCCTACCTCATTATCTACATCCTGGGCTCCTCATTAACTGTATTCTAGACTTAAGACATATGTATACTCCCTACATCTATCTTGTCAAACAAGATAGGTGACAGACTGGACAACTCTCAGTTATGCTGAACTCTAGTTAACTTAGTGATGTAGCAGGCCTAAAACCACACCTCCATGTGGCCCCCCCTTGTGGGCTTTTCCAATGAACTCTGGGTAAAACGCCTGTGCAGTAGGTACAAGAAGTGCACGTTCTTTTAAGAACTGACCACTCCTTAACCACTCCCTAATCCCATCCTGAATCACCTAGTTAGCATATTTGGCACACGTTTTATTGTATTTTACCCTATATAAACTTTAACTGTACCACTCTAAGATTGCAGGAATCCTTAAGAATCCTTGCCCGCTGAAAAGTGTAACAATAAACTCTGCCACCTTGACTTAAAGAATACCTGAGTCTGTGAATTCATTCCAGACGATCCATTGTGTACTTCAGTCTTTGAGGGGTCACAACCTCTCAACCTCTCATGCTACAATACCCCCAAGTGTTAACAAACTCTAAAGACAACCCAGAAAAGGCTTTTAGGCAAAGTCAAAGCCCTTATGAACTGAGTACTCTACAATTTCCAAAGTCTGATCAAGAAATAGCTATCCCAGTGTAAGGAGAATAATCTTCCTTTCTCTCACACTGTTCTTTCCGTTCTGGTTAGGGCACATCCTGTTGGAGCATGGGTGGAATTGAACTGAGATAGCCTGGAACAGTCCCAGGTTGTAAGATATGCTCTGTCTCAATTCAGAAAAACTTGACATTTTTGAATGTTCAAATCTCTTCATTTCCCTCTAATGGCAGCAGGGCAGAGAGTTGAGAGGAGAGCTACCCAGCCAGTCTTCACAAGGAGAAGCAACTTCTACTCTCATTCTCTCTCTTCCTATCTGCCAGTGCATGTGGGGACTCTGAAGAGCCTTTGTCTCTGACTTCCTGCGAGGACTAGAGAGGGACTTTTCTTTATCCTGACAACTGGTAGTTGCTTGCACAAGGCCATGGGAGCATATGGTCCCTAAATGAGCCTTAGTCTGGACCTTGGGCTCCTGGTTTTGTTTTTCAGTTATGCTTCTTTCACTAAGCATAGGTGTCCAAACAGCAATCCTGAGATAGACATCTTTAACTTTAGAGGCCATGTTGTGAGTTCAAGAAGTTGGAACTGCTAGGTGCCTCAGTCATATGTGATTGGCTGCAGGAGTTTTTTACAACTATACTCCTATCAGGAAAGATTATCACTGATGAGAAGATCATCCTAAGCCCTGGACTGACTTTCTAGAAGACACGTGCCTTGAGGGAGTTGTTCAAATAGTTCAAGGCTAAAGAAAAGGTAAAATGGGTCAGAAGTCCTGTAAACTGCCTTATGTTTTGCTGTTTTAAGTACTGACCTTTTAAGAAAGCTATAAAAGAAGTTATAGGATATAATTTCACATTTCAAGTCTTTGGCTTATTTTAAGTTTTTTTCTTTTGTGTTTTAAACATTTTTATGGGGAGAAAATAAATAGCTATCCTGTACCAGATCTTTTTTCTGTTTGAGGAGACTAAAATCAGGATCGAAACCTAAGCTTTGAGTGATTTTCCCCAGGCCTCTGGGATAAGGTATAAAGAGTTAGTGACAATGACCAAAGAATTTGACCCTTCTCCCTAGATGCCTGGTTCATTGTATATTGTTCTGGTCTCCTTGCCACCACCCCCACTTCTAGTCAGCATGGTAAGTCTATAATTAGCCAGTATAAAGTGGCAATAGTAGGAAGTATGATTACAAAGGGAAATCTGGGAGTCACATGCAAAGATTAAAGGAGGACATCTTGCAAATCATGCCATTGTTAACCAAAACCCACATCCTGGTAATTTGTGCTGAATCAGGGGAAGCCACTTAGGCTTTTCTGTCAGGCAAATTTGGGGCCTAGGTTATGTGAATCGCGGGTAAGTTCCAGACATCCCCAGGAAGATTAACAGAACACCAAATGTTGTTGATAATTTTGAGATGATTGTGGACACACTAACTTTAAAGTTTTACTAAAAACTTTGAGATGATTTAGATACATTAATGAACTAACCCCAAGATGGCACAGATAAGACTGTTTTTCCCCAAAACCCTATAAAAATGAGACCTCAAACTTCTGTCCCCTTAACCCTCTTCCATCACTATTGGGTCCATCCTGCTGAGTGCTCCCATCTTACACCCATGATTATATGAGTAATTCTTGATGCCTCTCCCCTTCCCCAACTCATTCCCATCATTGCTTGCCTTCCTTCACCAAAACATCCCCATTTGCACCCATTTGCACCCCTTTTCCTACTTGGCTGTACTCTCCATGCCTATTCACCCCTGTACTCTCTATACCTCATTGAAGTGTGATTGCAACTTCACTGCTTGCACACCCTTGTAGTCTTCCCTGGCAAATCAAAAAACTGGGCATGCCTGCCCCATCTCATAATTTATAAATTAATTATCAATTCAATCCACTATGCCTGAGCTGGAACTTGGGCTTCTTACTAGGACAGGGTGCTCCAGACCTAACTGGGCCAGTGCCTATGTGTTGTTATATGCTAGAAAAGAGAAAGAAATGGTAGGGGACTAGAAAGCCCAAACCCAGCTGTGTCTAGGGCTTCTGAAATGTATCTCTCCCAAAGAAGAAGAAACAGTTCAACTCGTGTATTTCAGCCACCTCCATCCTTCCAAACAATGGTTTTTCTCCTCTTGCCAAAGTCTTGCTTGGCATATTTCTGCACTAAAGTTTTGCACCCCTAGTCTTATGGTATAAAAGCAAGAGAAGAAAGGAGAGAATAGAGAGTAAAATGTGTCTTATTTCTTAATCATTTTGCCTTTCTTCTCTATTTTGTGTTTCTCCTGGTCCTTTTTGGCTTTATGTTTTTCCTTGTTTTGTTTGCTGGTAATCCTGTTATCCACTAAGGAATTGGATGTAGGGAACAATTTTCTCTCTTTATTGCATGGATTATTATTTATTTTTTTTAATGTGAGGCAATTAAAGTTAAGTGACCTGCCCAGAGTCACACAGCTAGTGAATGCTATATGTCTGAGGCTGGATTTGAACTCAGGTCCTCCTGATTCCAGGGCTAGTGCTCTATCCACTGTGCCACTTAGCTGCCCCTGCATGCATTCTTAATTCTTTGAAATTCATGGATAGATTTCAGAGGGTCTATGAACTTGGATGGGAAAAAGTTGCATATTTATTTACATTAACATTTTATTTCCTTTGTAATACTCAGCATTTTATTTTATGCGTGTCAAAAGATTACTCTGAGAAAGGGTTAATTTGCTTCATCAGGTTGCCAAAGGGGTCCCCAGCTATATTGGAGGAAGAGAGGATAAAGTGCTGTCCCTCTCATGGAAGAATGTCAATGAATACTTGGCCCCACCTTTCAGGAATACCATTTCTCCAGTCTTGTCACGATTTCACAAGTGTCTTTTTTAGCAAAACTGCTAAGTAGCTGTAATGCAAAAAAGGCATTAATTAACTGAATTCAGGGTCACATGAGATACTCTGTAAATTGACTGAATGATGCAAGGTAGCAATGCGGGGAATAACTCCTGGCAATATATGCATATGACAACTTATTAACACTATGACTCCAAAGGAGGGAAAGATCTGTTATGACTGCAGCAGTTACAGAAGGCTTCATATAGGTGAATAAAATTGAACTGGCCCCAAAGTCAGGAAGACCTGGATTCAAGTCTTTCCTATGAAATATATTTAGACTAGCTGCTTGTGACTTTAGACAAGTCACTTAATCTTTCATTGTTTAAGATAACCTAAGTAATAGGCAACTCTAAAGTATCTGGGATTTAAACAGTTTTTTAAGTTTTGTAAAATTCTCTCTTTCTCTCTTCTCATATGTGTGTGTATTCATATTTACAAAACTTTTCATTGCTAAAGACAACTCCACAGTAATAGCTAACATTTAAATAGTTCTTGACTCTCACAACAACTCTGTGAATTAGTTTCCCCCATTTTATAAATGAGGAAACTGAGGCTGAGAGGTTAGATGACTCGCTCAGTCACACATTAAGTGTCTGAGGCAGGATTTGACCTCAGGTCTAGCCTGACTCCAAGTCCAGTGCTCCTACCCATACTGCCACCTAGCTGTTTCATATAGCTCTGTGAGTATAAGTTGCAGAGAAGGTGTCGACCTACATTGATAGAGGCACTTTGCTTTCCTGGGATTTTCTTATATCCTGTAAAACCACAGCCTCAGTTTTCATCCCCTTCTGCAGCTCTAGTTCCACCCCCACTCCCATCCCCATCTCATCCCCATTTCTCTTCCATTGGAGGTTAGGTAGGATTTGGCTAGGCAAAGGGGAATGTATTTAGTGGTCAGGGGAGAGAGTGGAGCAATTGCTAGTTATGAGGTAAATTGAAAGGGTGAAATAAAACAAATTTTTTTTAGCACATCTAGCATCTTCACCATGAAAATCTTTTGACAATAGTCCCCTACTTCAGCTTATTTTTCTCTTTTCATCTTCCACAGAAGGCTCATTCTAGCATCCAGGTCATAAATATCATAATGGGAATAAACATCAAAGAGCAATTAATGTAATCCCTTTGAAACCCACCCTTCCATCACTTGGTTAAACCTCACATGTTGTTTTAAAAAGCTAAAAATCAGAATCATTTTCTATAGTTAAAAAAAGGAGCAATTTGGAGTGGACCTAAATTCATGACACATACTGCCAAGAAGTGAAAGTATAATCCAAACTTTTTTCCTGCCTAGGCTGGGCTTTCTTTAAGAGTTCTGTGGCCTGATTAGGTAAAACTTTGTAACACAGTGCATAATATAGTGCAAGTGTGATTGATAATCTGTTTGACCCTAAGTGATTCAAGTTGCTAACGGAAAAACCCAAAAGGCAATTTTGTCACTTTTAAAAGATGCCTTTATAGTAAAGGAAAGCCATCTGCTAAGAATGGAGTAAGTGTTAAATGAATACTACTCAGAATAAAGCACACAAATCATGCAATTATGGGTTTTAGAGCCTATACAATTTATTCAAGCTCCCTAGCAGATTTGAGGTAAAAGTCAAGGGAGGTCCATGTGTGCTATTAGATACAATTTCCATTTAAGTTGATTCAATGGAACAATCATTTATTAAATGCTTAGTGTGTACAGAATCCCGTGGTAAATCTAGATTTAACTACCTGGTGTTATTAATAACCACTCTTCAACAAAAGAATTTGGCATCAGTCAGTCAGTCCAGTATAACCCCGGCCATTATTATGTGTATGCACTCAACTGGAAGTGACAAGAAAGTAATAATATGTAACATTTATGTAGTGCTTACTATGTGCCAGATACTAAGTCAGGCACCTTACAATTTGATCCTCATTTGATCTTCACAACAACCCAGGAGGTAGGTGCTATTATTAACCCAATTTTACAGTTGAGAAAATTGAGGCAGACAGAGGTTAGGAGACTTATCCAGGGTCATATAGTTAGTAAATGTCTGAGGCTATATTTGAACTTAGGTCTTTGTGACTCCCAGCCCAGAGCTGTATCCACAGCATCACTCGGCTGCCATAAATATCAAGATCTCTATGATTTTCAGAAAGTGGACTCTATCTCTCAGTTCCACCTTTGTCTATGGGGAAGGGGTAGTCTTGATATTTAATTTGTATGTTATTGTAGATTTACCTAATCAAGAATTAGTTCTTGAGCTCTTCCTTTGGGAAACCTTGACTCTTCTATGACCTGTGTATATTTTACTGAGTCCTAATCATGTGATTTTTAGATAGTGGAGTCAAAATAATTGACAAATGTGCTTAACATCATAGACTACTCCCTCTTTGTCTAAAATCAATAAACAAAACAAAACAATACTTAACACTGAAGCATCTACTAAGTCCTAGAGTCTAGCCTTGGACACTTGTAAATGTCATAACACAGTCACAACTGTGTGACCTTGAGGCAGTCATAAACTCTGTCTCAGTTTCTTTATCTGTAAAATGGGGGTAGTAATAGCATCTACCTCCCAGGGTTGTTGTCATGATCAAATGATAAAATAAAGGTAAAGAACTTAGCGCAATGCCTGGAACATAGTAGGTTCTATTGAAATGTTAATTGTTGTTGTTAGTTATTACCAAGTGGCTTACATCTCCCTTTCCCTTCCCCTCTTCCCCCCCTCCTTAGCTTCATCCTGAGTCAAGCATTTCCCAGATAGCACATAAGCTGCTCTGAAACCAGGATTTTGGGGGAAGTGAACTGTTTGAGTCTGTTTAGTTCTCCTCCTTCCTTTTATACATTCCCTAGTGCTAATTCCATAGAAGCCTGTGATTCTATTATTACCCATTCTTCAGAGGCAACAGAATATGAATGTTACCATTCTGGGTGATATTCATTAATAATGGAAAGGATGCCACCACCCCTGTGTGGCAAGGCAATGTCTCCTAAATTGTGCTCAAAGGATGGTGCCCTCTATCATTCCCGCATAACAATTAAAGCCTCTGAGAGTAGCTCAGCTCTTGCAAAATAGTGAATGTAGTTCAATGATCACTGACTCGAATTCACTGAGAGAAGCTTAGGTGCTCTCTTACTACCTCCTGATGTATCTTGACTATATATCTACCCTTCTCAATCTAATTGTGCACCACAGAATTAAAACTTTTGAACTGTGGAAAAGACTTCTGAGAATTTCTTGGACAGAAAGAAGAGCAAATCAGTCAATACTTAAATAAATTAATTCAGACTATTCACTGGAAGATCAAATTCTGAAGTGTACATACTTTGGCCACATAATGAGAAGATGGGATCCATTGGAAAAGAACTTGGTATTGGAAAAGATTGAGGCCAAAAGGAAAAGAGGATGGCAGAGAATGAGATGGATAGATAGTATCAATGGAACAATGAACTTTAAGACATAGGAGAGGATAAAAAGGCCTGGAGTGCTATGGTCCATGGGGTGGCAAAGAGACACAACTGAAGAAGAGACACCAACAACAACTCAATGTAAAGGTCATTTTACTTGGCAGAGAAAACAGAACAAGAATTATAGTCTGATGGTTTCCTTTTCTCGGCACTGTCCATACCATAGTTCTAACTCTTTGGGATCTTCCTTTGCTCACAATATAGTCTCTTTTGTCGTCATTTGCCCTGCTAAGGTGGCATGGATTGCCTCAGGAGGCAATGAGAATGGTGTCACTGGAAATCTTCAGTTGTAACCAAGGTGGCTACTCTTCAGGAATATTGTAAAATGGGTTCTTATTCATGTATTAATTGGAATAAATAACTTAAGAGGTCCCGTCATTTTTTTTTACTCCATGCTCCCCCCAACACCTAACGATTCTATCTTTATATGTCTCCTCAATGATTCTTTCCCCAGTCATCTCCATCATGTTCTCCACTGTAATCTATATACTTTCATGTCAATATACTTAAATACATTAGTGGATCTGTGACAAGATAGATATGACTACACCATTCACCAGAGAAGATTAAAGTCGATCCATTCCATGTTGGACTATGTACACACATCTCAGATATGATGTTTTCTGTTTTCTTTTTACATTAAATCAATCTAGTTTGATGGCATATATGACTGCAGAAATAACTTTGTTCAAAGAACTATTGAGTGTGTTTTATCAAGTAAAGAATAAAACAAGGAGATTAAAGTTCATCTGCAGCATTTTGCAGGTTCATGGAGGATGTTTTGTATAGACTGAAAAACAGAGCGACTCTTCTTGATGTTGAGATTCTCCAAATTGTCTTATTTACAAATACCATTTGTTCTAATTGCATCAATTTCCAGAACAGTACAAACATCCTAAATGAAATCCAGTAGCATAAAATAGTTTTATCTGATTTTACACAATAAAAACAATCAGCATTTATATAGTGCTTTAAGGTTTACTTTAGAAGCATTATCTCATTTTATTCTCACAGTCTTGGAAGGTAGATGCTATTATTATCCTAATTTTACAGATGAGGAAAATGAGACAGACAGAGGTTAAAAGACTTATCTGAGTTACACGGCTAGTAGGTGTTTGAGATTGTATTTGAACTTATGTCTTCCTGACCCCAGGTCCAGTGCTCTATCCATTGTACCACCTAAATGTTAAGGGAAAGGCAAAATGGATAAAACAAAATGAAATAACTTATATTGTTCAATTAACAATCAACTGGCATCATCAAGCACTTACTATACATTATCTACTGTTCCAGACCAGAGATTCACAGATGTATTTGTCCTACAATTCCCCTTTAAAAAATATTACTCAGCACCCCCCTGGAAACTACTTTCTTTAACCCTTTAACAATGTTTTTGAAATTTGTGTCACTTCAAAAAAATTTTTTTAAATGATGCGTCTTAAATTTAATAATTTATTGTAAATCTGTGGGGCTTTTCCTGCATTGAAATTTTGATGATGTGATATTGCATCATATAACCATATAGTAACATATTGTAAATAAGTCATACACATATTCCTGCATATGTATGCTGGACTTCCCGACAAGTCATGACATGCTTGCCTGCCAACATTTTCTTGTTAAGACCTGTTGGCAGACTTGACCACTGATTGGTTATAATTTGCCTTTTATGTATTTATTTGGAAAATAATATAATCACTATGACTTTGACTGTGTTACACAATAGATAAAACATGCACAAATTTTATTTTTAAATGTCTCTTCTTTCCTTATGCTTCCACCACCACTTTATTTTTATTTAATAACCCCCCCCATTACACCTGAGGCTACTACCACCCTCCTGGATCTTCCAGTGCCCCCAGGTGGTGGTATATTGGGCTTTGGGAACCTGCTAATCTAGGGGATATAAAGATCAAAAATAAGTAATCCCTGTCTTCAAGTAGCTTATATTGTGTTAGGGGACATATCACGTACTCACATAAATGTGTACACCATATAGGAAAAATGAATGTGTAGTCATTTGAGGATGGAGGAAGAAACTATCAGCTTTGGTGGTAAAGAAAACCTCATATAGAAGACAGCATATCAACTAATATTTAGTGGATGCCAGGAACACTTAAGAGCTGGAAATGAGGGGAAACTATATTCCAGGACTGGGGGAACAGCATGTATAAAGGTACAGAGACAGGAGAAAATAGTGTCTGGGGAAGGGGACAACTAGTAAGCCAGGTTAGCTGAACTGGACAGTACAGAGAAGGGAGTAAAATGCAATAATTATGGAAAGGTGGGCTGACACCAGATTGCTGAGCCCTTTAAATGCCAACAGAGTATTTTATTTCATTCTAGAAACAATAAGGAACCCCCCAGCATTTCTTGAGCTGACATGATCAGATTTGCGCTTTAGGAATAATACATCAGTAGTTTGGAATGTAGAGTTGGGCAAAACCTTCTCAAGTTAGTTTATCAAAATATATGCATATCTTAGAAAGGGACTACAGAGAGACAATGCTGGGTTGATTTGAGTGGGAGGAGAAGGTTAAAATTTTTCGCATTTCAGAAAATGAATGCCAAATAAAGGAATTCACACTTGGCTCGGCAGAAAATAGGGAACCACTTGAAGAGTTTTGAGCAGAGCAGGAGTATGACCTTATCTTTGAGTAAAAAATATTATCCTGGAGATGTTAGGAGGGAGAGTGGAGGGAAGAGAAGGTGGAGTGGGAATGAAGAGGGCTAGGACTTTGGGGTGCTGCTGGGGAACACCCCAAGGTCGTGGTACCGAGCCCTGCTGAGTGAATTCAGCTCAAATCTTCTTCAGCCAGAGGAAAAGTTTATTAGTGATAAATCGCATAGGCCAGGTAATGCCCGTGAGGACATGAGGGGGCATGAGAAAGTCTCAGCCTTTTGAGCAAGAGGTTCTCATCGTCTGAATGGGGGCCAGGGTGGAATTTTTATACACTGAAGTAACTTTGGGTGGCTGGAGAATGGGGCTGGGAAAAGGGTCTAGGGGAGAATTTGGATTGGAAGGTCTGAGAGATTGAATACACAATGGGAATAGCTAATGGAGGGAACAGGAAGGCAGAAATTTGAAAAGCATATGCACAAGATCAAAGGATGGGGCTAGGACTTTCAAAGGGAGATCAGGGGAGTCGATAAGGAACCTTTTGAGACCAGAGGAAGGCCAAAAGGGAGCCAGATTCTTTTAGAGGGGCAAAGGCACATCTGAATCAGATTAAAAGGTAAGGCTAAGGCTTTCAAAGGGAAATGAAGGGCTGGGGACTGTAGGAAAATGGAGTCAGATTCCCTTTGGGGCAAGGAGTGAAGATCTTGGCTTGGGCCCCACTCCCATCAGGAAGGTCTGTTTGAAGGATAATGGAATCTATTGACCTTTGTAAATGGTTGGATATGAATTATTGTTTGTCCTTTGTTCTGGAGGACTATCACATCTGGGAGGTGATGCCATGATGTACAAGTGAATTGGATTTAAGTGAGGGAGGGCTCTGCAAAGTCACCAGCCTGACTTTTCTCCTCCAGAGCCACCTGGGTCCAAGTGGCAAGATACAGATCAGGAGCACTAGAGATGGCCCTAGAACCAGTGGGAGGTCTTGGCCTTTTTATGCTAATGGTCTTTAACAAGTCTCACTTTGAGTGAGGCAGTGCCCATTCAGTGATTAAGGCTAGATAAGAAATGAGGCAGAGAATGGCCTCTTTACCTAGTTCAGGCCTGCATAATCTGTGGGGCCACAGGCTGCTTATGGCTGAGTTCAAGAAAAATGTAGAGCAATGTAGAAGAAAATAACCTCTACATTTTTAACAGGTGCCAGAAGTGGCCCAAGGTCCCTAAACAGCCTGTGGCCCCCAGGTTGGGTAGGCCTGACCTAGTTAAAAAAAATCAATATGGGAGGGAAATACCCTCAGGGTTTCTGGGTAAACTTATTCACTCTGAGCAAATCAATCAGGGTCCAAATAATGACCAAGTGGGACTTGGCCTGGGACCTTTTGGTAGCCAATCAATGACAGCCAGAGTGATTTGGGTTGAAGGCATGGTTCTTAAGAAAAAAAAATACATTCCTTTGGGTACAGCACCTCATACTCCATGTAGACAGAGGGAATGGAAAGAAAGAAAAAGAGAGAGAGAGAGAGAGAGAGAGAGAGAGGAGAGAGAGAGAGAGAGAGAGAGAGAGAGAGAGAGAGAGAGAGAGAGAGAGAGAGAGAGAGAGAAAGAAAGAAAGAAAGAAAGAAAGAAAGAAAGAAAGAAAGAAAGAAAGAAAGAAAGAAAAAAGAAAGAAAACTGTATGCCCAACTGAATGACTCCAGTTCAGTCCCCACTGGGACAGCTCCTATTTTTTACTTATAGAGGTTTTTTGTTGTTGTTTGTCTTTTCTTCTGGAAAACGACCATGACATCAGGGAGGTGATGCCATGACATACAAGTGAATTGGATTTAAGTGAGGGAGGGCTGTGCAAAGTCACCTGCCTCACTCTCTCCTCTGGAGCAATCTGGATCCAGTGGCCAGATATAGATCAGGATGACTGGAAATGTTTTTGCATATGAAAGATGAAGGAGAGAGCCTAAATTCAAGTCAATCCCAAGGTTATGAACATGACAGACAGGGTGCCCCAGACAAAGACAGTAGAGTCAGAACTAGGAGTATATTTGGGAGTATATTTCAAATTTGAGGTGTTGGTAGAAATATCCCGCAAGATATTTTCTGAAGGCAGTTGGAGATACAGCCCACAAGCTCAGGAAAGAGATCAGGACTAGAAAAAGAAAGTGAGATTCAATTTAACTCAGCAAGCATTTATTAAGTAATTATTATGTGTCAGGCATTGTACTAAGTGTTTTAAAATATTATAGATCCTCACAACAACCCTTGGAGGTAGATGCTGTCATTATGTCTATTTTATAATCAAGGAAACTGAGGCAGGCAGTTAGTATATGACCTGCTCAGGGTTACACAGCTAGTAGGTATATGAGGCTGGACTTGAACTCAAGTCTATGCATGGAGTCATCTAGCTTCCTGGGATTGCTAAACTAGATAACGCAGTTTACATTCCTTTAGTGAAAACAAAATGTACATAAAAAATTAAGTACACAATAAATACAACATGATCATCAGGAAGAGGGTACTGATCTAGTATGAAAAGTAGTTTTGGTAAAAAATTGAATGGGTATGCAAACAGCACAATGAAATGATAGTGGAATATGATAAAAATGTTGTAGAAATGTGTATAAAATAGTGAGGAGTGATGGAACTTTTAACCTAGGTGACCTATGACTTGGAATCAAAGATTTTAAGGTTCAGAGTATGATCATAGGGCAGGAGATGATCATATTCTTCGTAGTAGCAATAGGTGTTTTGATTTGTTATCAGTCTTTGGGCTAGGCAGATAATGACTACTTGGTTCTGTCTTATAGTCAAGGCAGGGATTGGTGGAGTGCTTAGTCTTGTTTGATTATAGAGAGATGAGGTGTGTTTGAGGGTCTAACCCTCCCACCTTCAGCCAGGTGAGTTTTACCCCAAGGATCACTCAGATGTTGAATAGATTAACTTCCCCAGGTGGGAGAACAAGGACAGTCTTGGGTTCTGGAGTGGAAGGGGTGGTAGGGTAAATGAAAAAGTCATATTATCTTTTTGATTTGTGAGTTATCTGCATAGAGGGGCTTAGTGAAGCCTTGGGAATGACTGAGATTACTAAAGAAAAACTAGAGAGAAAAGAAGAGAGGGCAAGGAGGCCCTTGAGGAATATTCACATTATGGGGTCTGAGAAGGACCGAGAGCCAATGAAGGAGACCAAGACGGACTGATGAGAGAGGTAGCAGGATAATGAGGCAGGTGGGTATCTCCCAAAAATAGAAAGGATGATGATTGTCAACAGTGCCAAATGGTACAGAGAGATCCAGCACTACAAAGACTCAAAGCAGCAAAATGTGCTTCTACACAAATTTGACTATATAACTCTAACTCCCACTTTTAGTCTTTTTGCCTTTCAATAAATACAGAATGTGAAAAAGATATATATGCACATACATACCTCGATTTTAGAGGAGTAGGGAAGGGATATTCTTCTAGAGGCCAGCAGTGCGTCTGTCCTGGGCTATTAAAAGAAGGGACAGGTATGTAGAGTATATACTAATATCAGCAGTGGGCTATATTCCTCCACCGGAAGGCTTTCTGAATTGGATGATCTTAGGGGTCAACTAATGGAGAAAACAATTTCTATGATGATCCCAGTGATGATGTAAGGGGAAATTACTTTGGAATGCCTCTGGATACTGACCAAAGCAATGATCAATTGTGACTTCAAAGTCTGATGATAAAATATACTTTCTGCCACTTGGTGGAAAGGCGATAAACTAGAGGTATGGAATGAGATATGCATTCTTAGCCATGGCCAAAGAATTGATTCATTTTACTTCATTATATATATTTGTTACAAAGGAGGGCTTTCTATAACTTAGGGGAGGAGGATTAGCGAGATTGGTTAATGAGTGGTGAGAGCCATAGGGGATAAATGGCATCAATAAAAAAAAATTAAATACACTGAAAAAACTGGAAAAAAGGTACAATTTTGTTACTACCTTGTTAAAATGTATGTATTTCTTTAGAGAAACAAACTCTATCATAACTGACAGCATCTTATGCAATCATTTTTCCTCTAAGCATATTGAATGTGTTTTTTTATGTTCAAGTTCATAATCTTATAAGCAGTCATACAATTCAGTCTCTAAATGAAGCAAACCCCACTTTTTAGTGATTTTCCTTGCCCCTTGTCTCTGTGCCTTTCCCCATCTACTCCTTTACATGAAAAAAAACAAATGAGACATAGAGTTCAAAAACTGAGGAACCTGAAACCCCAGAGCTGTTTGCATTGAAAAAATAGTTTGGGCTTCAGAAATGAAAATTTGAAAAGTGGTATGCTCACATTAAGATAAGACAAGGTTTCTCAGAGGAGGACCTAACATCTCTCACCAGGAAGAGAAATCCGAAAGAAAAAAAATTAAGTTTAAAAAAAATTAATCTTAAAAGCTCCCTCCTCTTTGTTCCAAATTGCTTGGCACCTGGAACTGAGAAACCCCCTGCTGAGGAGATGAGAGGCCTCAGGGGCCAAGAACCTGGGGGAGAAAAGCAGGGGAGGGTGTGTTTTGTTTGTTTGTTTTTGTTTTTGTTTGTTTTGCTGACTTCCCTGGCCACTTGGGTTCCCTCTGTTTGCCTTTCTATAGGTGTCCCTACCTGTTTCTACTCTTCCTGCTGTGTGTATTCATCGAAGAGTGTGCCCCTGGCTTCTGGGGAAGAGATGTTGTTGCTAATTTTCTTACTATGTTATTTCATTCAGTGTCTTTGTTTTGAGTTAATTCTATCTTTTGCCTATCTAATAAAGGTATTTGCTATGGTAGTGACTTGTGAATTATCAAACCACTAAGTGCCATGAACCAGGCATCTCCATTCTTTGGGGCCTTCACCCCCTGAAAGTTGGGATACCCTCACTCAGGTGGTACATGAGAATTCTCTCTACAAAATTCAGCAATTTCTCAAAGGCAGTTATATAGTGTCTGCTTGAAATACTCCATGAGCAATGTAGCATATATACTAGACAATTAAATTACCTTCTCATACAAGTGAATCTCTGTTGGACACCATGCCTTCATCACCTCCCTATACCTAATCTATTCTCTGTACAAAGAGAATAAGAGGGATAAAAGGAATAAGCAAAGGGGTAAGAGGGAAAGCAAAGGGACAAGAAGGGAAGAATAAACTTTGTGAGGTTCACCATTACTTTTTGGATATCTCTCAGCCCCAACCAGTTGACCTCAGAAGACTCAGGTCTTAGTTCACTTTGTTGACACTACTGAAGGTTAATTCAGTCATTCCAAGGCCTTACTCTGAAGAATTTAATATTTGGTATTACAAATGTATTTCAGCAAAAACTCAAAGCCAACATATTCCAACCTGAAGACTATTTCTATTAAGTTTAGGGTTTCCATGAAGGACATGATAATTATCTGATGTTGACAGAACATTCAATTTTCTGGGTCTGAAGTTTACAAACAAAATTCAGCCTCTTTGTGAAGGCACATTAGGAACTTAAACACCTTTTAAATCACTGTCTCTGTAAATGGTTTGTCTCTGCCATCAATCTTTCTTTTCTTTAAAACAGAATTTAGGGAAATTTGCATAATTGGCTCTGTCTGATAAAAATCTGATGCATAATGTTGTCTTCAGACAAGCTGTTACCTGGGATCACAAGGAAGTGTCAACATACACAATGAAAATATGAAATAAGCATTCATCTTGAGACCAACCTGACAAGTAGAGTGAAGAATGTTGAGATACTTCCATGTGGCATCTTACACAGCTTGGTGTTTTTGTGGAAAGAATAGTGAACTTGTGTTTTATTCCTGAATCTAGCACTAATTAGCTGCGTGACTTTGGTGAAATCTGTTCGCTTCCTTTCCTCATCTGTAAAATGAGGTGAGGCAAGTTTGATCAACTCATGAGTCCCTCCATTTCATTACTGATATTCTGTTCTCCTTGGAATGTAGAGCTGGAAGTCACCATCGTGGTCACATGCCCAACCTCTGCATTTTGTAGAGAAAGTAACTGGGGCCCAGGGAGTTTAAGTGATTTCCCAAGGCCACACGAGTTATAAGGGGCAGAACCAGGATTGTCGCTTAAGAATGTACTCCAAGGTCAGTTCTTTCTTTCTTTCTTTCTTTCTTTCTTTCTTTCTTTCTTTCTTTCTTTCTTTCTTTCTTTCTTTCTTTCTTTCTTTCTTTCTTTCCTTCTTTTTTTCTTTCTTTTGTAAAAATTATGTGACAGGGAGATTCTATACTAGGTGTCACTTAGTGAAGTTATACCAAATGATGATAATGATGATGATGATAACAACAACAACAACTAAGATTTATATAGTGCTTTAAGGCAAAATAGAAACTGGATCTCTGCAGTCACGAATTGACCTTGTTTTTATTGTCATCTGATTTTTCATGACTCTCTGCAGCTTTCTTGGCAAAGATAATGGAGTGATTTGCCTTTTTTTTTTTCTCCAGCTCATTTTACAAATGAGGAAACTGAGGAAAACTGGGTTAAGTGACTTATGCAGGGTCACACACAGTAAATGTTTAAGGCAGGATTTGAATGCAGGAACACAAGTCTTCTTGGCTTCTGGCCCAGCACTCTATCCACATCACCCTCTAGCTACTCCACCACATATTGACTTAGAAAATCACAAATTAACATTATCATGAGTCCCTCATGTTTTAGTGTGGCAGCTAGGTGTCACAATGGATAGAGCACCAGGCCAGGAGTCAGGAAGACTTGAGTTTAAATCAAGCCTCAGGCACTTACTGGCTGTGTGTCCCTGGACAAATCACATAACCTTGTTTGCCTCAGATTCCTCATTTTTAAAATAAGCTGGAGAAGAAAAAGGCAAACCACTCCAATATCTTTGCCAAGAAAAATCCTCAAATGTGGTTGCAAAGACTCTGAAATGACTGAACATCTCCTCATTTTATCGTATGTTTATTTTGTTAAAAATTTTCCATGGAGAGCAATTTGGATAGCCCAAAGGGCTATTAAATGTGCATACTCTTTGACCCAGCAATACCACTTGTAGGGCTGCATTCCAAAGAGATCATAAAAATGGGAAAAAGACCCACATGTATAAAAATATTTATAGCAGCTGTTTTTATGATGACCAAGAATTGGAAATTGAGGGGATGTCCATCAATTGAAGAATGACTGAACAAGTTGTGGTATATGAATGTAATGAAATACTCTTGTGCTATAAGAAATGATGAGCAGACAGACTTCAGAAAAACCTGGAAGGACCTATATGAACTGATGTTGAGTGAAGTAAGCAGAACCAGGAGAACATTGTACACAGTAACAGCCACATGTGTGATGACTAACTTTGATACACATAGATCTTCTCAGCAATGCAGGGCTCTAAGACAACTCCAAAAGACTCATGATGGAAAATGCTATCCACATCCAGAGAAAGAACTAAGGAGTCTAAATGTGGATCAAAGCATACTATTCGCTCTCTCTTTTTTCTTTTTCTTTTTCTCATGGTTCCTCCCGTTTGTTCTAATTCTTCTTTACAACATGACTAATGCAAAAATATGTTTAATAAGAATGTATATTTAGAGCCTGTATCAGATTGCACACCATCTTGGGGGGGGGGAAGGAGAGGGAGAGGGAGAAGGAGAAAATTTAAAACTCAAAAGCTTATGGAAGTGAATGCTGAAAACTAAAAAGAAATAATTTAATTTTAAAAATAATTTATTTTTCCAATTACATTTTAATCTGGTTCCCTAGTGGCAATGGGTTTGACACCTGCTTTGAGATTTGTAAAGCACTTTACAAATATTCCTATTTGTTTCCTATTCAAATCTGGTTCATTCCCAGCTTCCTGAAAAAATACAGAGGCGTAGATGGTCACAAAATTAATTATTTAATTAATTAACCAGCTAATTTAATCATGTTTTGGCATTGCTCTGAAGCCACCAGGCCAGAGGTTACTTTGGAGGATATTTATTATCATGTCCTGGCCTTCCCCAAGGCTACAGTATAGTGTTTTTTACCAGAAGGGCCTCATTCTACCACCCCTGAGACTTCTCTCTCCTATCATTTTGAGCTCTTTAAGGCTTATGGGATGGTACTGTGGTCCTGAATTATTACTAGACCTAGGAGTATGACTTGGAACATGCTCTGAAATTACTGTAATAAGAAAATCTCTCATCTTTGCTCTGAGCTCCCATTCTACATTTGGGAAATCTACTGTCCACCAACTAACCTTATTCATAATGCTTAAATAATTTTTTGTGACTTCCATGATTTATTAAAACATTATAACTTAAAGGAAAAACAATAATACGTCATATAAATTAAAAAACCTATGGAATGTCTTTTAATAGCAAAACTATAAAGGAACTGATTTTTTCAGTTTACTTATCTCCCCTTTGCTACTTCTCAGAAAGTAGAGGAGAGGAATTAATAAGGAAAGGAATTTCAGATTTCCTAATTGTGAATTCTACCTGCCAACATTCAGAGAAGATGGAGAAGTGCTAAAGTTCAGAATCACTTTTCAGTGGTCCTACTATGACTGGGGAGTTTCATGGCAGCTACCAGTCTAATCCAATCTCTTCAGTATGATCTCCACAGGAATGACTTGTGATCCCACAGTGTTTTAGAGATGGCTACATTAAATCATCTTTTGCTGGACCCTGCTTGGGCTGATGTGGTAATGCCAACTAGGACTAAGGCCACAAACATCCAGTGGTTACAGATTACTTTGTTCTACCAGAAACCATCAAACTCACACAAACCTCATCATTTCCAACTACATAAAAGAAATGGCATGGAATAGGGAGTCCACCTATCCATTAGTGGTTATATGCAAAGAATGTAAGAGAATAACAGATTATCAATCTTTCTCCTGATGAAGCCTGTGGAATTGCTCAGAGAGAGAGCCGGATTCACATGCCTCAACCACAAATCTTGCCCTGACTCCTGCCTTCTTATGCAGTTTCATATAAATCTCAAACTCATGCCCTAGGAATGGTTACAAACCTCAATACACTTACATAAACAAACAAATGAAAGTCTATATTAAAAATCATGCCACTTCATTGATTGTTCCTAACACAGCTAAACTAGAAAACATTGTTATTTTTAAGTTCCAGACCAGTTCACAAACCCAGGACTATATTACTTAGAATTCTAGAATGATTAATGTCATTAGACTCTTTGAAAGAAGACTGACTGAACTCTCTCCTCTCTAGAGAAGCAATACCCTCAAATTCTGATATCAAACTGGGTTTATTTTATCTAAGAGTCATCCTAGTATGCAAAAACAAAACAAAACAAAAATAAAGAACAAAAATGTATATGCCATGTGATCATGGGCAGGTCACTTCTCCCTAACCAGCTCTCTAAGACTGTAAGTGAGAGATACCAGTTTATATTGGTAGAGGGAGTTTCTGCATTGGAATTCCTTGCACTGATGAAATAGGAACTTTGAATCACTTCTAACCCCTGCCACATATTTGTGAGGAAAAAAAAGTTCAAGCCTGTTGTCATAAACATCACTGGTAAGAGAAAAGATCTTGGACATCTGTTTATCCTCCTTTCACTTTTATTTCCATTTTATTCTCACTCCCTTTTCTTTCCCACTTATTTATTTATGGTTAAATTTGATTTTTAAATTATTAAAAAGTGTAATGTGTGTGTGTATGTGTGTGTAAGTATATGTGTACATGTGTGCTGCCTATATAACTTATGTGTGTTCACTCGTTTCGTCTACACATGATTGGAAGGGAGGAATGATTAAGTACTTCTACCATTTCCTCCACATCCCGCAGATTCCTGCAAGGAGGGCACCAAGAGATTGGGACCATTAGGCTGGCCACTCCTCTCATCAGAGAGGGAGTTCTGGCTTAGAATTATATCTATCACTCACTAAATGTAGTTGACTTATGGGAAATAATTTTTAAGTATGGTCATTATCCCTTAATAAGGAAAAGAGTGCCCCAATCAATATATTCAAGGCTTGACTCCTTTCCCACTAAATGCCAATGGCAAATAGCAAGTAAACTCATTTATCCAAGGTGATAATAAACACATAACAAGGTCAGGAACAGTAAAGGGAAACACTGAAGCTACAGAGCTGTTTGGTAATGATTAGTCAAATCACCATGACTCGGTTTATAGCTTAGTCACCAGTCATTAACATTTGGGAAGTATGAAGAACATATACTATAAATTAGGGTGAGGCATTTTATTAAGAGTCCCAAGACCCATAACAGAAAAAAGAGCAGAAAGAAAACACAGAAGCCAGAGGACATTAGTTGGCTGGGAGAAACCTTCTCTTTATTCTAAAGAGCTTGTTACTTGGGGCTAAAAATTTTCTATTGGGGAGATGATGGGCCAAAGAATAAAGACTTTAAGGCAAGAGAGGGGATGTTTTCTGTTGACTCTATAGCAGACTAGTAATCTATCTTTTCTAAAAGAGCTAAAACAGGCAGATTAAAAAAAAAGGGAAAGACTTATATGAACTGATACAAATTGAAAGGAGCAGAACCAGAACATTATACACAGTAACAGCAATGTTGTGCAACGATCAACTGTGAATGACTTGGCTATTCTTAGCAATAAATGATCCAAGGCAATTCCAAAGGATTTATAATGAAAAATGCTTTTCACCTTCAGAGAAAGAAATGATGGAGTCTGAATGCAGATTGAAGCATAATATTTTTCACTTTTTGTATTTGTGTGTGTGTGTTGTGTGTTTCCCTTTGGCTCTGTGTCTTCTTTCACAGCATGACTAATAGGGCAATATGCTTTGTGTGATTGAACATGTGTAACCTAAATAAAATTGCTTACTGTCTCAAGTGAGAAAGAGAGAGAGAAAATTTGGAACCAAAAACTTTTAAAAAAAAATGAATGTTAAAAATTGTCTTTACATGTAACTGGGGAAGAATTAAAGATTATTAAAAAAATAAATGAGCTAAAAACAACCTTTCACTCTAGATTTTAAGGCATTATGTTAGCCAAAGATACCTGGAAGCCATGAGTTGGATTGGTGGGGACTATAGTCAAGCAATCTCTATCCAACAGAGCAATGAAGTGGTCCATCAGGAGAGCCCTCAGTAGCTGTTCTGTGGAGCACTGTCTTGCAGAGATTAGCAGGGCAACTTCTGGTAAAGACTGGGAAAATAGCACCAGGTGAAGACTTTAAAGCCAGTGAGAAGTCCTATCCAGCAGACTATGAGCCTAGTGTCAACAGGGACAGTGTGATGACACAAGTAGAACAAACTAGTGATCCTACAGCTTCCCAGGTATGAGTTGCCATCTTTGTGCATGAGCCCTGGTCACATGTGTTCTCTTATATCTCTAAGTTTACTCCCTCCATGTGTTCACTCTTCCTACTGATTCTGCATGTATTTGAGGAGCAGTGAATTCCAGGTTTATAGGAAAGCACGGTTTGTTGCTTTCCTTACTAAACTATTTCACAAAATGCTTTTGCTTTTCATTAATTCTGCCTTTTTGTTGGCTACTAAAGATAAATACATTAGTGAGATCCAATGTTAGTTATAGTTTTAGAGGATATTGACCCACAGAGTACCTTAAACCTGGGATAATCTTATTCTGGGACACCTTCCCTGCAAGTTGTATAGTCTCCTCAGGCACTACATTTATACATTATTACTAATGAGATGTATGGGCTTATTTTCAGTACAGAATTGTTCAGAATGTGGTCATTGACAATTTCTCTGCTCATATCTCTTTTCTACTTCAAAAGAAATAAATATTTTTCTGGTCAGCTGGGTGGTGCAGTGGATAGAGCACTGGCCCTGTAGTCAGGAGAACCTGAGTTTAAATCCGGCCTCAGACCAAACATTTGACACTTAACTAGCTGTGTGACCCTGGGCAAGTCACTTAGCCCCAATTGCCTAAAAATTTTTTTTAAATAGCTTTTTAAAAAGCACACTTCCCACAAATAAGATATTATGACTGGTAGTAAAAATTTGCAATACTTGTCTGATCAGAAAACTTTATTCACCTGTAAACATGAGGCAAAAAAAAAAAGATTTTCACCTCCAAAGGGTTGTTTTAACTTACTATCACAAGACAAATCTATTAACATCTTTATTCAGATGGAATTGAATAGCTTCTATTTTCTCTAGATAGCTTGATAGTCTTTAGCTAGAAGGGCAGATGGAGAAGGTGGTATGAGAGATTTAAGAAGAGAAGAGAACAAAGTTATCATATTTGTCCACGGCAAATGGAGTCCTTATCCATTCATATTTAGAAATATCTAGGTCTTTAATATAGGAATTGTTTGTGAAGACCAGTCAGGTGA
Source organism: Phascolarctos cinereus (assembly GCF_003287225.1). Taxonomy (NCBI): domain Eukaryota; kingdom Metazoa; phylum Chordata; class Mammalia; order Diprotodontia; family Phascolarctidae; genus Phascolarctos; species Phascolarctos cinereus. The sequence continues at coordinate 214,301,710 of NW_027555847.1, forward strand.
TTATTAAGAATGTCTTTAATTTCTTTTATTTCATTTACCAGGGAGATATCATGCTTTAGATTGAGAAACAAAATTATTTTTAAAAATACTTTTGCAAATATATTATTCTTTAGCGTGAGAAAACCAGTGTTTTACCACAATATAGAGACTATATTCTATCCCCATATCATCACACAATTTTGCAAAGAACTTTCATTTTAATTGACCACTTTTAAACATTTTATTGGTTTATTCTAAACCTCAACATTAAAAAAGAACATTTCCACGTATGAAGTAAAGCATAACAGAAAACTGTATATGAAAATGTGAATCTTTCTCTATTCCACATTGCCTTCCTTTAAAAAAAAGACATAATAAAATCAACCCATTGTTTTCAAAACTAACCTGTTTGTGCTTTCTTCTGACCTTTCTTCTTTCTTGCACATTTAAAAATGCTTTAATGTCTCTCTTTATCTTTCCTTTTTTTTTTTTGGCATCATCATCATCCCTGACTCCTTCTTTTCTCATCCCCTACTAAAATCAGGAAAAATAATGTTAACCAATAAGCATACTCAAATGGAATTGGCATCAATGATACTTTACCATTGGTTTTGTTTGCCGTCATACTCTAAGGATCACAGAGCCTTTCCAACTGACTTGAGTCTCAAGCCTCTTACATACATGTGTTGTTGTCTTCCTCATTAGAATGTGAACTTCTTGACATCAAGGACTATTTTTTTTCTTTTTATTCTTAGTGCTTAGCTCATAACAAGTGCTTAATAAATGCTTTTTTTATTTGGGGTAGGGAAAGAGCGGGAGGGAGGCATTTATATTGCAGCTACTGTGTGTTAGGCACTGTGCTAAATACTTTTACAAATATTACCTCATTTGATCTTCATTACAACCATGTGAATTAGGTGTTGCTTTTATCCTTGTTTTACAGTTGAAGAAACAGAAGTAAACAGATATTAAGTGACTTTCCCAGGGTTACACAGCCAGTGAATATCTGAGGTTGCTTTTGAATTCAGCCCCAGTACTCTGTCCACTGAGCCACCTAGCTTTCTTTCATTTATTCATAATTTCCATTTTAAGACTGTGAGTTATTAGCTCAGTCAGAACATGTACCCTCCCTTCAGAGAGGAAGAAAAATTCATCTGGCCATCACCATTGCTGGATCATTCTTACTATAAAAGAAAAAAAAGTTTAATTAAATGCTAAATTCTGTGGTACAGTCAATAAGAGCTATGAGAGTTCATAGGAAAGGAGAACAGAGAAGACTGAATCGTTGCCCAAGGGGAAAGGGACTCAAAGCAGTTCTTTAAAGATGGGATATGTGGATGAAAGAAAAGAGGGCATTAGGGGTGTGTGTGTGTGTGCGTGTGTGTAGCATAATTGAAAGTAGCAATATGGACATGATTAAAATGAATATATGCTAATGAAGAAAACTGCCTAAAATGGAGAAAGTTGGAGACTAATGGGAAATCTAGAAGAAGTAGGGCTGGACTACTGAGAACTTTTAAAGAAGAATTCAGTGAATACTCTTCCTCTTTTCTCAATCCCCTTCACTGGCATTTTAAATCTCACTTAAAATGAACTTCTGAAGGTTTCAGGTTAAAGAAAAGTTGAAGATATTTAAAGACTGATTAATTAGATCATTAACATTTCAAAAGGCAATATTTCAGAACTTCAATGACTGTGATCTCATAGGTGTGGGTACTTTAGCTTTTGTGCAGGACACAATTTATCCAGCTTTTTAACCTTGTGCAATTCTTGTCCGTGGCCTCATATCATATACATTTTTCTCTAGATGATCTAGCCAGTGAAACAGAAATTTTGGTCTAGTCTAGAGTTATTTGGTTGGTGTTTTGTTCTGCTTTTGATATTATGGACCTCTTTTGGCAGTCTGGTAAAGCCTATGGAGCCCTATGGTTTTAATTGCATAAAATAAAATACATAGGATTGCAAAAAAAAAAAAACAAAAACTCAAAAAACAAAACCTGAGTTATATTTAAATTGTTATTATTTTTTAGAGTTCATGTGCCCAATGGTTAGGAACCCCTAATTCAATATTTTTTTTGAAGTTAAATCATTTGATTTTAATCACATTTCTTTACAAATTTTTCCTTCTCTCCTCTGCCCAATGAAACATCATTTTAAACAAAATTAATCTTAAAGATTAGAAAAGGAAATTAAGCAAAACAAAACAACATACATTGCTCAAGAGGAGCAATGAATGCAATATATTATGCACTTAAAGTCTTCTGTGTTACAATGCTCCAAGGATTTGAGGAAGGTGCATTTTCTTAGTTTTTTCCACTGTTGTGCTTGGTTATTATAATTATGTAGAGCTCAGTTTCATTTCATTTTTCTTTCCTTTTACTCCATTATAATTAACATGTGTATAACTTTCCTGTTTCTGCATATGCCACCATGCATCAGTTCATATAAGTCTTCATCTATTTCTCTGATTATGCATCTCTGAATATGCATCACTTCTTATGACACTTCTTACATTTCATTACATTAAAGTACAACAACTTGCTTAAGGATCACATGATCAGTGGACACTTCATCTTCAATTACTTACTTTCATAAACAGGTACTGCTATGAATACTTGGTACACATAGGATCTTTCCTTCTTTGACTTTCATGGACTATCTGCGTAGCTATAGGTTTTCTGGATCAAGAGGTGTGGCATCTTTTGTTCACTATCGTGGGCATATTTCCAAATTGCTTGGACTAATTCAGAGCTCTAACAGTGTACTATTGCAGTTGTTTTTCTGCAGTTCTCCAATATTGATTATTCCCATTGTTTTCACATTTACCAATTTTCTACATGTGAGGTAAGACATCAGAGTTGTTTTGATTTGCATTTCTCTGTCAGATATTTAGAGCAATGGTCTTTTGACAATTCATTGCTATCAGTATCACTCCTTTCCATAACCAAATCAGCCCACTTCTTTTTCTGATCATTCTTTTCTTTGATGAATAGTGCTTCCTTTATGCAAAGCACTATGCTAAGCACAGGAACACAAATAGAAACTCAAGGTAGTCTTGTTCTCCAGGAGTTCACATTCTATGATAAACTTGCAAATAAGTTATCCTAGGCACTATGATGCAGGGTACTTATAATTACCATGGACCTCTCTAGTGCCATTTTGGCCATTTCTGAATTTTATTCTTTAGGAACTGTGATGTTAGGTGATTTATAGTCACATAGCATTGATGGAAGAATAATAATTTTAAAAAATGAGTTAGAAAGTCCAAATGTTCTTGTTCACAGATAACATTGTACTGATTGCATTAAGTTCCAGAATGCTGCAAGGCTTCCTTAGTGAGAAATGTAGCTACTCAAAAGAGATGGCTCTAATAATTTCCACAAGGGAAAAATATGTAAAAAGCATTTATTTCTTAGATTTTAACATGTAGTTGGATGGCAGATCTATATTTATAAATATACATATATGTGTGTAAGTGTGTGTGTATATATGTATGTATCTATCTTGGACAGACACTTCAGATAGCAGTGAACTGAGCTGGGTCCAGAAAGGCAATAAGTTGATCATACTCTGAAATGCATAGTCCAAGTGCCAGCAGACTGTTAAAAACTCATAGTAATTATTCAGAAACTTTTGAATCTCTTTACTAAGATCTTTCTCTCTTTTCTCTTCTTCCTCTTCCTCCTCCTCCTTCTCTTTTTCTTTTTCTTCCTCCTCCTCTTTTTCTATTTCTCTGTGTATTTCACTTTCTCTTTCTGTGACTCTCTCCTTTCATCATTCTTTATCTTTTTCTTTTCCCTTCCCTGTCTCTTTTCCTGCCTCTTCCCTCTTTCTCCCTCTCCTGCTTTCTTATTTTTCTTCTCTTTCTTTCTCCATTTCCCTACCCTCAGTCAACCATAATATAAATTGAAGTATATTTAAGAACAACCCTTATAGTTATTGAATAAAGTCTTATGTTCCTCACCCTTTTATCATTGATATAGCATTTAGTTGTTTTAATTTTTCCTTTTAGCAATGGAGAAATACCATAGTACATTGGATAGCTGCCCTCATATTCCAGTCGGCTTGATTCTAAAAATAATTGAAGTTTAAAAAAATGAAACAATCTCTTCTCTTTGGAAGTTTATATTATAACAGGGAAACAACAAATTTATACAGAATAAATACAAAGAGAATAAAAACAAAGTAGATAAATATAAAGTAGTTTGGGAAAGAGCTCACTAGCAGTAGGGCCAATTAGTAAAAGTCTAACTTAGAAGGGATTGCTTGATTTGTATCTTAAAGGAAGAGAGGAATTCTTTGACATGGCAATGAGGAGTAAGTGCATTCCAGGCATGGGTGAAGATCCAATGAAAAGGCACTAAGATGGTATATGGGGTATTATACATACTAACTATGTCATTTGGGCTATCTTTTAACTCTCTCTTGCCTCAAATAACTCTTTTTTTGGGGGGGTTAGGCAATGGGGTTAAGTGACTTGCCCAGGACACACAGCTAGTAAGTGTCTTGTGTCTGAGGCCGGATTTGAACTGAGGTCCTGCTGAATCCAGGGCCGATGCTCTATCCACTGTGCCACCTAGCTGCACCTCAAATAACTCTTTAAAAAAAGTGTTTTTTGAAATTTTTAAAATTTTCTCTCTTTTGACCCTGTCCCTCCTTAGAAGTACTTGCTTTTGATTACCCCCTCCCCCAATCTGCCCTCTTCCTATCATCCTCCTGCTCTCTTGTCCTCTTCCCCCCCCCATTTTCCTGTAGGGTAAGATAGATATCCATACCCAATTGAGAGTGTATGTTATTCTCTCCTTAAGCCAAATCCAATGAGGATAAGATTCACTCATTTCCTCTCACCTTCCCCTGTTTCCCCTCTACTATAAAAGGCTTTTATTGACTGTTTTATGTGAGACAATTTATCCCATTCTACCTCTCCCTTTCCCCCTCTTTCACCCCTTAATTTTATTCTCCAGATATCATTCCTTCATCTTCAACTCAACCTGTACCCTCTATCTATCTATCTATCTATCTATCTATCTATCTATCTATCTACACACATACATACATACAATTTTTCTTTCCTTCCAACAACTCTAATACTGACAAAGGACTCATGAGTTACAAATAGCATCTTCTCATGCAGAATGTAAAGAGTTCAACCTTATTAAGTCTCTTATCATTTCTCTCTCCTGTTTACCTTTTCATGTTTCTCTTGAGTCTTGTACCTGAAAGTCAAATGTTCTGTTCAGCTCAGGCTTTTTCATCAAGAATGCTTGAAAGTTCTCTATTTCAATGAATAACCATTTTTTTCCCTTGAAGGATTATGCTCAGTTTTGCTGGGTAGGTGATTCTTGGTTGTAATCCTATCTCCTTTGCCCTCCAGAATATTATATTCCAAGCCCTGTGGTCTCTTAATGTACAAGCTGCTGAATCTTGTGTTATCCTGATTGTGTTTCCACAATACTTGAATTGTTTCTTTCTGGCTGCTCAAAAAATATTTTCTGCTTGACCTGGAAACTCTGGAATTTGGCTGCAATATTCCTAGGGGTTTTCCTTTGGGAATCTCTTTCAGGAGGTGATAGGTGGATTCTTTCAATTTCTATTTTGCCTTCTGGTTCTAAACCTTGATAATTACTTGAAAGATAATATCTAGGCTCTTTTTTTGATCATGGCTTTCAAATAGTTCAATAAATTTTAAATTCTCTCTCCTGGATCTATGTTCCAGGTCAGTTATTTCTCCATTGAGATATTTCACATTATTTTCTATTTTTTCATTCTTTTGAGTTTGCTTTACAATGTCTTGATTTTTCATACAGTCACTAGCTTCCAATTACTCCATTCTAATTTTTAAGGAGGTATTTTCTTCAGTAAGCTTTTGGACTTCCTTTTCCATTTGACCAATTTTACTTTTTAAGGCATTCTTCTCCTCATTGGCTTTTTGGACCTCTTTTGCCATTTGGGTTAGTCAATTTTTTAAGGTGTTATTTTCTTCAGTATTTTTTTGGGTCTCCTTCAGCAAGCTGTTGACTTGTTTTTCATGATTTTCTTGCATCACTCTCAGTTTTTCCTCTACTTCTCTTACTTGCTTCTCAAACTCCTTTTTGAGCTCTTCCATGGCCTGGGACTAATTTGTATTTTTCTTGGAGGCTTTGGATGTAGGAGCTTTGACTGTGCTGTCTTCTTCTGGTTGTATGTTTTGATCTCCCTTTGTTACCAAAGAAAGATTCTATGGTCTGATTCTTTTTCTGCTGCTTGCTCATGATCCCAGCCAATTACTTGTGTTATAAACTCTTTGTTAAGGTAGGAGTCTGCTTCCAGTCTGGAGAATGTATTGTCCCAAGCTTCTGGGGTTTTGTCCAGCTGTTTTCAGAGATACTTCTGGGGACCTGGAAATTTTCAGTTCTTTCAAGGTGCTATGATCAAGGGTGAGGTGTTTACTCCAGGACCGCCACCCAGAACTGTGACCCAGATCCAAGCACGGGCAAAGCAAAAGAATCCTGTACCAGCAGAATGAACGCTGCAATCCCGCTCTGATCAGCCACTCAATTCCCCCTCAGTCTGGACTAGGGCTGGAACCCCACCATGCTTCTCTGTCACCACCACAGAAACAGACTTTTCCTACTGATCTTCTAAGTTGTCTTTGGTGTTCATGGGTTGAAAGGTCTGGTAACTGCCACAGTTGCCTGAAAGTCAGTCCTCTGAGGCCTACTCCAGGTTTGCTGAGGCCTTTGTGCCCATGCCCAACTGAGCTCCTCTCCCAGCCTGGTGAGATATACCTTTCTGATCAACCATCCAGGTTGTCTTGGGTTGGAAATTTGTTTCACTCTGACTTTTTGTGGGTTCTGTTGCTTTAGAATTTGTTTAGAGCCATTTTTATAGGTATTTGGAGGGGTTTGTGGGAAAGATCAAGCAAGTCTCTGCTTTTACTCAGCCATCTTGGCTCTGCCCCCCTCAAATAACTCTTAAGACTGTAAGTTGAAGATAAGCTTCTGACCTGCATCAGTGGAAGACATTTCCCCTCTCAGGGTCAATCAATGAAATTAGAGATTCAAATTTGTTTCTTAAATGATCACACATCCTTGACAGAAAACAAAACAAAACAAAACAAAACAAAACAAACTTCATTCTTTGGCCTTACAAAAGTTTGATGGTAAAAGTGTCCAAGCTTGTTTTCTCCAAATGCTATTATTGCCATATGCCACAAATCATAATGTTTGAGTTAGAGTTGTGATAATTGTGTCTACATCAATTTCAATAATTGCGTGTTTATTACAAGTTACAAGAAATAACATGTGACTTTTCTGAAAGGTTTTGCCCTTGATCTTTAATAATAGTGAAAGTTTCCAATTCACACTTTTATGGTCTGAGATTTAGCAAGAAGAATATGCATTTACTACCACATATTACTGCAAATTCTAGTTTGGAATTACATAGCTTATCATTATTGATAGGTACTTGATCAAGAGTGGAAAGGGTTATTTGAGATTTAAAAAACAAAGCACAAAACTATTTTCTTAGTATTTAGGCAGTGATTGCCTCTAGTCTCATGCATTTTAAAATCTAAGGAATTGATCCAGAGAAATGAACACTCTAACTAATCTTGATGTTAGTCAGAATGAGTTGGCTGATGAGAAACCCTAGAACAGCAATATTATCCTCTGAATTGGCACCATTAAATGCTAACAGTTTTTAGCACAAAAATATGTGGGTGACCTAGACACTAAAATATTTGTAGCATATTTTATAACAGTTGAAAATCAACAACGAAATTCTTGTCTATCAGTTGTAGAGTGACTGAACGAATTCTGTGAAAAGAATGTAATGCCATGTTATTGCTGTATAAGTAATGATCAGCATGAGGAATTCAGAGAATCATTGGAAGATTTGTATGAAATTATGCAGAGTAAAGTAAGTAAGACTAGAAGAAAAATAACTGAGTGGTCTAGTGGAAAGGGTGCTAGATTTGGAGTCAGAGAACCTGGTTCAAATCCTTGCTCTTCTACTTAATATCTGTGTGACCTTTTATTATCTATAAAAAAGGGAGTTTGGATGAGAAGGCTTTTAAAGCTCTCCAGTTTTGAATCTAGGATACATAATGATTACAAGAATATTAATGAAAATCATACTAAGAGGTAGTCTAACTGCTTCATTGCAATGACCAATGTAGGTCTTGGCAACTGATGGTGAAACACATCTTCCTCATCTCAATAGGGTGGTGAGGCACTACAGATGTGATATAGGGTATTTACTACCTGGTAAAATATTGGTACCGGTTGGTTTTACTTTAAAAAATGTTCTTTGTTACAAGAGGGGGTTCATGTATGTGTATGCATATGTATGTGTGCACATGCATTTGTGTATGTGGATCAAAAGTAAATTACTGTGTTGTAAAAATAAAAGATATCAGTAAACTGTAAGAATGTGAAGGTGACTAAGTTTGATTCATTAGAAAAGTCCGTATCTGTTAAGCTCTTTACAAACTATAAAATGTTATATGAAGTCCATTAACATAAATACAAATTAATTGTATGTCCTATAAATATATTATATAAAATATGTGTTATATATTATCATTATAATTATTATAATATGCAAACCTGCAAATCATCTGCATAAATATGATAATTAAGCCCATGTGAACTGATGAGTTCACTGAGAGAGAAAGTAGCATATAGATTCTTAGTCTTTTTTGTATCCTATATCCCTTTGGTGGTCTGGTGAAACCTATGGATCCTTTCTTAGAATAATGCTTTTAACTGCATAACATAAAATATATAGGATTACAAAGGAAATCAGTCATGTTGAAAAACTAATCAATATGGTATATTAAAAGTCAAGTTTAAGCACCTCATCTTGAGAGCCCCTAGTATAAAGAAAAAAGAGAAGAAAGCTCAGCAGAGTCTTAGAACATACTAAAAGGGGAAGCAGTTGGAAGTTGATGAGAACAAATTATAGATTGGGGAGGGGTTGAAGTATAGGTACAGATGGAACAACAGGTGGTTACGGTCAGATAGAAGAATGTCAGAGTTTTTGATGAAGGAACTGTAATACTTGCAGGTAATGGTGAGATCCTTGTGGCTGAGGTGGGAATGAATGAGTAGGTCATGAGATTTAAGGAGATTGAAGAATGGGGAGGTTAGAGGGTTTGAAGCAGACTCTGCTACATGTATGTTGAAGTAAGCTAGCAGAAGAATAGGAGTTGGGGAAGACATGAGCCATTGACTAACTTCCTTGAATAAGGGGGGATCATGACCTGGAAGCTAGTAGATAGCAGCCACCAGGAACTGAATAGGGTGGAAAGTACTGATGCTGTAAGCGTCAAAGGAGGAGAGATTGCTTAGTGATAGTGGTAAGGAGATGGCCTGGGGGGGAAAAACAGATAAAGACAATATCTTTCAGAAGCTTCACATCTTTTCTGTTTTGATACATGCTCCACTGGGGGCAATATTGGCCACATGGTGATTTTTCAATAGCATTCTATCCAGTTAACATTAAAATCGTCTCTGATAGTTTACGGAGTAGGTGTATCTTTCTTGCTCATCATTAGCTAGTGTTTTTTTTTAATTGTTTTCCTCATTATTCTGATCATTCACAATCATGTTAGGCCAATGGGTGAAAACTGAAGATGTACTTGCTTCTTTACTTACCAATTTTCTTCCTTTTTCTGCCTGAATAATGCAAACTCTGGAAGTGCATCAGAAAACCAACTGCAAGTGACAACATTATATTTCTTGGGAAATAATTAAGGAGACAGCTGTGTGTCCTACTTGTCTTGTTCCTTACATTTTGGTGGACTGACTTATCAACACCAACTTTGATAATATTAGGATAGAAATAAAAAAGTTGGAAACACACAAGTTAGGACACATCAGTTGTCACTAAATGATGGGGAAAAACAGCAATGTAAAAGAACACCAGTTTTGCTTAATAAAAGATGATAAGAGAGGAGGCTAGAGATTTTTCTCTTGTGACTGCCTCTTATGGTTTAAATGAAATGCATTCTTTTTTAAAAGAACCTCAATGATTGGAACATTTAAACAGCTTTTTGATAATGCCAGGGAAGTTTCTTCCTGTAGCATCTAATCTGAAGGATCATTTATCCTAAAACTAGTTGAGCTCTTCCTTAGATATCCAACCACAGCATTGGGTAAAGGCCATAAAACTTCTCCCTTGCCACTAGGCAAGCTTAAAGTTTACTGAATAAATATGTTTTGTTTTTTGAAGCATGTTTTGGCAGTTTCAAAATCTTGCTCTTCCTAATACTCCCTCACTCAGACTTAATATTGTTTTCTCCCTAATCTTAATATTAATAATAATAATAATAGCTAACATTTATACAGTACCTAAAATGTGCCAAGCTCAGTGGTAAATGCTTTACAAATATCTCATTTTGCCCTCACGATACCTTTGCAGGTAGATGCTATTATTATCCTCATTTACAGATGAGGAAACTGAGGAGGCATGTGCTATTATTATTCCCATTTACCAATGAGGAAACTGAGGCAAATAGAAGTTAAGTCACTTGCCCGGGGTCACACAACTGATGAGTGTCTAAGGCTGAATTTGAATTCAGCTTTGAACTCCAGGCCTGGTGCTTTTTCCACAGTACCACCTCGCTGCTTGATGTGTGAAAAGATGCTAGTTTTCTTTATTTTTAAATTCCCAATTATTTTTTCTCCCCAGTAGAATCATCTCTATAGCTACTTCCTGACATTAAGAACAACTCATGTTTCTATAGCACCTTTAGGGTTTACAAAGCCTTTTCCACACAACAACCCTTTGGGGATAGCTTATGACAAATATCATCATTTTATAGATGAAGAGACAGAGATGCTACATGACTCTCCAGTAAACATACAGTTAGTGAGGCTGCTTCAAACCCAGAACTTCTCACTCTAAGTCCAATACTCTACTTTGCCTCTTAGATTAGTCTGAGAATCTGTTGTATAAGAGGGCAGCTAGAAGGCACAGTAGATAGAGTTCCAGACCTGGAGTCAGGAACACTCATCTTCCTGAGTTCCATACTTACTAGCTGTGTGATGCTGGGCAAGTTGCTTAATCCCATTTGCCTCAGTTTCCTGATCTGTAAAATGAGATGGAGAAGGAAGTGGCAAAACACTCCACTATCTTTGCCAAGAAAACCCCAAATGGGGTCATGAAGAGTCAGACACAGTTGAAAAACGTCCAGACACCAACTGTTCCACGAGAGCTACTTCCTCTAGCAGGCAACATGCTACAGAGGAAGGTGCATTGCATATGGAGTCTGAGGTCCTAGATTCATTTTTCTGGCTTTGTCACTCCCTGTGTAAAACTGGGCCCTCAGTCAACAGACTTTTAGCAAGTGACACCCTCTGCCAGGCCCTCAGCATAAAATCAAAACAATCCTTGCCCTCAAAGAGCATATATTTTATAGGACAATTTATTTCACCTCTCTAGGCCCCAGCTTCTTCATGTGTAAAATAATGGTATTTACTAGAAGATTTCTGAGATCCCACAGGGCTCTGAACCTGATCCTGTGATCTGTGCTAACCTTCTGAGCCTATTACCTAGACTCCCTATTTCTGTCTTGCAGGGGCAAATGATTCTAAGGTGGACACCACAAAAAGCTATCTCAGTTACAACATGTTGCCATTAAGTGATGTCTCTGCCATAGACAGCATATCCTTGGACCCACCTGTTATTCAGAAAAGGTCTAGTTATCTAGAATCCCTTTTATTTTTATTTTGTTCCACTTGGGAGGCATGAGGACATGCCATGATGTATGGGAGTGATTGTTTATCTAGTGATCTATCAGACTCCAGCAAGAAAAGAAAGAACAGTAATAATAGCTACACAAGCCAAGATAACAGAACTTGGGGAAATCCAAGCCCAAAGGAAATGTAGATCTATTAGACATTTTCCAGTCTTCAGTTTTGATAAGATTTTACTTTATCTCACAATAGGAAGTAAAGGGAAAAAACCAAAGCAAACCACACTAAACAATATCTATCCTGAAAATAAAAAGGGCAGTACCTTGTTATGATTTCTCTTCCCTAGGAATTCAAGTAATTTTTAAAAAATCTAAGTAATAGTCCTAAGATTGTGAATAAATATATCAATCGGTTAGTCAACAAGCAATTATTAAGGACTTAATATGTGCCAGACATGGTGCTAAACTTGGGATATAAAGAAAGAACCAGAACATTAATTTGTCCTACAAAACTTACATTCTAATGAGAGAGATAACATGTATGTGAATAGGTACATCTAAGATACATACAGTATAAATCGAGGGTAAACTTAGAGGGCAATGAATCAGCATGTGGGAGGTATGGATAGGGAAAGGCCTTCTGCAGAAGGGGGGGATCTGAAGCCTCATGGAAGTCATGGAACCAAGAGGTGAAGGAAGAGGGAATATATTTCAGGTATAAGAAATAGCCAATGAAAAGCCACAGAGACAGGAAAAGGAGTAGTGTGTGAGGAATAGCAAGTAGGACACTGATATTGCTATCTTATGCACAGAGAGTTCAGGGAGCACCTCTACTGTGAGGGTTTGCTGAGCTCTTTTCAGAGCTGCTCAGCCACATTTGGCACCCACCTGTTACCTAACGCTCACCCGTGGCTCCAAGCACCATAGTAGGCTCAAGAGAGGTCAAACCAGATTGAGGGTAACTGACAAGCACACACCTGTCAGTGAGTTGGGGTATGCAGGGGTTCTTCCCTCAGCATGTGGAGATTTTCTTGGTGGAATGAGCAGATGAGAACAATTTGTTTCAAGGGTCAGGAAGGTGGCTGAAGCAGGCTCTGTGCAGCACTTAGAGCTTGGTCAGACATGGAAGACCCCAAAGTCATCCACTGCATCCTCGGCCATCATCTTCACTTTTGTCTTGTCACTGGACTTTGATGACTCTGGAAGAGACAATGAGGCTGATGACTTCGTGCAACTCTGCCTCACTTAAATCCAATTCACCCAGTGATGTCATTGCTCCTCTTTGAAATGAAGGACAAATAACAATATGACTCTAGGCAAGTCACTTAGTTGTCTAATCACTAGAATATGATCTTCTTGAGGACAGGGACCAGATTTTGCTCAGCACTTAGCACAGTGTCTCAGATACAGTAAAGTGCTTAAGAAATAATTGTTGGGGCAGCTAGGTGATGCAGTGGACAGAGCTCTGGCTTTGGAGTCAAGATTCTTAAAATGCTCTTATAAGCTAGCTAGGGCAAGGTTTTTGTTGTTTTCTCCATTTTTCAAATGAAGAAGATCTGATTAAGTGAGGTTATAGAAAGTTAAATGTTGACCTAAGACTTTAACCCCTGTCATTTAGTTCAGTATTTCTACTTCTCTCTGCTGCCTCACAGAAAGAAATATGTTGATGAGACGGTGGATTTAGATCCAAGAAACCTTAGTTCTATCCTGCCTTTGACATCAATTAATTGCAAGACTTTTAGACAATAATCTTGTATTAACTTTACATTTATGTAAAGTTTTGTACTTTACAGAAAAAAAAAAGAAATGTTTGTTGACTGGCTGATGGACTTTCAGTGCCTCAGGTAACTCCCCAAGGCTTCAAGTTGCAGAAAAGGTGCAGCTCTTCCTTGGTAGACATTCCTCACCAGAAGCTCTCTACCATGATAAAATCGCAAGTTTAATACCAAAATCAAAACAAAACAAAACAAAAAACAATTAAACAGGCCAAAATAAAAGTGAGAAGCAAAAATAAGTACTTGGACTGAGACTCTCATTGAAAAGTTTTTTAAATAACTGTGACTTAACGTTTAGTTTGTCTGCCCTAACGCTACTCTGAAAAGATTAATACATCCTCTAGCCCCTAGTATTCAGGATAATATTAAGGTAGCAGAACCCAAACTGAAAAGAACTGTAACTTCTACCATTTTGTTGGTAGAGTAATTTCTCTACACTAATGGAAGAACCCCTGATAAGAGAGGCATACAGTCTACAGGACTGTGCTTATGTTCCACCTTCCCCACTGCCAAAGTGAGGCAACAAGACCAGCCTCTAACTGGATTTATGACAGGCGTATGCTATTCAACATTTATTGCAAACTCTTGCAATTTTAGGACACAATTCATTAGTTCATAAGATAATGTACAGTGTGCAATGTCTGCATATACCACAACTATTTTATGATGATTAGTTTTGGACTCATTTAGATAGGATTTATTTATCCACTGCTGTAAAATCCTGAAAGGCAATGAATCTGCCGGCATCTGGTCTCTGTATGAGGCAATGGCCTAGGCATGTACTAAGGTAATCAGGACAGAAAGTGATTGGGGGCTTTCCTCCTATTTGTTCTATCAGGCTTGAGGGTTTAAAGAGAAAGGTCTCAGAGAAAGACATATTCCCAATGGCAGGGCTTTGTCTGATGAACTCTAGTAGATAATATATCACAAGCCCATTTTACTAATTACAGATCGAAATAAAGATACGGAGACAACCCAATAAATAAGGAACAGATAAGGGGAAAACAACCTTGTTAATGACCTCTATTCAGTGTACAAGCCCTATCAGATCAATGTATGTCTAAACTCTACAGGAAAACCCATTACAAAGCAGATTCCAATGCCATGGATCTGGTTATGCTGCCCGTCACAGCCCATCCGCAATGTCCTCAGTGATATATGGCAAGAAAGTAAATAATATCCTTGTCCATAGACAATAGTGTCAAAATGATTTTTTTTCCTATGCAAAAAGGTCAGTTTCCTTGACCCCAGGTTACAAGTAGACTGTGAAGACTTAATTGATTTGGTATTTTCATTACTCTTTGATATTTTACCTGCAAGTAGTTTGTTAATAGTTTGTCCTTGTTGAATGGAGCTGCCTGAAATATAGCTGATGATTCCATTTTACCCACATCTCTAGATGTCATGGGAGGAAAGTGTTCCTTTTCCCATATGCAACTTCATGGCTGCCTGTTCTAAAAATATGCCCTGTGTCTTTGGACTGGCTCAGCAGGCTGGCCAGGGAACAGGACCAAATGAAGATATATGTGAATCTGAGCAAGGGAAACTGCATTTGGAGGAAATACTTAAAACATAAGCTACAAATAGCTAGGAATTTTCTGGGGGGGAGGGGAAGGTTTCTGTACTTGACCAGTTAGGATCAAGAGTGGTACTGAAGACTGTCCTAATTATGGATGGTATGGGCAACTTGACAAATGCCGCCTGCACCTGCAGATAAGTTATATGTATCATTTTCCTTTGCCCTTTATAATTTCAGCAGGAGTTTGCGTGGAAATGAAATCCCAATTATTGACAGGCAATGCTCCCCCCTTTATCCAATTCACCCACCATACAAATCTCACATCTAGTTAAGAGGCAGCCTTTTGGGACATCTGTTGGTCTGATCACTCACTTTGAGAGGGATTCAGGTGATGAGAGAGGTGGTCATGATCACTATTTTTGCACAGTTACCCAAGAAATTGCTGTGTTTTTGGAATCCTGGTCTCAGAGGAGAATAAACTCCTAGAATTGCCGATTAGCCATATAATGGGAGAGAAATCTCCACTGCACAAAAGTGTGAGCTTTGCTCCATTTCTTAGTTGAAGACAGATGAACTGAACAAGTCAGATTCTACCAAAGGTATCCAATCTTATATAATTTACTTTCAAAGTTTTCAGATTTTCTCTCCTGGTGATCTGTTCATTCTCCCTCCTAAACTACCATATTTTAACTATAATACACACACAAACACACACACACACACATACATGCACACAGAGTTATTTATTTTATATTTGTGCTCTACATATTTGTATATGTACTTGTCATCTCCTTCATTAGAATAAAATATCTTTTTTAGATTATCTCTTTCTATCCTACAACCCAACACAGTACCTGGCACATAGTAAACACTTGATGAATAATTATTGATTGGTTGGCTGATTAATTGACAAATATAGAAGAAAGCCCTCATCAATGTGACTCTTTTTCTTTTCCCATGCCCCCATGTCCAGACTACAGATGGCTTCCAGTTCTTGAAGTACGTAATAGACATTGGCCCTTGCACAAATGAGAAAGGAGGTCATTACCAGTGTATGGTGAGTGAAGTTTATCAGGATAGGCATGGAGAAAAGTCCATCTCATTCACTGAAGGCACTTAGTAAAGTATTTCAGAGAAGGAACAAAGTTCTGTGCTTTATTCTCCAGGACCAGAAAATGGAAAAGGTAGTTTAAATGCTACTGGTCATTTCCAATCAGCCAGAACACTCAGCTTCCAGCAGGTGGAGAACAGAAACAAAATTATCAGTCAGAGGACATAGTTGGGAGCTTTCTGATAGTGAGTGACCCTGAACCATACCATGCTCTTCTAGTACCCAGAAACCTAAGCAGGTTTCAAGATCTTAAAAGGAAAATATTTCATTGAGTCTTTCTCTGAATATTGCTTGAAGAGATAGATTGCCTGCTAAATATTCTTATAATGCAAAAGATATTCCTCATCATCCTTCCACACTCAGCTCCTCTGTGGAGCTTTCCCTGAGCACTGCAGCCTTACTTTATGCACAGGGTGTCTCCATCCTCTAAACTCTTATAGCAATTGCTATCTACGCCTCTGATTTGGCACTAGTTGATAATTTCTTCATCATCTTTTCAGTTGTTGTATTTCAGTCATTTCAGACTTGTCCAAATCTTTGTAACCTTATTATTTTTTTTTTTTTGGTAAAGATATTGCTGTGGTTTGTCATTTCCTTTTCCAGCTCATTTTACATATGAGGAAACTGATGCAAATTGTGTTAAGTGACTTGCCCAGGGACACACAACTAGTAAGTATCTGAGGCCAGATTTGAACTTAGGTCTTCCTGACTCCAGGCCTGGCACTTTATCCACTACATGACCTAGCTGCCCTTTTCAATTGCATTTCTCAATTCCCACTCCCAGTTGTTAGTGTTCTGTATTTATTTAGTATGTGCTTTGCATTGTGCACGTGTGTATGAGTATGCAATGAAAGCTCCTTGAGGGCAGGGAATATGAATGAGTTTTATGTATGTACACGTATCCACTAGGTCTTGTTGAACTGTATTGCATGGGGCTTATTTCACGAATTTCACCTATAAACCTGCAGAATAAGGACCTTGTCTCTGATTTCCATTTGGCTTAGCAAACATTGGTTAGTATGACAAATGCTGCTCCACACAAGGTCCTGTGCTAGATACTATGTCTTCTCCTTTTCCCCTACCCAGGCCTTAAGTGCAGTGCTTATATACAATGTACTCTATTATATTTGTTGATTGATTCATTTATTCATAGTCAGAGGTTGTGTTCTCATTAGAGAGATTGACATTGATGGCTTAAATTTCTCAGCTCAAATAGCTTAACACAGACCCAGCTCCAGATTTCATTTAGATATACCCCAGGGCTTATTTAACTAAAAAAAATAGTCAGGGTTAACACTGCCACTAGTTATGATGCTGAGTGAGCTTGGTTAAGGGATTTTACATCTCTGGGTCCCAGATGTATCCTCTATAAAATTAGAAACTGATGCTAATCAATCTCTAACCTTTTTTGAGCTATGGACACCTTTTACTCCGTCTGGTGAAGTCTATGGACTTCTCAGAAGAATGTGTTTAAATGCATAAAACTAGATATAGGGGATTACAAAAGATTATAACAAACAAATTCAAATGCTCCGGATTAATAACCTTTGCTCTAAAGTCTCTTTTCAATCTAACATTCTATGATTCTGTTGAAATTAATTGAGAGGAGAGGAACAAATTTGTTCAGGGAAAAAAGTAGAGGTCAACAACTTGTAGACTTGTCCTAAGCTGGGAACCCATAGAGTGAGACAAAAAAAAAATGATTTTATTGGCCCTGGAAGCCAGAGAACATGGAGCAGCAGCCTAAGAGTCAGAGGGCTGTAGAAGAGTACCTAACACCCTTCTAGAAAACATTTGATTTAATTCATGCACTAGGTAGAAGAGAGAGAGAGAGAGAGAGAGAGAGAGAGAGAGAGAGAGACAGAGAGAGAGAGAGACAGAGAGAGACAGAGAGAGACAGAGACAGAGACAGAGACAGAGAGACAGACACACACAGAGAGAGACAAAGAGACAGAGAGAGACAGAGACAGAAAGACAGACAGACAGAGACAGAAAGGCAGAGACAAAGACAGACACAAAGACAGAGACACAGACACACAGATAGAGAAAGAGACAGAGACACAGACAGACACAGATACAACACAGAGAGACACAGACACAGACAGAGATGGAGAGACCAAGAGAAAGAGAAAGGCAGAGAGAGACAAGGCAGAGACAGAGAAAGAGAGCTAGAGACAGAGAGACACATAGAGACAGAGAGATATAGGGACAGAGATAGTGATAATGATAAGACAGAAACACACAGACAGAAACAGAGAGACAGATGAGAGAGATAGAGACAGTACTTAGGTAAAGCAATAAAGGTGTTAGTGAAAACTGGACTGGAGCTAAGCAAATAAGATAGAGCAGATTTAGGAGTTAAGCTGAACCCCAAATGAGCATTAAATATGCTAGGTCTTTATAAATTGGGTATGTATATAGCTCAGACCCTCAGACTGATAATATTATAGGATCACATATTTGCTTAGAGTTAGAAGAGGTGGACCTTAGAGACCAACTCTTTTATTTTACAGATAATGAAATTGAGGCAGAGAGGTGTTAAATGACCTGCTGAGGGCCACACACCTAGTACGTGTCTGAGGCAGAATTTAAACCCAGAACCTCTTAAATCCAAGTCAAGTATCTTACTGAGTAAATTATGAACTATAGTAGATTTATACTAGATTTTATCAGATTATAATGTTCCAATGATTTCCTTTAGAGAGGTAATATTGAAGAGAACAATGTGAAGGTCAGGACCTAAAAAGCAAAATCCTTTTTGTCCATTAAGAAATGTCTGTAGATGAAGTTAGCAGCATATGTGGCTTTGGTGAGTATCTTTGGTGTTTGGGTCACAGCCAGGTACAAAGTGAGCATGGATATGGCCATCTCTCTTCCCAATTAGTACCGTTTTCATTCATTGTTGCTGTGAGTTGGAAGTCTTAAGAGGTCCGAGTGTCAGGATTCACCCAGATCTACCACTCTCTGGTTATTAATAAACACAAAAGAATCATGCTCAACATTATATACCAAAACAATTCAGTGTCAGGCCTTTCTCTTATGACAAGTATATAGGCTATAAATATATGGTTCAGGACACACAAGGTATTTCAAAATAGTGACAGCCCACACTCAGCACCGGTAGATCACCTTTTTCAGTAGTGCTTATGGGTTTGCACTATCATCCGCATCTTATGGCCTACTTTGCCTTGCGATCAATGTCACACCTCTACTGAATGAGTGGGCTGGGGATCAGAGGTATAATCTGTAGCCATGAAACAGAATAAATCCCATATTCCTGTTTGGACCCATGGTATGTTAACTCCCCAAGTCAATTAGTTGGGGGGATAGAAGCATTTACTTGATTCTTGCGTGAATTTTAAAGTGTTCCTTTTCTTTTGAGTCAAGTCAAAGGTAAGTATACTAGTATTTGAAGGAGGAAAACATATGAGAAATCACGACTGAGTTAGAGATAAAGCAGAATAGCTGAAAGAATGGTGAAACTATTAAGAGTCAGGTTCTCAGATCTGCCCAGGAAGACTTCTTAGAAGACATAAGATCTCAGGACCAGAGCACAAGTGTCTGAAGAGTTATACTGATACCATAATACACTGTCATATAGCATTACAAGCATGAGCTTGAGATAGTTTCCCAAAGGACATTTTGGGGGAGGGCTCAGAGTTCATGGGACCCACTCAGCACTTCCCCCAAACCACAAGCTGAAACAATGGTAAGATTAAAAAAAAAAAAGAGGAGGCTATTCATTAAACTTATAATAAGGCTAATGATGTGACAGAACTGTAAAAGGGCATTTTTTCATTCCAACTGTAGCTTGAGTTAAGTAAGAGGGTCTCCTAAGATTGGAGACATTTATTTCAACAAGAATAATGAATTTCATTGTAGTTAAAATGACTGTAATTGTAAGCACTGACACTTACTGTCACTTAACAGATTTTTCTTCAAGGGAACAAAACACCAGAAATGCCTCTTGTTATTTTCCCCCTGGGAGCAAAGAGCACCTCTCTCATTTCAGGCTCAATTGCCACACCCTGAGATTAACCCCTGGATCCTTGTCTGCCAAAGACCTGTTACTCTCTCCTCTTCTCATCCAGACTTGATTAAAACACGAGACCTCCAGCCTTTCAGCTTTTAGCCAGACCCACTGAATTAGAAAGCATCAAATAAACCAAGATTGGATTCTTTATCAATGCTTACATAAGATCAGTAGGGCTGTATGATGGGCAGCCCTCATAATAAGTCATTTACACTTCTTCTCCAGATCATGAGACAGATGATCATTCTCCATGACTGCAACTCCTACAACTCATTCATTCCATTTCACAATCCAGCTCAGGGAGTGCTTGCAGAGCAAACACCCAGCTGCCTGAAGGTGAAAAATCAATTAGATTTCTTATATTTTTACTACTATGTGATATTAATTACTATGTTTTTCTTTTTTATTAAATTGGCTAGTGGTTTTGTTGACATAGGATATAGCTAAAATCTATAAACAGAGCCAAAACTACAAATCTTTGCATCTGGAACAAGGGCCACAAACTGTGATCAGAACAAGTAGCACAAAAAATGTCCTCAGTTTGAGGGGCTGGCCAGGATATTGTCCTGTGGGCATATGCATGGAAGATGGAGATCCTGGGACATTGGTATGATGCCACTGGTGAGTAGGGCAGCATGATAGGGTATAGAAGGAACCACTTAAGCATACTATTGGGTAGCTTCCTATGTTGGCTCATTATTATTATTAACCAGGGACTAAGGGTTTTTTTTGTTTGTTTCTGTTGCTGAAGGACTGAAAGCGATGTTGGCACCATTTAAATTTGGTGCTTTAGAATAAGGCCCTTGTTGTCCCACACAAATTTTAGCTCTCTATGTAAATATGAGTTGCCAGGCTAGGTCTGATTGGGATTCATGGACTCTGAGTTCAAAGTCAATAAAAAATTTAAGTGCCTAAATATGTGCAGAACACTGATAAGATTGGGTGAGATAGAAAATTCAGATAAGATATAACTTCCAACCTCACAGAGCTGATAGGAAATATGGCATGTGCTGAAATAACTATACTCTTAAAATTCTGTGTTATTACTGATCAGGTGACCTCTACAGGTATAGATTACAAGCCATATATTCTTTCTCAACCTGTGCATTTTTTTTGGCAAATAAGAACTTTTATTACACAGTAATTTATATTAAAGCATATTAGCTTTTGATAGTTACATTTAGTATCCATTAATCTCTTATAAATTTTTGTCAAATTTTCATGAGTGATGCAAAACTTGAAATTTGAGGAAAAATTTTTATCTTAAAAATTCATCTAAATGTTACATCTGTCATCTATGGATAATACTTTATAAAGTTTATCTGATACTTTTCACATATATTTTCTCATTTAACACTCATCATGACCCTCTGAATTAGGTAGCGCAAACATTTTAATCTTCATTTTATAGTTGAACAAACAAAAGCTCAGAGGGATTAAACAATTTGCCCAAAGTCACATGCCTAGTAGACGGCATAACAGGCACTAGATCTATGGTCTTCTGACTGCTAATCTAGTGCTCTTTGTACTGTACTGTGCCATAAAGAATGCTGTTTTTGCTTGATGGGTTACTGAAGATGAATTTCATGTCTACATTTATAGGACATATTTGTAAGTCAGAAAACCCAAACTAGTTTATTGACTTTGGTTCCAATAAAATCTTATTTATTCTTTCAGTATACATGGTTCTGTGATTAAAGTAGACTCATTTTAAGATTGATTTATGTTTTACCTTTTTTAGAAGTTGTTATATAAAGTGTTTTTAATTGATCTATTTTGTTAGATAAACGTGTACTTGAAAATGGAGAAGAAATCTAATAAGAAGGAAGAACTGACACTAGTGAATAATGTTTTAAAACTTGCTACTACATTACTGAAGGTAAAAGTAAAATTGAAATTAGAATATAACAGATCTGTGTGTGGTGGTCTAATTTTATAGTTTGCATTGTCTAGTTTCCTTCCACTTTTCATCTTGATTTGTAGGAGGGAGATGTAATCATTATCAAGTGTATATGGAGGGCAAGAATGATGAAAACTGAAAACAAAAAGACTAGTGAGTTTGGTGTTTAGAAGTTGAATGGTGACTTTTATGAGAATCATTTCAGGAGAAGAGTGTGATCAGAAGCCAGAATTCAATGGATTAAAGAGAGTAGGGTTATGGGAATGAAGACATCAGTTATATGCAACTTTTTCTAGAAGCTTAACAGTGAATTGTGTGTACACATACATACATACATACATACATACATACATACATACATACAATCTGTATATGTGTATATATGTACAGAAATTATATATGTATCTGTCTATATTAATATGTGTATATATGTTATGTATATATCTATCATCTACCATCCATCTATCCATTTTCCTCTATCTATCTATCTATCTATCTATCTATCTATCTATCTATCTACCTATCTATCATTCCATCTGTATGGAGTCAAGAGAAGCCCTTTTTTAAGGGATACCTGAGCATGGTTTCATGCTCATAGAAAGGGAGAGAGGCTACAAATAGATGAGGTAGGGATGTGGGGAGACTGCTAGAACACTGTCCTGAAGGAGCCAGAGAAGGATGAGTATGTGGACTGGCCTTAGCAAGGGCAAGTGATAACTATATCTCTGAGATAGGAAGGAAAGAATGGATGATACTTCTAATTTTTGAAGAGGTAGAATGGAACTGAAGGAACATTTGTCAGGACGGCTTCATTCTTCTCAATGAATAGGAAGCTGTCATCTCCCCAAAATGCAAGTGATGGGATATGGTTGGTGGCTTGAGGAGAGGAAATATTGTGCAACTATGTTCCAATTTACCTCTCAAAGTGATATTTAGGATATTGAAATCAGTGAAAATATTTCCTTTGAATCCCAAAAGTTTTCATTGGAGATTTGAAAACATACACAAACCCACATGCACATATCTATCTATCTATCTATCTATCTATCTATCTATCTATCTATCTATCTATCTATCTAATAATGACTTATCTAGACATCCTATCTATAGGGATAGAAATTTTATTCATGGAGGGAACTCTTAAATGAGGAAACTTTGATCTACTAGTGAAGTTAGCAACTTCTTTGCTGGTTTATCAGTTCATAATGATGATGATGATGATAATGATATTGTTATTATTCATAAAAATAAAATGTTAAGCAACAAACATTCATTTAAATACCTACTATGTGTTGAGCACTTGAAAAATGGAGGGAGGCAAAAAAACCCCTAAAACACCTCATAATAATAATTAACATTTATATAGCTCTTTAAGGTTTGCAAAGCACTTTACATATATATTATCTAATTGATAGTCTTAGAGAGCTGCCCATCATTCTGGGAAGTTGAATGCCTGGCCTAGGATCCTATAGGCAGCATGCGTTAGAGGCAAGACTTGAAATGGCTTTTGCTGGTTTCAACATCAGCTCCTTTTTATTATATAACATTGCCTCTCTATAGCTAGGTCACCTTTATCTCTATCTCTATCATTACCTCTATCTCTGTCTCTATTTCTATATCATCAAATTTGTTATTAGATAGTTGTAAGTACTAAGTTATAAATTATACAAGGGAGGGAGCATGCTAGGTTAGATAGAAGACTAACTCCATGTCCTATCTATAACACATACCAACTGTGTGACTGTGGATAAGTCACTTAAGCTCTTGGTCCTCCCAGGCAATTTTCTAAAGGCTTTAAGTTAAAGAAGATAGTTCCTAATTGGGGAGTCATGAAATTATAAGTCCAGGCAAAAAATGAAAATACTACAAGAAAAGACTTATAAGAAAATCAGAATTCTGCCAATGTGATATTGAGAAACTATCTCTGCTCTGCAGATGAGCTTACAATGCTCCTCTCATAACACTGGATGAATACTTCTCATGTAGTGTTATAAGGCAAGTGTTCTAGTCTGATAGTATCTCTCTAGGCCAGTTCTCAACTAAAAATGGCTACATAGAAAACACTGGACTCCAGTTTTTCTGTCTCTGGAGATACACTTAGCTTTGGATTGCTAGAGATTCACACAGGCTGATCACTGACTGAAGAGCGTCACTAAGCTAATACTCTCTAGGTTATGGCAACAGCTAATTAGTTCTTTCAAATATCATTTGTTTTTCACTTTTTGCCAAAGATTTACCATGGTTGGTAGAATATCTGTTAAGGAACCATGAGCTGAGTGAATTCCCAGTCATACTCACTGGTGAGGAGGTTTAGGGGAGAGGATGGAAATTGACAAATGGCATCACCCATTGATTAAGTTGGGTATTTTAACGCTTTAAGCAAAAAAGCAGTAGAATGTATGTACTGGTATTTGAACATATTGTACCCTATTTAGTTTGCCTCATGAATGTAAACAGTTAGTGTGGGGAGTATAATTAGGATTGCCAAACAACAGTAAGAACCCATTTGAGCTTGTACATTATAAATTTATAGTGGATAAAATCAGTCCTGTCATGACTTTTTTCCAGTGATACACAGCAACTTGGGTTCAGGAAATGAGGAATCAGATGGTACTTATTTAGTGTAGAGTATCAGTAGGTGAGAAAAAGTAGAAAGTACACATACCTATACACATATACATACATACATACATATATATATACACACACACACACACACACACATATATATACTTATATGTCTATAGATAGATAGATAGATAGATAGATAGATAGATAGATAGATAGACAGACAGATATGGTATCCTAAGAGTCTCAGTGCAGTTCTGAGTTATTAAAGTATGTGTTATGTATGCATGCATTTCTTCTCAAGCCAATTCCAAGCCAAACTATCTGAACTTTAGCTATCATCTTCATCCCCCTTGTTGCCATGTTTCTGGAACCTTGGGTTCTGCCCCTGGAACACTGGGTTCCATAAGTGATCTTCTGTCTCATTTTTCCTGGAAAGAGACCATCTTACTTCTTGGTCATTTCTAAACCATGTCATTATAGGTGTACTGCCCCCAGTCTCTCTCCTCCATCACCACACACTTCCCTTGTAGTCCCTCTTTATGCATTGTCTTCTCTTATTGAAAATTAAGCTTCTTGAGGGCATAGACTATCTTGTTTGTATGCATTTGTATATCTCCAAGTATTGAGTATTAAGGAAGCATGAGAATTGTTTGGTTAGCATACTGGAGGTGTCATCATAAATGTTAGGTTATTAGAGGAATTCAGATCAATACTGTACCTAAGGATTATTTTAGAGAATAGGACAGAAAGAATATCGTGAGCCATGTACATTGATTATTTTGGTGGAGTGACAGCAACAAGCATGGGGAGTGAGGTACATGCACATATGTACATATGCACATTCACATATATAAAGAAAGGTCAAAAATAGTAGAAATTTAGAAACAAAAGACTTTTTCTTGTTTTCAGAGTCATAATGAACAACTTTGCCATAGAGATGATTTTGGAGAAAGTAGTACCAAAAGTTTCCTCAAATAATCAATGTTTTATTTGAAGATAAATTAAAGTTGAGTTGGAGTTACTACCGTGGATTCTACTGAGCTAAAGAATACATGGTAAATTTCTGTGCTCTGTAGATTTTGGTACCTTGCAGAGGGGAGGGGCACTAATCACTCTGTCTTAGTTAAGGTTCTGCTAAAAGTTTTATGTAAGATTTTATTCTTTAATTTGCATATTTATTTCATTATTTGTTTTCTGTTGTCAGGAATGTAGCCCCAGTCTCAGGTCCAGGACATGTAAATAGATATTAATTTGCATGGCAGTGCTAGTATATACAGAGATGAATCAACAGTTCTGTTTTTAGACCATTAATCAATCAAAAAGCATTTATTCAGTGCCTACTATGTGCCAAGTAGTTTGTTAAGCACCAGATCTCCATTAGATCTCCAGAGTCATGGTGGGAATATATACATATTTTCTTTTCTGGACCTTTCAAATCCCCCAATAGACATTGATACGTTGCTCAAAATCGTAAGTGTGCAAGGGTTTGTTTGAATGCCACCTCTTTCATGAAGGCATCATTGATTACCACAGCTGGAACTTCCATCTCTCTCTTCGGGTCTCTCATGGCATTTCATACCACTCAAATGGCCTCTAAGAGAAATGCTTTGTGTCTTTGATAGGTGTGATCTCCATCACAGCAGGCCCCCTGCTGCCTGTTGTGGTGGGATAATTAGATAGAATCCAAGAAGCTGTCTAGGTTAGGAACTGGGCATTACTATGATTGGAATAGGCAATCTCTGTAAGATTTCTGTCTCCTTGTATCAAGCTGACCTTGGCTAAATGACAAATTCAGCACGTGTGGTGGGAGGAGGGTGAGGTACAGTGTTAAAGAAGGAAATTTGGGTGGTGTGGAGAGTAGATCATGGAGATTAGAGCAGGGATTTCATTTGTAGTAGGTCCAGATAATGATTTTAAGTAGAATAATCTTAGTGTGAAGGTCAGGCAGAACCTGACAACATTTTTACAATCTTATTTTTTGTTGATGTCTATTTTTACACCTCATTGGTTTCCTAATACATCTATTTCTGCTTCTTTTCCTTCCCTACTCAGTGAGACATTCCTTGTAGGTTAGGGATAGGGATAGAGATAGGGATGGACCTTGGATTTCACTGGTATAAGGCTATCCTAGATGAAGCTAATTCCTTTACCAATTCTGCTTGGCACCTTTTCTGCAACTTAGAGTCTGAGAGAATTGTCTAGAGTACTGAAAACTTAAATGATTTGCCCAAGGTTATCCAGCCAAGTGTTGAGGCAGTATTTGAAGACAAGCTGTCCTGGATTCAAGACCAACTGTCTTGCCACCACATGATGGTTGCCCCTTCACAAAGATAAAAAAAAAGAAAAAAAAGCAATTCAGCAAAACTAACCAAAAAAATCAATTGAATCTAGTAGTAGATTTAATATTCCACACCTGTAGCTTCCTAACTCTGTAAAGATGAAAGGGAAATTCCTTTTTTTTCATTTCTTTATTTAGAGATAAGCTTTACTATTATCATTTTATGGCATCCATTTTTATTTTTTAAATTAAATTCCTCCATATACATTGTTGTAGTCAAAATATTTATTGTTTTCCTGGTTCTTCTTACTTCATTCTGCATCAATTCATATGTATCCCCATGCTTCTCTGAATTAATTTTCCTTATTTCTTACTGAGAAACACCATTTCATGAATATTTCATTACATCTATGTTCCTTTGTTTAGCCATTCCCCAATTGATAGGCATATCACTGTTTTCTAGTTTTTTGTTTTTTTTTTTTGCTACCACATACAAACTTCTTGGTGTATATGAACCTTTCATCTTTGACTTCCTTGTGGCTATGTGCTTAGTAGTGAGATGTCTAGGTTAATAGGTATTTTGAGCAACTTTCTTAGCATAGTTACTAATTACTTTCCAGAGTGTGAATCATTTAACGCCAACCAGATCTATAGATATAATTTGTTCTGTGCTACTCACCCACACCCATAAAAAAAAAAGAAAGAAATTACATGGAGGAACTTCTCCCATAAAGGAAAATGTGCCTTTTATTCTTTCTTATTTGTTTACAACTGATCCTCTCAGAAGGCTTTTATGATGGGCATTAAGGGACTTCTTTAAGAGTCAATAATATTTTCCAGCATGAGTCTTCCCCAGTGAATCATCTCTTTGCAGATCACCCAAACAATTAAGCCTGGCTCATGTTATCTCAGTGGGGAGGAGAGGACAGAACCCTCCCTCCCTCTTGAAACCAATAAAGACATATTAGGGGAGCTGAGGCTGTTCAGTCTTCATAATTTCTGCTCCAAGTATCTGCAGGGCCTGTTTAGTCCTTAGAAAAAGATCATATAATTTAAAGGTACATGGGAAATTTCATTTTGAAAGCTACGCTGAAAATCTTCCAGGAATAAGCAAAGAGTCCATTTTGCATAATGCTATGACTCCTTCTGCCTTTTGATTGCTGTTATTTTGCTGTATCTTCCCCAAACTCATTAAAACTATAGAACTTCTTTTTGGCAGGCATTCTTTCTATTGATGAAGCTGGGCTGCCTTTCTCAGGAGAGCCCCATATTATTAGCACTCTTCACCCAACACAGTGGTGGCTATCAATTATACACTTCATTTACACTGTACAGGGCTGATGGCTCCATTGAAGTTCAAGAGGTTTTTTTTAATGAGATGTTAATTGAGTACACCTGCAGTTGGTGAAAATTTTCACGGACTATTAAGTGCAATTATTTCACTTCCAAAAAATTCCTGGGTTTCTGAGATTTCCCTCTCAAATCTATTTGAAGCAGTTGTAAGAGGACACCTGTAAGTGTGTAGGTGTGGGTTGAGGCAAGTCCCTTTGTACAGAATTGTCATTAGAGGAGTTTACTAATGGCATCCCAGCATCTCCATAATGGTTCTTTGAAGTAGTTCTGAACTCATGAAGCTATGTCAGTGAATCATTAGCTATGACTGGTTGGCCAACCAGCCAGTCAGTCAATGAATCAATAAACATTTATTGAATATCTACTAAATGTCAGGCACTGGATTAGATGCTGGGATACAAAGAAAGAAATGGAATAGTTCCTGCACCCAAGGAGCTTACATTCTATTGGAAAAGAATACTTTTTATAATGATAAATAAATACATAATTTCAGTGAGGAGACACTAGCAACATGAGAGGGGGATCAAGAAAGGTCTCATTCAGGAGGTGATTGAACTGAGCTTTGAAGGAAGACAGGAACTGACATGAGGATACAGGACAAAGTCATAGGATCTTAGATTTAGATCAGTGTTGTCAAACTCAAATAAGAACAGTTGTTAAAACTACATAAGGATCCTGAAGAGTCACATATTGATTTAGAAAACCCCAAATTACCATGATCTTTGTTTCATTATATTTTGTTCATTTTGCTAAACATTTCCAATTTATATTTTTTT
This sequence comes from Phascolarctos cinereus, assembly GCF_003287225.1. Taxonomy (NCBI): domain Eukaryota; kingdom Metazoa; phylum Chordata; class Mammalia; order Diprotodontia; family Phascolarctidae; genus Phascolarctos; species Phascolarctos cinereus. Next base: position 214,330,685 of record NW_027555847.1, read on the forward strand.
TACTGGTTTTGGCTATACTTGGGAGTATGGTTAGTTGTAGGCCGAGTGTTTGATACTTCTGCTCTAGAACTAGAAGGAAATCAGAGGCCATCTAGTTCAAAGTGGAAAGACTTAACTATAGGCTGCATGCCCATTACCAGGGACTAGCCTAAATAATTTGGCAAAGGTTTACAAATGGATTAGATGTATGGAAATGAATTTTTTTTGCCATAACAACCCTCAAAGACCAAATATTAATTTATAGAGGAAACATATGATTTCTCAAGGTGAAGAAGAGGTCACAGAAATCATTATGGAACAAGTACAAGTGATTTTATGAGATCTTTATTGATATTATTGCTCTTAGGACCATAGAATTGTGGATTCTGAGCTTGGAAGAAGATAGATATCGCCTAATCACAGATTCACAAAATTATGGAATTTGAGAGTTGGAAGAGAAATGAATAGACATCTGGTCAGACCCAAGAAAGAAAAGAATTGATCCCCCTTCCATAACATACTTGCTAAATAGTCATATGACCTCCATTCAAAGGCCTCCAAGGAGGAGACATCCACCACTTCTGGTGTCCCATCCCACTTCTGGATGGCTTTAATTGTTAGGTTTTCTCTGACATGGTACCTTAATTTTTCTGTTTTAATTTCCACTCCATTAGTACTGTTTCTATCCTCTGGAGATAAACAGAACACATCTAATCCTTTCTTCAAATGATGATTCTTCAAATACTTGGACACAGCTATCAAATGCCTCCTTGCCTTCTCTTTTCCAAGCTAACACCAATCATCATACTGATATAAACCAGACCTGCAGAACTCAGCGTAGGTAGGGGCCAACATTAAAGTAGGTTAAACTTCTTCAGGCCACAGATAGGCTTTTAGTGGCTCACTTTCCAAGGAAAGCTATAATTAATGATTAAAGTATTTCTCAAAAACAAGTTTTTAAAAATCAGGATATAATCCAGAAACTGCAATCATAAAGCACTTCTTTATGAAGTCACTTTCAGTAAAAGACTTCCCAGCAGAAATCTGAAAACTAACTTTAGTAGCTGCCTCATTTTCTGAGTTTACTTTCTCAAAAAACCACTGTTCCCCATTGATATTTGTCAACAATTTGGATGCTTTAGTGTGTTTTTCATTGGTGTCCAATTTGCTTAAGTCAGGGTGTTTTGATTTGAAATGGTGATGAAGATGATATTCCTTTAAAATGACTATTACTTCTCAGCAAACAAGGCACAATATTTTGTCTCTCATGTAAGTAAACAAGTATTTATTTGTCCACTCTGGATTAAACACTCCATGTTCTGATTCAATCTCCCATTCCTTATCACTCATTTTACAAAGTCACCTCCAAAACTTTAACATTAGAACCAAAAATCTCCACAGCAACTGCTCACATACAAAGAAATAATGAACTGAATGTCTGACCTTGGAGAGAGCACCAGACATTCATGTAACTTTGAGGACAGCTGTGCAGTGAGGGAAGGGAAGAAGCCTTCATGTTGTTGCCACTCATTGTATAGAGGGCCTCAGCTGTGTTGGTGTGTGGCTGCACTAACTTTGTCTCTGTTCAACACCAATAATGACCAAAAACACAGTGAAAAGATACAATTCTTGCTCCTCTCAGACTAGAGACAGACTGATGGTGGTTGGTTTCTGTGGGTCACATGACAAATAGGAGGGAGTGTGTGGTGGCAATCCACCTGCCAAGTTACATGATGGGCATGATAGTGACTAGTGGAAGGCAGGCTAAGTGGGGCACAGACAAAGCATTCATTACTGCTTTGCTTTCTTTTACACCCTCTACATTTTTTGCAGTCCACTTGAAATCCTTTGGTGGGCTGCAAGCAGCCCTTGGCCCATGTGTCGTGTAGGCCTGATATAGATTTATGGCCCTTCACTAACCTTGTTGACCTCCTCTAGATATTCTCCAGGTAATTACTGTCCTTCTTAAGCTCTGGCATTCAGAACATATTATGGTACTACAAATAAGGTTTTTTCAAGAGCAGTATTCAGTAAGATAATCCTTTAATCCTGTCCAAGAGAACCTTAGCTTTTTGAAATGTGACATCCCATTCCATTCAAGAAAGATGACACTAGCTCATAGCTTCACCGATAGTACATCTCCAGTCATTTTCCTTTTCTCTCATCTTAGCCAATCTGATTTGGTGTGAGGTAGTACCTCAGTATTGTTTTAATTTGAGTTTCACTAATTATTAGTGATTTAGAGAATTTTTTCTTATGACTATTGCTAATTTTGATTTTTTCCTCTGAAAATCAACTGCTCATAACTTTTGACTATTTATCAAATGGGGAGAATAATTTACCAATTATCAATTATCATTTCTTATTCTCATAAATTTGACTTTAGTTCCCCATATATTTGTGAAATGAGACTTTCATCTGTGTATCTGGGCAAGAAGACTCGTAATGCTTTATACTGTCTGTAGTTACTTTGAATTGGATATCTTTTTCTACCTTTCCTTCTGGGTTTGTTGGTAAAATACAGAAATTATAATTTGTTTAGTTTTTTTTTTAATATATTGCATCATTGCTGAAATTATTGTTTCAACTAGTTTTTTTTTTTAGTTAAGTATCTTGGGTTCTCTAACAAACATATCAAATGCAATTTGCCTAAAACCTCCCACAATGTTTTGGTTTTCCTTGATTTAGATATTAAGACCATTATAGAAAGAATTTGGTAGGATTCCTCCTTTCCCTATTTTTTCACACATTTTATGTGGCATTGGAATTTATTGTTTTTTAAATGTTGGGCATTTATCCTTGAGCTTTTTCTTAGGGTACTCATTTATGGTGCGTTCAATTTCTTTTTCTAATAATGGTTATTTAAATATTCTATTACCTATTCATTTAATTAAGGCAATTTATATTTTGTGGCTATTCATCCATTTCACTTAGATTGTCAGTTTTATTGGCATATAGTTGGGCAAAATAATTCCCAATAATTGCTTTTACTTCAACTTCATTGGTTGTGAATTTACCATTTTCATTTTTTATACTGGTAATCTGGTTTTATTATTGTAAAAATTAAATTAGCTAGTGGTTCATCTATTTTTTTTTAACTAGGCAATGGGGTTAAGTGACTTGCCCACGGTCACCAGTGTTTTGTCTAAGGCTGGATTTGAACGCAGGTCCTCCTGACTCCAGGGCCGGTGCTCTATTTGCTGTGTCACCTAGCTGCCCCTATTTTATTGTGTTTTTTTAAGCCAACTTTTAGTTTTATTTATTAGTTTAATTTTTTAAAAAAATTATGAATCTTTTGCTTTTTTAGAATTTCTATTTTAATGTTTAATTGGGTTTTAAAATTTGTTGGTTTTATAGTTTTTGTATTTTGATGCTTAATTCACTGATTTGCTCTTTTTCTCTTTTATTGATATGCTTAAAGATATAAAATTTCCCCTCAGTACTGCATTGGCTACATTTCACAAATTTTGATGAGTTGTCTTATGGTCATCATGATCTTTAATAAAATTATTGATTGTTTTTATGATTTGTTCTTTGACTCATTCATTCTTGAGGATTAAGTTATTTAGTTTCTGATGAATTACTAAACTATTCTTTAAGTCTTTTTATTGAATGCAATTTTTATGCATTATGGTCTGGAAAAGAGGCACTTAATATTTCTGCTTTTCTGCATTTGTGAGGGGTTTATTCCCTAACACATGATTAACTTTTTGAAAGTGCCATACACAAATGAGAAATAGGTAGCTCCTTTTTATTCCCATTCAATATTTTCCAGAGGTCTATCTTATCTAACATCTAAAATTCTATTCGTTCCATTAATTTCTTTCTTGTTTATTTTATGCTTAAACTTATCTAGGTCTGAGAGGGACAGATTAAATTCCCCCACTCTTATAATTTTACTATTTCCTATTGTAGCTCATTTATGTTTTTTCTAAAAATTTGAATGCCATTTGGTGCATATTTAGTTTTGATATTAATTGTATAACCCATATATTAACTAATGATTTGTTGGTATTAGTATTAAATCATTGTCTATGGTACTTTTTGGCAAAATGTAGTTTCCCTGATTATCTCTTTTAATTAGGTCTATTTTTGCTTTTGCTTTGTCTAAGATTGTGCTTACTACCTCTGTCTTTCTTTTTTATTTAAACTTCACCTGAAATGTAATAGATTCTCTTTCTGTCCCTTATTTTAACTCTGTGTTTATCTTTCAGTTTCAAGTGCATTTCTTATAAACTACAAAAATTGTTGGATTCTGGTTTCTAATCCATTCTTGTACCTTCTTCAACTTGTGAGTGAGTTTGACTCTTTCACACTCACAATTATGACTGCTAAGATGCATTTCCCACTGTATTCTATTTTCTTATACTTATCCTTTTTTTTACCTTGTCTCCCCCCTTTTGAGTCTGTTTTGTTTCTGACTACTATTTCCCTTAATCTACTCTCCCTCTTATTCTCCCTTTCTTTTAACCTCTTATCTTATTGAAAAAGATGAATTTGTGTACTAACTTTATGTGTGCATAAATGTTCTTCCCTCCTTGAATCAGTTCAGATGAAAGCAAGGTTCAAGTGCTGCCCACTGCCTCCAATTCTCCCCTCCATTGTATAATGTTTGCCTTGCATGCCTCATTTATCTGAGATATTTTTTCTCATTCTTGCTCTACCTTCCTCCCTCTCTCTGCACATCCCTTTTTTCTCACCCTCCCATTATTCTTTTGGTATCATCGAAATACAATAGATTTATATCCATGTCGTCCATCTAATTAGATTCCACCTAATAGCCCTAGCAATGATAAAGTTCTAAGGAGTTTCACGTACTAACTTTGTATATAAGAATATAAGCAGTATAATCTTGTTTAATTCCTTAACATTTCTCACTTCTATTTACATTTTTATGCTTCTCTTGGGTCTTGGGTTTGAATGCCAAATTTTCTACTCAACTCTATCTTTTAAAAAAAAATCAGGAATACTTGAAAGTCCTCTACTTCATTAAATACCCCCTCATAGGATTATATTCAGTTTTTCTGGGTACATTACTGTTATCATATTCTAAGTCCTCTATTTCTAAGTTGTGGTAGTTGTTAATCCTGTATGGTCCTGATTGTGGTTCCACAGTATTTGGATTCTTTCTTTTTGTTTGCTTTGAAATTTTCTTCTTGACCTAGGGGTTTTAAATTTAGGCTATAATATTTCTGGGAGTTTTCATTTCCTTCAGGATACTTGAACCAGTGGAATCATTCAATTTCTACTTTGACCTCTTGTTTTTATATATCTGGGCAGTTCTCCTTTATATTTTCTTGAAAGATAATATCTAGGTTCCTTTTTTTCCACTCATGATTTTTTAAAGTAGTCCAATGATTCTTTGATTATCTCTCAATCTATATTCTGGGTCATTTTTGTTTTTGAGAATTTAAACATTTTATTCTATTTTTTCAGTCCTTTGACTTCATTGTTTATTGATGTCTCATGTACTTATTTGCTTCTACTTGGCCAATTCTAATTTTAAGAGGTTATTGTCTTCAGTGAAATTTTGTACCTCTTTTACCAATTACAATTTTTAAGGATTTATTTTCTTCAGCTTTTTTTAACCTCTTTTACCAAATTCTCTTTTCATAATCGCTCTCATTTTCCTCCCTAATTTACTCTCTACCATTCATTTGACTTTAAATTTGTTTTTGCTCTTTTGATCTCTCTTTTTTAAAAACTCTTTTAGGAATTCTTATTTGACTTCTAATCTACATTTATTCATTGAGCATTTACTTGTAGATTTTTTTTTCAAGTCATGGCCGTCTGTGTTTTTGTCTTGAGCCATAATTGTCACCATAATTGATTTTTATGGTCAGTTGTTGTTGTTGTTGTTGTTTATGCATTTTTTCCAGTTGCTTCTTTACTTTGGACTTTATCTCTGACCCTTACCTTTTATGTGCTTCTGTTGCTTTCACAGATCAATCTGGGGGCCTGTAAGATTTTGGTGCTTCCAAAATAGAAGAGGTCTGTTCACTGACCTCCTGGTTTGCACTCTTTTAAGTTCTTGATCCAGGTTTGGGTCTGTTGGCTTGTGTGTGGTTGAGTTTCCATAGATTATTTTTGGAGGTTCAGAATGGCTGAACTGCTGTATCTGCCTTAGTTTTGGTCTCCTGTCCTGGTTTATTCCATAGCAGGCTTATGTGTAGGAATAAAGGTTAGAACTGAATTCCACTCTATTCTTAAGCTCAGAGAGACATAGCTATGTTTATAGAACTTGTTGCTTGCTCCTTGTCTGTCTTTTACAGATGAGAGAACTGAGGCAAAAAGAGGTCAAATGTCTTGCCCAAGTCACACAACCAGTAAGTGTTTGAGGTCGTATTTGAATTCAGGTCTTCCTGATTCTAGATACAGCACTCTATCTACTGTGCCACCTAGCTGTCTTATATATAGCTATGTACACATAGATATATATGTATATACACATACATATATATGTATATACGTATGTATATGTACACATACACACATATAAACATACACATATATGTCATGTGAGGCCTGCAGTAACATTCTAAGTTATTTTTATACCTTTTTTAAAAGTGAGAGAACTGAGGCTGCGAGTGACTTAGCAAATTTCATTAAGTTCCAGTTAAGTGCCAAGCATTCCGGAAAAAGAAAGGCAAAAGACAGTCTCAACTCTTGAGTTCACAGTCTAATTGTAAAGACAACATGAAAACAACTCGGTACAAACAGGATGTATTAAAGACAAATTGGAGATGGACAAAGGAAGGAATTAGAAGCATTTAGGGGGTTAGGAAGTCAAGAATGACTTCTCATATAACAGAGAATTTTAGCTGGGACCTGAGATATGTATATACAAATGTATGTATATATGTATGTTTATGTCTACATCTATTATCTACATTTGTCTATCATCTGTACATCTATATCTCTATTGCCATACAGATAGATATAGTAAAATGCAGATTTATATATATATATCTATATATATGTATATATATATATATATATATATATAGATATATATATAGATATATATATATAGATATATATAGATATATATATATACACACACACTTGCATATATATGCATATATCTATACACACATATATTTCCATATTCAGGAGAAGGAAAATATCTGAAATGCTCTTTTTGAATTCAGTAACAGTCACCTTCATAGAGCAGGCAGCATTAGCCAAAGTAAACAAATGTCCTTTAAGTGTAATCTAAGATACATGGGAAGAATTTTTAAAGACTCTAACAAAAAGCTACTATTGGCAGATTATGGCCTGAACCTCCATCTGTTTCCTTTTCAATAGCAACTTGGATAGCTCAAGCAATTTCTTTGTGTGTCCAACATGTGTTGTTTGAAGAATCTTTTGATTTCAGTTTCTATGGCTGCTAGGAGTCTGGTGATGTGTTTATTGTTGCTGAATTCATGAGGGGGTAAAAAAGGATATGTTGTAGATGGGCTACTCAAGACTAATTAGAAGCAGAAATAATGGTGCTGATTGACTGGACTCAAGGCTTACTTAATTACTTGACCTACGAGACTCTGCTGGGATGAGTCTTCTTCCTATGTTAATGAGCATGTCTTCCCCCAGACTTGGTACTAATGTTGTATGCTGTGGGCCAAGACAGCTGCTTTACTAACAATGATTGTCTCAGGATTAAGATACTTAAAAACCAGGGTGGCCTACAGGGTGCCTGGGGATAGATTTTTTTTTTATCACCAATCATATATTTTTAATGTTCTCCCATTCTTTAAAACTTTTTTTTTAACATTTCCATTTAAAGTTTTGAGTTCCCAGTTCTATCCCTTCCTCTCTCCATCCCTCACCAGCCCCTCCCCGAGATGGTAATATAGGTAATATAGGTTATACATGGACAATTATGTAAAACAATTCCATATTAGTAATATTGTACAAGAAGACACAAATAAAAGAAAAAAATGAAAAAAAAAGAAAGTGGAAAATAGCATCAGTCAATATCAGTCTTTTCTCTGGAGGCAAATAGTATGCTTCATCATTAGTCCTTTGGGATTGTCATGGTTCATTGTATTGCTGAGAAGAGCTAAGTCAGTCACAGTTTTTTTTCCTGCCTTTTACTTTTATTCATTCATTCATTCATTCATTCATTTATTGTTTATTTGTTTATTCATTCATTCATTTATTTGTTTATTTATTTATTTATTTTTGGTATATAAATTTATTTATTTTTACCAGAAGATTTTGAATTCCATATTTTCACCCCATCTTGCCCATCCCCCACCCCAAGATGGCACGCATTCTGAATACCCCTTCCCCTAGTCTGCCCTTCCTTCTGTCTTTACCCCTCTTCTCTTATCCCCTTCTCCTTCTATTTTCCTGTAGGGCAGGATAGATTTCTGTACCTCATTTCCTGTATTTCTTATTTCCCAGTTTCATGTGGAAACATTTTTTTTTTTAAAACATGTGTTTTTAAAACTTTGGGTTCCAAATTTTCTCCCTTCCTCCCACCCCACCCACTCTCATTGAAAAGGCAAGCAAGTCAATACAGGCCATATATGTGCAGATGTGCAAAACACTTCCATAATAGACATGTTGTGAAAAACTAACTCTATTTCCCCTAATCCTATCCTGCCCCCCCATTTATTCTATTCTTTCTTTTGACCCTGTCCCTCCTCAGAAGTACTTCCTTCTGATTACCGCTTCTGCAATCTGCCCTTCTCTCAATCATCCCCCTGATCTCTTGTCCCCTTACTCCCCTATTTTCCTGTAGGGCGAGACAGATTTCCATACCCAATTGAGTCCATATGTTATTCCCTCCTTAAGCCAAATCTTATGAGAATAAGATTCCCTCATTTCCTCTCACATTCCCCTGTTTCCCCATGGCTGTAAGAACCTTTTCTTGTCTGTTTTGTGCAAGATAATGTACCCCATTCCACATTTCCCTTTCTCCTTCTCCTTGTATAATCCTCTCTCACCCCTTAATTTTATTCTCCAGATATTACCCCTTAATCTTGAACTCACCCTGTGCCCTCTATCTATCTATCTATCTATCTATCTATCTATCTGAACAAGTTGTAGTATATGAATGTAATAGAATACTATTGTGCTATAAGAAATGATGAACAGGCAAATTTCAGAAAAACCTGGAAAGATTTGTATGGACTGAAGCTGAGTGAAGTGAGCAGAACCAAGAGAATGTTGTACACAGTAGCAGCCATGTTGTGTGATGACTAATATTGATAGAATTAATCCTGCTCAGCAATGCAAGGATCTAAGACATTTCCAAAGGTCCCATGATGGAAAATGCTGTCCACATCCAAAGAAAGAACTATGGAGTTTGAATGCAGATTGAAGCATACTATTTGATATTTTTTTTCTTCTGTTGTGTTTTATGTCCTTTTTCTGATGGTTCCTCGTATTGGTTCTAATTCTTCCTTACAACATGACTAATGCGAAAACATGTTTACTACAAATGTATATGTATAGCCTATATCAGATTGTGGGCCATCTTGGGGAGGGAGGTGGTGAGTTAGAGGGATAAAAATTTAACACTCAAAACCTTATGGAAGTTATTGTTGATAAATCAAAATAAATTAATTCAAAAAAGAAGTTATTGAGGAAAACTGCCCTGATATTCTAGAACCAGAGGGTAAAATAGAAATGGAAAGAATCTACCTATCACCTCCTAAAAAATATCCTCAAAGGAAAACTTCTAGGAATATCATAGACAAATTCCAGAGTTCCCAGGTCAAGGAGAAAATATTACAAGCAGCCAGAAAGAAACAATTCAAGCATTGTGGAAATACAATCAGGATAACACAAGATTTAGCACCTTCTGTCTTAAGCGATCAGAGAGCTTGAACTATCATATTCTGGAAGTCAGAGGAGCTAGGATTAAAACCAAGAATCACCTATCCAACAAAACTGAGTATAATTGTTCAGGTGAAAAAATGGACATTCAATGAAAAGAAGACTTTCAAGCATTCTTTCTTTCTTTTTTGTTTTTTGTGTGTGAGACAATCAGGGTAAAATGCCTTGACCAAGGTCACACAGCTAGTAAGTGTCAAGTGTCTGAGACTAGATTTGAACTCAGGTCCTCCTGATTCTAAGGCCAGAGCTCTATCCACTGCACCACCTAGCTGCCCCTCAAGCATTCTTGATGAAAAGACCAGAGGTGAATAGAAAATTTGATTTTCAAATACAAGACTCAAGAGAAACATGAAAAGGTAAATAAGAAATAGAAATCATAAGGTACTCATTAAAGTTGAACTGTTTACATTCCTATATGGCAAGATGATATTTATAACTCATAAGACCTTTTTCAGTATTATGGTAATTGAAGGGAATACATGCACACACATACACACACACACACACACAGGGAATAGGAAGAGTTGAATATGAAGGGTTGTTATGTAAAAAAATAAAATTAAGGGATGAGAGAGGATTATACTGAGAGAGAAAGTGAATGGGGTAAATTATTTCATGTAAAAGAGATAAGAAAAAGCTTTTACAATGGAGGGGAGAAGGGGGGAGGTAAGGGGAATGAGTAAACTTTACTGTCATTGGATTTGGCTTCAGGAGGGAATAATACACACTCAATTGGTTATGGAAATCTATTTTACACTACAGGAAAGTAAGTGAGAAGGGGATAAGAGTGGGGGGTGACAGAAGAGAGAGCAGATTTGGGGAAGGGGTAATCAGAAACAAACACTTTTGAGGAGGGACAGAGTCAAAGGAGAGTATAGAATGAATGACGAGGGATGGGATAGGGTGGAGGGAAATATAGTTAGTATTTAACCACATGACTATTATGGAAGTGTTTTGCATGGCTATACATGTATAACCCCTTATTGAATTGCTGCCTTCTCAATGAGGGTGGGTGGGGAGGGAGGAAGGGAGAGAATTTGGAATTCAAAGTTTTAAAAAATGAATGTTAAAAATTTGTTTTTGCAAGCAACTGGGAAATAAGATATACAAGCAAAGGGGTGTAGAAATCTATCTTGCCCTACAGGAAAATAGAAGGGGAAAGGCATAAGAGAAGGGGGAGGGTGATAGAAGGGAGAGTAGATTGTGGGAAGGGGTATTTGTCATCCATGCCTTCTTGGGGTGAGGGAAGGGAGAGATGGGGAGAATATTTGGAACTCAAAGTGAATTTTGAAAACTAAAAATAAATAAACTAATTAAAAAAATAAAAATAATTTTAAAAACTGGAAAAAAAACTTTAGAAGTATTTATGAGACATGGAAGATATTGACACAAGACCACCCAGAATGTCATTCCCACATCAAAGAAATTACTGTGTTCTATGAGCAAAGCAGAATTGCAGTAGCTCAAAAGAAACATGAGATACACAAATTTAGAGACATCTCCATTTCAAATGTTCATATGGAGTATTTGTGCCCGACTTGTGGTAGAGCATTGTGAGCGCATATTTTTCTGATCTGCCATAGTCAGACACACTGTATCTTGACCCCATCACAGAGAGATCATTTTGGTCCTCCTCGAGAACATAGAGCAATAAACAACCAAACTACTACCTTGGGTATAGTGCTAAAATTATTCCTGTAAGGGAAAGTAACCTCAGGTTGTTAGAGTCAAACATACCTCTATGCCCACCTTCAGAGACTTATAAGTTACAGACTTCTGGTGCTATTTGAGTTGTGCCCCTGCAGGGGGAAAGAATTCAGGATTGTTATGGAGCCCTGCAGTGCCCTTCTCTGGTAGGTACCATCTTGCCTCTTGTTCTACACTGTCCATAATACATGATGACAGGTTAGATCCAGGTTGCTCCACTACAGTAAGTCTCCCTGATCCTTTTTTTTCCTTCATGTCTATATTTGGAGACTGCTCTTTCTCTCCTGACAAATTTTCCCCCCTGTATGGTGACAGTTTCATCCTTCCTTCTGGATCTCTACCTGGCACCAATTTCTCTCTGAGGTAACAAAGGTCTATAGGAAATGGACTTCTATATGGAACAAAGTCTACACCTAATCATAGCATCTCTCTCTCTCTCTCTCTCTCTCTCTCTCTCTCTGTCTGTCTGTCTGTCTGTCTGTCTGTCTGTCTGTCTCTGTGTGTGAGTGTGTGTGTGTGTGTGTGTGTGTGTGTGTGTGTGTCTACCCTCCATCCTTTGTAATTGCATGTTGCCCCATTTTAAAAATCAAAACCAAGGAGTTTAGTAAGAGAGAAAATGATCCAACAACATGATCTGGGGTAATATAGAAAAAGACAAGCTAATTGGCTATTAATGATCTTTATTACTCATGAAGGACTGTGTCCTATTTGGAAAATGCCTGTCCAAAATATATATGAATTTTAGAGTAACTCAATATGGTGGAGAGAGAAGTAATTGTAATGCAAATTTTGAGTTTTAGATATGCTAATGTTTGTACTAAAGTAGGATTGTTTGATAGGCGGCCTATGCAACAGAAGTACCAGCTGAGACCCAGATGTGTGAACTATATTGAGCAAAGATGAAAAGAAAAAGAGTGATTTTAGACAAATGGGAAGATTAGAAAGGCAATGATATCAAAGAGTAATAGGATCAAATTCTGAGTAACTATGGGTGAGAAAATGATATTGGTTCATCAATTTTTCATAGACTTTTAGATTTAGAACTTGAAAAGACCCTAGAGACCATTGAATCTAACTTCTAAATTCTATAGATAAGGAAATTTAGGTCCAATAACATTAAATGATATGCCTTTGCTAGGAAGTAACTGAGATAGGATTTGAACCTAGGTTTTCTTGACTACAAGTCTAGTGTCCAAACCAGTGCATCAGGCTGGTATGTCACATTCAGATTCACATATTCAAGGCTGCAATGGGTGGCTATTAAAAAAAAAGGCATGAGGGAGAGCAGAATCAGATGAGCTGACTGGGATTATAAATCTAGAAAATGGAAAACCCAAATTATAGATATTTTTTATGAGTAGGAAATCAAGGAAATAATCTCACTGGTTGATAGTTCAGGGGGTTAGTTGGCATCCTGAAGACCAAGGTGGACTTTTTTTTTCACCAAAGAAGTCATCCCTAAACCACTAAGACTTTCAGAATCACTGACACTTTTGATGCTTTTCCAAATTTTGAGTTAATTCACAGAAGATGATAGAGTATCAAGAATACCTGAAATGCTCTACAAATTTCCTTCAGATTATTGAAAAGTGGAATAGTAGATCTAGTGGTAATCAAAAAAACAGAGGGAATTGGTTATGAGGTAACAGATAACCTTTGAGGAAGAGATGGCAGGTGTAGTTGGCCAAGCAACAACAGATATAATCAGTGGCATGGAACACCTTGGGGTAATAACTATCAGCAGCACACACAAGAACTACCATCATCAGTATGAACAATATGGTCATAAACAATGATCTCCTTATGGCTACTATTAATGTTGGCAGCCATCAGGTAAAACCAACTGCATTCTCTTTTAATGTCAAAAGCTTGCCTGGTCATTTTTTTGGTATGTGATTTTGTATAGATAATCTTACACAACTTGAGGCTGTCATATAAAAATAAACTAGAAAGACATGACGCTAACTGGGAATGATAAATCCGACAGAGAACTTATGGACTACATTACTAAACTGCTACCTCAAATTCATCTTTATTTCATAGTTTGTTAGTGCATTCAATTGCATGTGCTTTTCCATGTAAGGCTACCAGTAGTCATAAGTTTGTAACACAGGCAGAATTAAGACTAGGGAAAAAAAGTTTGTTTTCTCTCAAATTTAAAGGAATATCTGTAAACATGGATGTGATTATTTCTGGCATTTTGCAGCCTTTTGAAGTAATTCATCAAGAGACAGTTATATTTGGCTTGCAAAATATGTTTAACAACAGCTGAAACACATTATAATTGATTTGCCTTTCATCTGACTTTTATGATTTTGAAATAATAACCATGCTATGTGAATACCTATTTTAAAGGTTTGAGTTCTATACAAGTAACAAAAGGAAGACAAGAATAAAGATGTAAAATAAGCAAAGAATTTATATTTTTAGATTAAGTGGGTGTGTAGATCTGATTTTTTTGCATTATATTGTAGTATGACTGCTGGTGGGTGGAAGGCAGGAGAGAGATATTCTTCCCATTCACTTAAAAACAGGATTGAAATTCAAGTGCAACGTATACATTTAAACCTCTTACCTTCAATCCTTTCTTTCCAATCAGTATATAAAACATAACTCAATATTTTGGTTCTATTATGTTTAGAGACATGATAGCTTGAACTTATTTTACATTATTTTATTCTTCACCAAACATGAAACCTGCTGTATCTTGTATAAACAGAATAATTGTGTGATTTAAAAAAATATGTATTTTATTTTTGTAACTCCATTATGATGGTTCTTATAAGTATATTTTTATTCAGAGGAAATGGTAACTGTATAACCTCACTCATAAGTTTTGGGTTATTAGCTCAATGATTTGCCCTTTGTTATAGCCTGCCTGATAAGAGAAAGTTCAGTATAGTAGAAAAAGCACTGCATTTGTGAACCCAGAGCACTTAAGTTCAAACACTGGCTGTTGTGGACTGAACTTGGGTACTTCATTTAAACTCTCCTGACCTCAGAAATCCCTATCTGTAAAATGAGGGAGTTGGACTGGATGATTTCTCTGAGGTCTCTCCCAGCTCTCAATCCTATGATCTAATATGAGTAGCATTTTGACTTTTTATGAGATTGTCTTGAATATTTTGTGGGAAAGGAGTTACTTTGTGGAAGTAGAAATGTTATTAAAGAGTATGATCAATCTTAGCATGAGTCAGAGCATTGCAGTGACAAGTAAACCTTTCTTTTAGCTGATTGATATCTCCCTTCTTGGCATTTCCACCTCATCAGTCTTTTCATAGTGTTTTCTCTCTCATGGTGAAGAAGTCTGCCTTCTCCAAGTATTCTTCTACCTCCTCCTCCCAGAAACCTATGTATCTTATTCCCTTAAAAAACTCTTCTCTGTTTGCTGCTATGCTGAAAGAGGAAATAATTTATTTTAGGGTGCAAATGACTGGTAAAGAACAATGAGTTACTTTCAAGATGTATTTACATTCCAGGGAGGGAACAAATGTTGGGAATTAAAATCTTTGGAATTTTAGGCACCAATGCTGGTCAGAGATTGGGGGAGATAAGACGTAAGACCTTACCTGTGCTCCACAAACTATATCACGTAAGTAAATGCACATTTTACTTGCATATAAGTAAAGCTATCTCTGAACATGACATTCAATAAAAGTAAATTTTGTTAGTAAAAGAAAAGAAAAGACAGTTCAGGGAGCTTATTAGCTGAGCCCAGTGCTTAGCATCCAGCAAGTGCTTAATAAATGCATGTTGACTGATTGTTGAACCTGAGGGTCTTAGAGAATCCAGACAGAAAGGATTCTGCTTTCTCAATAATTAGAGAACCCAAGGTAGAAATAGGTGTAGTTTAGACTAGGAATAAAAGCTATGGAAGAACTAGAACTGGAAATAGAATGAATATAAGATATTAGAAGAAAAGATGTTGGGCAGAATCCAATGGAGAGAATAGCCTCTAATTTGGAGTTTGATGGTGTGATAAAGGGAGAATGATGACCTGTACCCTCTGAGGTCTAGCATGAAAAGTATAAATAACCCTAGGATTCTGTTCTGATTTAGCCACATATTCATCCACCTTATCATTTGGCAATGTGTTGTATTGCACCAAATATTCTTCCTTTATATCTTGAATTAGAGACAAATTAATTTCCCACAGACAGAGAAAATGGGTATTTAGTATTGATTATTTAGATAAATGCTAAAAGTTTATATAAATAATAATGATAACTAGCATTTATATAGGTCTTTAAAATTTGCAAAATGTTTTACATGTGTTATCTCATTTAATTCTCATAATAACCCTAGGAGGTAGGTGCTATAAAATTCCCCATTTTACAGTTAAGAAAATTGAGCTAAAGAGAGGTTAAGGGACATCCCTTCAATCACGCAGCTAGTGTCTAAAGTAGGATTTGAGCTTAGATCTGATTTCAAACCACCATTTTGTGAATGGTGGCAACTAATTGACTGTTGTAATTCTTAAACATAGTAGACTTCAATGGATCCATGAGTTTTTCTCCATCATCATTTTATGTTGAAGATATGTATCACATTGTGCCCCCACCTACTTCCCAATGCAACAGATCCAACTCAATGAAATCTAAAACTATTTAAAAAGTTTAACCTAACAATGCACTTAGGGAAAAAAATGGATAATAATGTCTATTGTCTACCTTGAGATGGATGTCCACAGTGTATGTACTAGGAAAAACAACAACAAAACAACAATAGCAACAACCCAGATGGAGAGGGATCTGGTCTCAGAACTGCGTAAGAAACAAATTAGTTCTTTTAGCATTTTCCTGGTTCTTTTAATAATTTGTGAATAGCAAAGTAGCATTTGGGCTGTCGATCTGTTACCTTCACTTTCACAGAATAAGTGGGCCATCTTCTTTTCTAATAATACAATCATGCCTATGACAATTTTTGCAACTCAGTCATCACTGCTAATATATTGCATTCCCATTGTGTGTCTTTTTATTGACTAATGTGTTATCTGAAAATTTCATTATTCTGAGTTGGTTCTAATTAATTTTTTCCCTGGAGAATATAGGAGTAAATATGGGCTTTAGCAACAACAACAGCAATGATAATCATAAGGAAAAAACAATTTAGCACAAAACTTTTTAAAATTGTATGATATTTCTGTTTATTTATCATGTTACTTTAGGGGCTTGAAGAGAAAGTCAATCAGAGAATAGAGGGAACTCCCACTGAAAGATGATATGGAAAATTTTTGGTCATCCCTATTATTGTAAGAAGTCCAACACAATGAAAATGAAAATTGGTCCCAAAGAGAAATAAAAAGGTTATTATGTACAACTAATATAATGAACAATGGAGTGATTAGGTCAAAGCTGGTGTCTGAAATTGTTAACTGTTGTATAAAACTATAAAGCAGTTGACATGACTGGGATTCATAATTACTGTCCAAAAGGCTTCACAGTGGTGGATGGATTACTGACAATGGATTTTACTAGCTTTCCCTCAGACACAAATTCTGATCCTACCTTTCTCATCAGGAAGCATCCAATACTTATTACCAAAATAAATGAATGCCAGCAACCCCTTCCAAAATAAGTCTATTATGTACCTGTGTAGTTTATGGAAAGCATTCACAGTTTGTACCAT
Organism: Phascolarctos cinereus; assembly: GCF_003287225.1. Taxonomy (NCBI): domain Eukaryota; kingdom Metazoa; phylum Chordata; class Mammalia; order Diprotodontia; family Phascolarctidae; genus Phascolarctos; species Phascolarctos cinereus. The sequence goes on from NW_027555847.1 coordinate 214,347,848, forward strand.
TTCGAAAAAAAATCTATTAAACATTTATAAGAAAACAAGATTGGCTTAGAAGCATAAAGGGTGTTTCAAAGATGTAATAAGTAGCTTATTATCAGTGCAGTCATTGATGAACAACTATCTGGAAGTTCTGTAAGACATACGCTGCTTTTGTGGGTCATTCCGTAGCTTTGTACTCACTTCTTCACTCACATATTTTTGATGCACCACAAACATATCAAAGGGAGGATGAACCTTAGTGTACTTGATGCTCCTATGGAAAATTTTTCTACAAAATTTGCCACCAACACAGTCATTCGAAGAACAATTGATACTAAGTGTATCTTTTTTTTCCTTGTGGATACTTTAAGCCTGCTATGGTTCTGCTTAACTTTAAATACATTATCATTTTATCTAAGCAAAGCCAATTATGTCTTCCAAGTCAGTGATATAGCCTAACCCAGCATCTTATTAAACATTTGATGACATCAAGCTATACGGTTTCATCAAAAAATACAACAAATAATGCCTTCACCTCTTGGAAATTTTCTGTCATCATATCAGAATGTCATTTGGAATTGAAAAGTATAGCATTCTTGATAGATTCCAAGGAAAAATAGAGACTGGAGGCTTCAAGCTTGAATTCAGAGGTCAAACTTACTCAGGAGATGAAAGAAAAACAAATATGGTACCGTGCACGGTGGCACACACGTGTGATCGTTGCTACCGAGAAGCTTGTGGCTGATGGCTTGCTTGATCTTGGGAGTTCTGAACTATAATACAGCTAAATTGATCAGCTATTTACTAAGTCTGGCATAAATATGGGGAGCCTGTATTGGAACTGAGGGGCCATTAGGTTGCTTAAGGAAGGGAGAAATGATGTGGGTCAGAAATGGAGGAGGTCAAAGTGTCCATTACCATCAGTAAAAGGGTCAGTCCTGTTAGTGGCTATTGTATCTCCAGACTAGGTGAGAGGACACCTAATGTAAACAAATAAATGAAATATCTTTGTGTCTTCCAGGAAATACACCTCAAGCATAAAATTATCAAGGAGAAAACTATGACTGAACATGCTGATGCTTTTTTGGCATTCTAAAATTAAAGCTCAGTAGGAAGAACACATTTAAAGGAATTAACACCTACGTAACACCTGTTTTAATGTATACTTTGGGAACTAGACAATGGACTATAATAGATTTAGAAAAACAACAACAACAACAACATAAAAACTCATGCAATATTACTGAAATACAGGCTCCATCACCCTAAAGCAGTTTTTAGAAAGATTGACATTTTCTTACCAAAAAGGAGCAAAAAGATTTATTCTTGGAGTACATGCCAAACCAGTTAGAATCCTAGAGAAATACTTGTGGAACAAGTAGAAATCAGTGAGAAATAGTAAAGGCATATGATAGGTACACTGCCCTGGATTTGTTCAATGGAATCAAAATACTCTTCACTTCTTCCTTTTCCAGCAGTCTTCTCACTTTGGAGATAACTCATCTCTGAGACCTGTTCTCCTGATTGGTAAGTCTCTAGAATGGGCCACCATTTCATGATGATTCTCAACTCTGCTCATTCAGTCCTATTCAGCTCAATTGCCATATTTATCCACTTCCTTTCTAATGACCTTTCATTCTGTCTTATCCCTGCTTTCTAGCTCATCTTTATGGATTTTATTCCCCTATGGACATGTAGGCTTTTTGAGAGTAAAGCCTGTTGTTTTTTTCTATTTGTTTACCTAGCACTTAACACAGTGCCTGCCATATTTTAATCACTTAATAAATTCTCTATCTCCATATCTCTTTGTTTTTCTATGTCTTCCTCTTTCTATCTTCCTTTCTTATGCTTTGTCTTTATCTTTGCCTCTCTGTCTCTCTGTACCTCACTCCTCCATATACAAATACACACATAGACAACATCTGCATGAAATCATGCAACAGTATGTTGACGGAAAAACACTGAACAAATCATTGAGCAAATGCAAGAGTTTATGATGGCAATTTGTGATAGGTCATTACATCATAAGTTGCAAAAAGGTTATCATTAAGGATTTTGGACTTAGTGAAATGGTAGAAATTGTAACACAGAAATTTACCACATCGAAAATACTTAGCAAGACATGGCCTACTGTCTACAATTATGTAACAGAAACTCACTATTGTTTATGGACTGACAGATGACAAAAATCCACATACAAACACAGATCTCCAAATATTTTGAGGCCTCAACCATTAACCTGTACTAAACCTGTACAATTATCCTAGACAGAACTATTACCTATAATCATCCAGACATAACATTGATCCATTAAAACTTTGGGACAGTCTTTTAAAATAGAGTACAAAATACTCAAAATCCCTAAGTTTTAAAGAATAAAAAAGTTTTCAAAATATAGAGACCAACCAGAAGAAATCAAAATCACTTGGGAACAGAATTTTTGCCATTCTATTAGCTGCTGGAGCTGTCCCAAGAATGCTTTCAATGAGCCTATAGCAGATGAGTTTATATTCTAATACTTGCATTCAGTTATAAAAACATGTTATTTTACCCACTTGTGCAAGAGTCTGTGGAGTGTTAAATACAAAAACATAATACGGTAGAAATTTGCACCAAGATCTTGTTTATCTGAACTGAATTGAATAAGATAAGAATAATGATTTTTTGTATTATAATTATTGTTATTATTATTATCACTAATAATTATGATAAACTGATTAAAAACTTAAAGAAATTCTTTTGGAACAAACAACATTTTATTAAGAGAAATAATGATGGCTAACAATAGGCACATACCATGTTTATAGAATGTAACTGAAACTTATCTCCAGGTGAGTCCTACAAAATGGTGATGTTATTTGGCAGCATATAGAAGTTCACCCTGGGTGATATCCACTTGAACTCAACCAACAACATACTGATGAAGAATTATTGAACACATATCTGAATTATTTGGACTTGTCTATGGGAAATGGGAAGGTGGAACTTCAGAATCAGGTAATTGCAATAAAAAAAAACTGTAGAAGGGTTAGCCATATTGAACCCAGACTTCATATTCACTGCAGATAATTCGAATAAATGGCAGAAACTGTATAACACCACCATATGCTACAAAAAATTAATACCTACTGAATACCTAGCAAGACATGACCTGGTGGCCAGAATTCTTCCCTCCTTGAACCAGTTCAGATAAGAGTGAGGTTCAAGTGTTGTCTGCTTCCGCATCATCTTCCCCTCCGTTGTATAAACATCTGACATGCCCCATTTATGTGAAAAAAAATTTCCTCATTCTGTCTTTTTCCTTCCTCCTCTTTTCTTTCTTACTCTTCCATTCTTCTTTTCATAGTATCTCAACATAATAAAATCACACCCATGCCCTCTGTCTAATCAGACTTCCTTTAACAGTCCTAGTGATGATTAAAACAAAACCCTGAGGGGTTACATGGATCATGCTCCCATATAAAGATGTAACAAAAAAAAGTAATGTTTACTCCCTTATAATTTCTCACTTATGTATACCTTTTTATGTTTCTCTTGGGTCTTGTGTTTGAATGAATTTTGAATTTTGAAAATGATTCTGGTCTTTTTTTTTTTTAATCAGGAATGCTTGGAAGTCCTCTACTCATTAAATGTCCGGTAGGATTATACTCATTTTTGCTGGTTAGGTTATTGTTAGTTGTAATCCTAGCTCCTTTGCCTTCTTGAACATTATATTCCAAACTCTATATTCCTGTACAGTAATAGTTGCTAAATCTTTTGCTATCCTGACTATAGTTCCAAAGTATTTGGATTTTTTCTTTCTGGCTACTTACAAAATTTCCTCCTTGGCCTAGGGGTTCTAGGTTTAAACTATAATATTCCTGGGAGTTTTCATCTGGGGACTTCTTTCAGGAGGTGTCCAGGGGATTTTTTTCAGTTTCTATATTGCCTTCTGGATCTATGATATTTGGACAGTTTTCCCTTTTAATTTCTCAAAACATGATTTCTGGGCTCTTTTTTTATTCATGCCTTTCAGATAATCCAATGAATCTTAAGTTATCTCTTCAATCTATATTCCAGGTCAGTTGTTTTTCCTAAGAGATATTTTGCATTTTATTCTATTTTTTCAGTTTTTTATTCTATTGGTATTTGTTGTCTCAAGGAGTTGTTACCAATTTGGCTAATTCTGATTTTTAAGGAGTTATTTTCTTCAGTTTTTTAAAATTTTAGTTTACCAAACTGTTAATTCTCTTTTTATATTTCTCTTGCATAGCTCTCATTCCCACCCCTAATTTATTCTCTTCCACTCTTCTTTGATTTTTGAAATCATATATTTCTGTTCTTTTTTAAAAAAATCTTGTTAACTTTCCCAGGTATTCTTGTTAGGCTTGCGTCTAATCTCCATTATCTAGGTTGCTTGTGTTTCCAGTCTATTTGTTGACTTTGGACTTTACATTAGCATTGGGCTCTGGTCACTTCCAGGGTCAGGGATGTCTGGCATGAGCTTCTGTGTTTTATGTTTTGCTGCTTTTTTTTTAGGCAATTGGGGTTAATGACTTGCTCAGGGTCACACAGCTAGTAAGTGTCAAGTGTTTGGTCTGAGGCCTGATTTGAACTCAGGTCCCCATGACTTCCAACCCAGTGCTCTATCCATTGCACCTCCTAGGTGCCCCAAACTATAAATTCTGATCCATGTTACCATTTCTCTTCTTTTCTTTTTTGAGGCAGTTGGGGCTAAGTGATTTGCCTAGGATCATACAGCTAGTGTCAAGTGTCTGAGGTCAGATTTGAACTTAGGTCCTCCTCACTCCAGGGCCAGTGCTCTATCCACTGTGCCCACATCCTTCTGCTTTTTTTTTTTCACGACTCGTTCTAAGGCCTGTAAGTTTTTGCTGCTTCCAAAGCAGTATGATCTAGGGGAGAAGTCTTTTCACTGACTTCCTGATCTGTATATTCCTGAAATGATTTGGGTATATTGACTTGTGTGGTGGTTGATTTTCTGTAGATTGCTACTGGCCTGTGTTACGGTTGGCTTACTGAGGATTCTGCAGGTTCAGAGCCACTGAACTGATGGTTATTCCTTGGATTTGGTCTCCTGACCAGGCTTTTTTCAATGCAGACATGTGTGGAGCTAAAGGCTAGAACTGAGTCCTCATTTGTTCTTTTTCTCTGTGCCACACAGCTTTGGTGCTAAAACTTGTCTTTGTTCTTTACACAAGTAAGGTCCCTTCTCTCATTATTGTGACAGCTTCTCTCTGCCCTAGAACTGTGTGATCTGGAATTGAGCAATGGGTAACAGATCTACCTAATGGCACCTGATCCTACGCACAGTGCTAGTGCAGGAATCCCCTGGGATTTCTTTTTGACCAGGTGTTCATTTCCCTTCCTGTCCCTGGGTGCTTGGATACCCCTACCACTGCTTCTGTTGTACCACACTGCTGACCAGTATCCACTCCAGTTTCTATAGACTTCTCTGTCTGTCTTCCTTAGCTGCCCTGGGCTAGAAAAATCACCTCCCTGTGACTTTTTCTTGGCTTTCTCAATCCTTATTAAGTCTGGCACTCTTTATTAGTTATTGTATTAAAGGATGTGAATGAGCTAAGGCAAAACTGCTAGCTCTTACTCTGCCATCTTCACTCCTTATCTATTTCTTTTATAGCAGCTTCACATTAAGATTTGGAAATAGTAGAGAGTGGTCTTATGATTTGATTAATGTGCAAGCACAATGGGCTAACTTGTGAGAGTGTGGATTCCTTGTCACTTGAAATATTCAAACAAAGGCAGGATGACTGGATAAATACTTGGTGGAGTACTGGGGAGATAGGGGGGAATGATTTGGATTAGATGGCAGTACTTCCAAATATGATGTTACATGTAATTCTGTAACATTTGCCCTAGAACCTTATGGGAATAAAATGATAACATTAGCTGAGAAAGTGTTCTGCAAATTCAAAAATGCTATAGATATTTAATACAAAGATCTAAAAAGCCATAAATTTTTAAGTAGAACTAGTTACATCCCCCAGTGGCCTCAAACTAAAATTGTTTAGAGCTACTAGCATGGATCTGTTTGCACCAAGGCATGCTAAATCTCTATTTCCTTTCACAATGAATAAGATTAAAATTTTCTGTAAATGAAGTGATGGAGCTCTTTCAGGCAGTCTGTGGCTTGAGATCCCTCATCTAATTTAGAGAAGGGTTAGTGGAAAGAATACCAGTCAAGAAGTCAAGAGAGTCAGGCTGTGCAACCAACCAGCTATGGAGCCTTGGAGAAGTCATTTGACCTGTTTAAGGGACTTCGGTTTCCTCTTCTTAAAAAAAAAAGTTGGCATTAGGTGATCTAGACAAGATCTCTCCTTTTTCCAGAACTCTGACTCCAACTGAGTGAATGATATTGATCTCTTGAGCTTTTCTTGGCAAGGCCCACAATTCACAAAGGAACTGTCATATTCTACTATGTGAGCCAAAGAAAGTGCTTAGATAGAAAAGGAGAGTTAATGGGACTAAAATGTTGAAGACATAGAAATGCACTTGCTGTTTTTTTATTGACAGGTATAACCCCTATTTTAGAAGCTTTTTGGTCTTAAACTTTTTTCCCCTGAGAAGTGGAGCAGGCAATTGACAAATAATAGATAAGTTGAAGGGAGGGGGGGGGGATCATCATTATAGGAATATATACACTTACACAGTCACATGTAACCTGTATTTTGGGAGCTGAGTGTTTGTAAGATAGGCTATTTGGGGGGCCATGGTCCTGAACTCTATAACTGTTAATAGTACATGTGCCTAAATTGCAGGGTTGCACCACTCAGCCCTAACCGTAGGATCCATCCTTGGAGATAGAGCATAAACTTTAAAATCTGTTGTTTTATTTCTTCAGAGGAAGAGGATGCTGCTGCTTCTGCAAGCTAGGAAAAAATGGCCTCATGCACAGGCACTGGGGGAAGAAAAGTTTTACCTTAAAATCATCCCATGGTGAATGTGCTGGAACTTCTGGGGATCCAGAACAATGTTTTCCTTGGCCCATCCTCTTGATCAGAGTGGGCCTTCAACAAAAGTGTGAAATAGGTAAATTTCTATCCTTTCATCTTCTTTTTCTCTTTTTAATTTCTTTCAGTTTTTTCTTTTCCTTTCCCTTTCTCTTTCTCCTTTCTTTCTCTCCCTTTTCTTTCCCTATCTCTCTTACTGTCTCTCAGCAAAACCTGCTTGCAACTGTCTTTGCAACTGTATTTCACAATACTCATGTGTATATTTATGTTTCAATTAGACATTAACACTAGGCTGATAGGAAGGATTTTGGAGGCATAGGTATCTTTCAAATAATGCTATGTCAACAGCCATTTGCTCTTTCTGCCTGTGCAGAAGACTGACCATGCTCAGGTTTTCTCTGTATTTGGTCTTACTCCATCTTCCACTCTCATCATCCCTCACTTCTGATTAGTCCAACAGGAAAATTTCTACAAAGCTGGCTGAGAAAATCTCCAAGATACCATGCTACTGGATCTGATTTACAAGAGACAAAGCCATAATTGCTTACTATGTCAGTAAGAACAACAACAAAACAATGAAAGCTATAATATAGCTACCTACTACTTATGTCATATGTGTATTGTAGTTTACAACTTGGAGAACTCCACTTGCTCCCTTGACAAGAGCACAAGCTCATAAGTGTGTCTGTGTGCTTGAGCTGGGTCTGTGTGCTCTTCAGTGTGGGGAATTCCTAGTATAAAAACTAACAGCAGCAGTGATACAGATGGTAGTTGGTAGAATTCTGGAGTTGGATTCAAAGATTTGGATTGAAAGCCTGCCTCTGGCACTTACTAGATGTATGAGCATGGGCAAATCTCTTTACACTCTGAGTTTAGGATCCCTCACCTATAAAATGAAGGAGATCAGACTAGAATCTCTCTAAGTTCCCTTTTTTCTTGAACTCCATGATCCTATGAATTTGTATGTACCTTCTAGTCTTAGGGAGTTGCCAGGTACACTGAGAAGTTAAATTATTTCACCATGGTCACTCAGCAGGATTCAAACACAGGTCTCTCCAACTAAGACTAGCCCTCTATTGTCTAAATATCATTATCTCCTTTTATCAGTTAAGGCAGCTAAATCTCAGGGAGGACATGATTTACTCAGAGTTACATAGCCAGTTATACCAATCTACCTTTCAACTTCCTTTTAAATTGGACTAATATCAAATTTTATTAAGAAAACATTTTTATGTAGTGGCAAGAAAGTGCATTTGGAGGTAGAATAGATATTCTATCAGTTTGGTATAGGTAGGGAAGATGGGAGGAGAGTATAAAGAAATTTTTAAAAATGGTACCCTGACAGAAGGCCAATGGAGGTAGGAATGTTTTACTGAAAGAGAAGGCTCAGGAATTGGTATCCTCAAGCACATGAACAAAGTTATAGCAAGGAAAATATTTAAACGATCCTATTCTTTGTCTCTAGAGAACAGAACAAAATGAATGGGCTTAAGAGTTAGTAAAAGATCACCTGGTTACAACTCCTTGACCAAAAGTAAGATTAAAGGAGCCTGCAGGATATCTATTCTTGGTTGGGTGATTAATTCCCTGGGTTGTGTAGTTGATTTGGATGGAGGCCTGCCTGAGGGAGGGATTTCTCTCTACAACAGAAACAGATATTCAAAAAGAAAAAAAATGAACACAATTTTTGAATTGGTTTCTCTATCTCTGGAGACAAATTACTTCATCTCTCTGACCCTCAGTTTTCTTATCTCTTAGATGGAGAAAATAATTCTTGCACTTACTCACAGGGTTAGGATAAGAAAAAATATTTTGTAAACAACAAAGTGCTATACAAAATTAATGCATTAATCAGCAAGTATTTATTAAACTCTTACTATATGCCAGTCACTAGGGGATGTGTTGGGGATTGAAGTAAAAAGAATGAGATAGTTCCCGTCCTCAATAAGTTACATACTAATGGTGAGGAAAGAGGGTGGGCTTTATAGCACATACAATAGAGTGGTGACTGGAGGAAGGGACAAGAGAAGAGAAGTCAATGAATGGGCAGTACATAATCATGCTTTTCCCCAAAGCAATGGCAGTATTGATTTGGCTTCAATTCCTAGAGCAAAAGCAGGAAATTGTGGTTGGAAGGGACGGAAATCATTAGTGGGATGATACCAAATATGATGGCAGGACAGACCGTTGTTGGGTAGGCCCTGGTGTCACAATAGATGGCTGAATAGCTAGTGAGCTAGTATACATTGCTGCCATTTCAATTATGGCAGCATGAGAACATCCCTTAATCGGGACTGCACTGAATGCTCTAACTGAAATAGACTTTCCCAAACACCTGAAGTCTAACAAACATAGTATCCTACACTCAGCTTTAGTAAATTAATAGAATAAATCACTTCCCAGTCCAATAGGCTGCTTAATATAACAAAAGAAATGAAGAGAGTGATAGCTCTTACTCATCCACTTCATCATAATCAATATTGAAAATGATTCATTTGTACTATGCCTGTATTCTTGCTATTTGCTATCTCTTCCAAGTGACTTGGCTTGAGCTCGGCTTCTAATGGTGAAAATATCAATGCATGCAAAATAGTCTAGAAATATGAGTTCAAATTAGAAAAAAAAGTTCCAAATATTAAATCTTTTTTTTTTTGGTATTCTTTGTGTTCATTCAACTCCCTATCTCACTTATTAAATAGAATGATGTCCATTGGGCAAGACATAACCTCTCTAAGTCTCAGATTCCCCATATGTAAAATGAGGGGGTTGAACTGGGTCATCTCTAAAGACTCAAATCAGGGAAGAACTTCAGTCTCAAAAGAAATATGAGATGCACAAATTTAGAGATGTCTCCACTCCAAATGTTCATGTGAACTGTTTGTGCCTGATCTGTAGTGCCCTTCCAAGTTTGTAGCAGTCTGATCAGCCACAGTGGGACACACTGTACCTTGACTCCAATATAGTTATGTCACTTTGGTCATCTTTGAGAATGAAGGACAATAACTAACCACCCGACCAAATCTATAATCCTATGAACCCAAGCCTGGCTGTGAATAAAAGCGTATAGGAATAGGCACTGAAGCTGTGATTCCATTGGTATAGAGAACTCTCAGATGAAGAAACATCTTCTACCAATGCAGTTCAGCAACTTTTCTGTAACTTGTAGTTTCAGAGTATTGCCTAGACTACAGCAGTCAAAATTTAAGTGGTTTGCCCAGAGACATACAGACAGTATCAGAAGTGGAACTTCAACCCAGTTTTTTTTTCTGGCTTTGAGGCTGGTTCTCTATTCACTACATCACATAACTTTTCTAAATACAGTGATAAGTGAGTAATTTTATTTAAGTATGGATGTTACTCTGCGTCAAACTAAGGTTCACCCTTTAAAAAGACAACTTGTAAAGTCATTAAAAAATTCAGTCGAAATCCACCTGAGGTAGTCAATATATGCATCAAGAATCAAAAGGGCAGCCAGAGAAGTCAGATGGAAACTAAGTAGTCTTCAAAATAAGGATAGCCAAAGAAGAAAATCACTGCAGGGGCACGATCTAAAGGAAACTTTCTCTACCTCAACGTGGTACTGAAATTTGCTATAGAAACCCACCTCAGTGAGAAACTCAAAAAAAAAAGATGCAGAAAAAAGAACCAAAGGAAATTTTGAAATTTATCAATTTATTCAATGCAAGGCACTGTGAGAGATAACAGTGGACAATAACACTTGGTTCCTGCCCTCTAGGAGCTGAAGTTTACAGTTTAGCAAAAGTAAAAGATATGTTTGAAAAAATGCAGTTCAAGAATGTACATGAAACATTTTTCTTTGGACAGGGAGCTGTTTCATAGTAAATCTCTGAAGATTCAAAGGACTAACCGCACAAAGACCTTTCAGATTTCATGGCTCACAGCAGATTTTTGAGGGGAAATATCAACCTAGAATTAAGGGTGTTCAATTATTTCAAAATCGGGGTGAATAAGTCACGTGAAAGGGAGTTGGGGCAAAGTCAATTTCTTAAAAGCACATTGTTTGGATGTAGGATTAGTTTTATTTCCCTCTGCTTTGTATTTTGGTATTACTTTATGACAAGGAGACTGACTAATGAAAGTCCAGACCTTAGACCATGTAGTAATGTCAGCTTACTACTATTTTTTAATTTTTTCTTTTAGCTTACTGCAATTTCACATGGTGATTTGGTAAGCCTTCTTCTGAAAGTCTGTGATAAAGACACCTTTTTCCATGCTTCAGACCGTGTACAGGTGATTCTGTGACTGTTTCCTGTCAACCTACTGCACAGTGACAGGACACTTTTTATTATTTTTTTAATGTAAATTTATTTATTTTTAGTTTTCAACATTCACTTCCACAAGTTTTTGAGTTCCAAATTTTCACCCCATCTCATCCCTCCCCCCACCCCAAGATGGCATGCATTCTGAAAGTCCCTTCCCCTAGTCTGCCCTCTCTTCTATCTCCCTCCCCTTCTCTTATCCCCATTCCCCTTCTATTTTCCTGTAGGGCAGGATAGACTTCTGTATTCCATTTCCTGTATTTCTTATTTCCCAGTAGCATGTAAAAACATTTTTTTAAAACATATGTTTTTAAAACTTTAGGTTTCAAATTTTCTCTCTTCCTCCCTCCCCACCCACCCTCATTGAAAAGGCAAGCAACTCAATATAGGTTGTACATGTGCAGTTATGCAAAACACTTCCATAGTAGACATGTTGTGAAAAACTAACTCTATTTCCCTTAATCCTATCCTGCTCTCCCATTTATTCTATTCTTTCTTTTGACCCTGTCCCTCCTCAGAAGTATTTACTTCTGATTACCCCTTTCCCAATCTGCCCTCCTCTCTATCATCCCCCTGCTCTCTTGTCCCCTTCTCCCCCTATTTTCCTGTAGGGTAAGACAGATTTCCATACCCAATTGAATGTGTATGTTATTCCCTCCTTAAGCCAAATCCTATGAGAATAAGATTCACTCATTCCCTCTCACCTTCCCCTGTTTCCCCTCCACTGTAAGAGACTTTTCTTTTCTGTTTTTTTGTGAGATAATTTACCCCATTCTACCTCTCCCTTTCTTCTTCTCTGAGTATAATCCTTCTCATCCCTTAATTTTATTCTCCAGATATGACCCCTTAATCTTCAACTCACCCTGTGCCTCTATCTATCTATCTATCTATCTATCTATCTATATCTATCTATCTATACATACATATAATTTTTCCCCCTCCAACTACCCTAATACTGACAAAGGTCTCATGAGTTATAAATATCATCTTTCCATGCAGGAATGTAAACAGTTCAATCTTAATAAGTCTCTTATGATTTCTCTTTCCTGTTTACCTCTTCATGTTCCACTGAGTCCTGTATTTGAAAGTCAAATTTTCTATTCAGCTCTGGTCTTTTCATCAGAATGCTTGAAAGTCCTCTATTTCACTGAATGACCATTTTTTCCCCTGAAGGATTATACTCAGTTTTGCTGGGTAGGTGATTCTTGGTTGTAATCCTATCTCCTTTGCCCTCCAGAATATTATATTCCATGCCCTGTGGTCCTTTAATGTAGAAGCTGCTAAATCTTGTGTTATCCTGATTGTGTTTCCACAGTACTTGAATTGTTTCCTTCTGGCAGCTTGTAATATTTTCTCCTTGACCTGGGAACTCTGGAATTTGGCTATAATATTCCTAGGAGTTTTCCTTTGGGGATCTCTTTCAGGAGGAGATCTGTGGATTCTTTCAATTTCTATTTTGCCCTCTGGTTCTAAATATCAGGGCAGTTTTCCTTGATAATTTCTTGAAAGATGATGTCTAGGCTTTTTTTTGATCATGGCTTTCAGATAGTCCAATAATTTTTAAATTCTCTCTCCTGGATCTATTTTCCAGGTCAGTTGTTTTTCCAATGAGATATTTCACATTTTTCTAATTTTTCATTCTTTTGGATTTGTTTTACAGTGTCTTGATTTCTCATAAAGTCACTAGCTTCCAATTGCTCTATTCTAATTTTTAAGGAAGTATTTTCTTCAGTAATCTTTTGGACTTCCTTTTCCATTTGGCCAATTTTTCTTTTCATAGCATTTTTCTCCTCATTGGCTTTTTGGACCTCTTTTGCCATTTGGGTTAGGCTATTTTTTAAGGTGTTATTTTCTTCAGTATTTTTTTGGGTCTCCTTTAGCAAGCTGTTGACTTGTTTTTCATGATTTTCTTGCATCACTCTCATTTTTCTTTCCAGTTTTCCCTCTTCTTCCCTTACTTGCTTCTCAAAATCCCTTTTGAACTCTTCCAAGCCCTGGGACTGATTCATATTTTTCTTGGAGGCTTTGGATGTAGGAGCTTTGAGTTTTTTGTCTTCTTCTGGTTGTATGTTTTGATCTTCTTTTTCACCAAAGTAAGATAATATAGTCTGACTCTTATTGCGCTGCTTGCTCATGATCCCAGCTAGCCAATTACTTGAGTTTAAACTTTTGTTAAGGTAAAGTCTGCTTCCAATGTGGAGAATGTATTGTCCCAGGCTTTGGGGTTTATAGAGCTGTTTTCAGAGATACTTGTAGGGACCTGTAAATTTTCAATCCTTTCATGGTGGTATGACAAGGGGCAAGGTGTTTACTCCTTTCCTGGCCTGTGACCACAATTACTCCTTTCTGTCCTGTTACTTGTGAAGAGGGGTTTCTCTCCACAGCCACTACAAGCTCCACCATGCCAACTATCCTCCTCACCCCAGCACTGCTGCCCAGAAATGTGACCCAGATCCAAACATGAGCAAAGCAAGAGATTCCTGCCTCAGCACTGGCAAAGAGATCCCTGCAATCCCTCTCTGATCAGCCACTGGATTCCCCCTCAGTGTATGGGCCGAAAGCTCGGGAAGCAGCCACGCCCCCCCCCCAGGGCCACGCTCTTGGGGAATGGAACTGAGACCCCACCTTCCTATCTCAGCATAGCAGAAACAGACTTTTCCCACTGACCTTACAAGTTGTCTTTGGCATTAGTGGATTGAGGCATCTGGAAACCTCCACAGCTTCCAGCAATTCAGTCCTCCGAGGCCTGCTCCAGGTTTGCTGTGGCTTGCGCACCCACGCTGCGCTCCCAGCCCTGTGCGATACACCTTTCTGATTAATCATCCAGGTTGTCTTGGGCTGGAAATTTGCCTCACTCTGTCTCTCTGTGGCTTCTGCTGCTTCAGAATCTGTTCAGAGCCATTCTTTATGAGCATTTGGAGGAGTTTGGGGGAGAGCTTAAGCAGGTCACTGTTTTCACTCCACCATCTTGTCTCTGCCTTATTGACAGGATACCTTTTAATTGGCTGCTCAGCTATGTCTGATTGTATATTGGAAAGTCACAAAGAGATGGAATTTCTCTCTCCTCTTAGGAATTTTCCAGTGAGAAGGAAGAAGTATTGTCAGCATCTTAGTGATGGAGCATCTCTTCTACCTTGTGACCAAAGAAAGACACGTGGATTCTACTGATTCTTCTTTCTTTTCTGTGTTTCTTCTTCCCTTGTTTTAAATGAATGAGTATCAGAGATGGACTCTGATTAAGACTGAAAAGATTGAAAGAGCCACCAGGAGTGCAGCAACCAGAGTCGACAGCAAAATCTCCTGGAAGCCAGAGTAGTTGAACCTGATCGTGAAACCATCCTGAGGAGCTACCTGCTTGATTTATCCCAGCAGGGAAACAATGACAAGAGAGAGAATTGTCCATCAGGTATGCTACACTTAGAAGTGAACTTGATGGAGTGAATATTTGGTAGTCACCACTTCAATTCTGAATCCATTCTCCCCATGGATTGATATAATATGGAAGAGTAGTTTCCTGGTATCAGAAGTAGTTTTTTTTCTGTATTTTGGAGTATTCTATAAAATCTTAGTAAATATCACTTCATAAAAGCTAATTGATTTTACTTGGTTAATTTATAACAGAGAGAAATCAACTAGTCAAAATGATATTATGGTAGTAATTGCTAGTTAGATGGTATTAGGAAAATATTAAGTGGTAATGACAACGGAGGGAATATGCTGGATTGGGGCTCAAGAATTTTAGTACTAAAGATAATACCCTGATCCCTGGGAGTTACTCCTAGGACTCAGAAGAGAAATGCAGCTAGCTGAGCTCTAGGGACTGAAGCTAGCTAGGTTGAGGGTAGATTGGGGAAATGAAATGAAAGCTATGTGCTACAAGTTCATTGTAAAAGCAAATTATTTTTCAAGACTCTTATGTAGAAGCTATGCCCAGTAGTCTATGGGCCAAGGATAGCTCCTTATTGACTATGTTAAAGTATGAGACCTTATAGATATTTCCATGTTGATGCCACCTTTGAGACTTTTTCTGGTATTGATTGATTCATCCATGGCCAGTTTCATAGTACCTCCACTATACCTTTGCACTAGGTCTTTAAATGGAGGAGCTTAATAGGAACAACAAAAGCTACTTCTGAGAGTAATAGAGAGAAAGGGGATATACAGAAAGATGCAGGTGGGTTATCTATCAAGGAAGACTGCAGTAGTATAGTACAAAGGAGACTGAAGTGCTATAGTAAGTTCCAGGAAACAATGTAGTACCAGGGAAATAAGGAACCACCTGGCCCCTCAAAGGAAGGGAACAATGCGTTCTCAAGATATTTGGCAGTGGCCAAACTTTGACCTGGGCCAAAACTTGTGATAGAGTAGTGAGAAAGTCCTGGGCAAAAGGATGAGCTGTGAGTGCAAGAACCAACAGCAAAGGAGTGGCAATGGTTGAGCAAAAGGAGCAGCTTTGTAAGAATTTCTGGGACCAAGCTTCCTCAACACAGAGGAAGAATTCATGGAAAATTATCAATTTCTGGAGAAAGCTTATGTGTTTGAAAACCAGGAAGGAGTTCAATCCCCGGAACAGAAATGGATAGGAGTAGCTACAATGTAGAAGAGTGAATCTGGACCTCATCTTTCGCTAGTACTATATAAATCTTAGGGGAAAATGATCACTGTTCTTTAGAATTTGTGGTAGAAAAAAGGAAAATTAGGCATAATTTAACATTCGCCTTAGATTCTGAGAGAAAAATTGTCAAAGAGTTCAAAGAAAGGATACGTAAGGTCCCATTGACTAAAATTACATAAGGGATATCAACTTTGGAAGGATCACATGAGCAAAAAATGAAATTTTAAAGACAAAGAGAAATCCTTCTGAGGAAGAGGAAGAAAAGAGAAGCTGTCAAAAGACAAATGAAGCTGTACAGAAAACTCATCAATCAACTTAGATTTTCAAAAGACATATTGAAAAGGGGAGCAGAGGAAGGCGAAAAGATGAATACATATATATGCTAGCTCTTCAAGAACAGAGTAAAGAATGCTAAAACTCACACTGTCTTAAAGCTGACAAAGAATGCCAACTAATATGGAGTGAAGTGATTAGAACCAGGAAAACAATTTGTACAATGATTATAGTACTGCAAAAGAAAACAATTTTGAAAGACTTCAGAACTCCTGCAATGACCAAATATGTCTCTGCAAGACTGATAATAAAGCATCTTTTCTCTTCTTGGCAAAGATATAACAGGGTTGAAGTTGTAAAATGAGATATACATTTTCAGACACAACCAGTGCAGGGGTCTCCTCTCTTTTGCATTTATTTGTCATTAGGGAGGTCTTTTATTTTGAGGGGGAGGAGAGTTGTAGGTGATATGGAGAGGTAGTGATTGTGATGTAAAAAAGAAGAAAAGTAAGAAAAAAAGATCAATGCAACATTTAAAAGTATACAGATGACATCAGAAGGAAGATCAGAAAGGGACACTATTAACCAGAACAGTGTTGGTTTGTTGTTTCTCAGTCATTTCCATCATGGCCAACTCTTCGTGACCCCATTTGGGGTTTTCATGGCAAAGGTGTTGGAGTGGTTTGCCATTTCCTTCTGTAGCTCATTTTACAGATGGGGAACTGAGGCAAAATGAGTCATATGACTTGCCTAGGGTCACCCAGCTGGTAAGAGTCTAAGGCCAGACTTGAACTCAGGAAGATGAGACATCATGGTTTCATATACAACCCTCATTTTTCTGTTTTTCTTTGCCTACACAAATGTCTGTGTTTTTTTGATGTTTACATTCATAATAAAGTATTTTAAAGCATCTGGCTATAAAAATATCTGAATGTACCTCTACATCTCCCTTTGAGGATTCCTCACCAGCTCATAGTGCCTTCATGATGGATCTGAGAAACTTGTACCTGATGATGACCTTGTATGACCTTGGACAAGTTACTTTCCCTTCTCTAAACCTGTTCTGTAAAATAAGAAGGCTGAATTTGATAAATCCTGATGTTCCTTCTAGTCCTAAATGATTCCATTTGAAAGCATTTTTAAAGTGGCTGTGATGTGTGAGAAAAGAGGCAAAGTAGATGCAAGGTGTCTAGACCTAGGATCAAATTCCTGCTCCAACACATACTGGCTATGTGACTCTCATCAAATAGGTTTACTTCTTAGTTTCCCAGGCAACTCTTTGTGCCCATAAGGAAAGAAGTGGTGTGGTGGTTAGAGCGCTGGTCCTGGAGTCAGGAAGACCTGAGTTCAAATCTGACCTTAGATACTCACTAGTTGTGTGATGCTGGGCAAGTCACTTGACCTTTACCTTGATTTCCTTAACTATAAAATGGGGATAACAACATTGACACAATATTATGTTTAATTTGTATTATTAACATTTTCCCCATCATTTTTTAAAGTCCAGATAATCAACAAAATAATAAATCAAGCTCTGATTTGCAGCTTTTTTCAAATTTGAATTTCAGAGGTGTACATTTAATAACCTGCTTAAGTATGGGATGACTTTGGCGCACTAACAGTGTCACACTCCTCACCATCCTTACCCCCAATCGATAAACTTCAGTGGCTCCCCGACACCTGTAGGATATACAAATATGCACACATATAGGTTTATACACACACACACACGCACAACACACACACACGCACACACACACACACACATATCTAGGATATACAAATACAAATATAGAAATACAAAATCCTTTGTCTAACATTCAAAGTTCTTCATAACCTCGTCCACTCCTACCTTTCCAGTCTTTTTTCACTTCATTCCTTTCCATGTATTCTGTGATCTCATGGCACTGGCCACGTTGGTGTTCTTTAAACAAGACACTCCACCTATGGGCTCTGGATATTTTCTCTGTCTGTTCCCCCCATGCCTGGAATAATCTCACTCCTCATGTTTGCCCACTATCTTCCTTGGATTTCTTGAAATCCCCAAGTAAAATCCAATCTTCTCCAGGGAGCAATTCCAAACTACTCTTAATTCTAGTGCCTTCATTTATTTCTATTTTTCTTGTATAAAGCTTGTTTGTATATATTTGTTTGCATGTTTTCTCCTCCATTAGACTGTAAATTCCTTGAGATCAGGGAGTATTTTTGCCTTTTTTTTCCTTTGTATCCCCACTTCTTAGCACAGTGCCTGGTACATAGTAGGTACTTAATAAATGTTTATTGACTGTCTGACTTTGGCTATCCTCTAAAATTAGACTTGAGAAGCAAGACTTCCTATGCAGCTTATATGTGGGTCCAACCCTTATTCATACTTTGTGAAGTTTCTGTAGCAGATGTTTAGCAGTAGCTGACCTTCATATAAGACCTTTAAGGTTTGGAAAGTCCTTTACATACTTCATTTCATTTGACTCTCCCAACCACCTACCCAAATAGGTACTATTATTATTCTAATTTTACAAATGAGGAAATTGGGGATAAGGGAGATTAAGTGACCTGCATAAAGTCACACAGTTAATAAGTGTCCAAGGTAGGATTTGAATAACAGCAATAATAATATCTAGCATTTATATAACTCATAAAGGTTTTCAAAGTCCTTTAAAAATATTTCACTTTGTTGTGAGAACAACAACCCTGGAAGGTGTTATTATTATCCCCATTTTAGAGATGAGGAAATAGAAGTAGAGGCTAAATGACTTTCCCAGAAGTAATAATAATAGTAACAATAATAATCACAATAATAACAATAACCTAACATTTACAAAGAACTTACTATGTGCCAGGCACTGTGCTAAGAGCTTTACAATTATCATCTCATTTGATCTTCACAACAACCCTGGGAGATGGGTGCTATTAATATCCTCATTTTACATATGAGGTAAACAGAGGTTAAGTGAGTTTCCCAGAGTCACACAGCTAGTAAGTGTCTGAGCCTGGTTTTGAACTCAAGTCTTCCTAACTATAGTACTAATGTTTTATCTATTATAATACCTCACTGCCTATGGACAGGAATATTGATATATAGCCAGGACAGATTCTTGGGTAGTCTTTTTAATGTGGATTCTCTTGAGCTTTTATCAGCACCCTGGAATTTCTGAGCATTGGTTTGTAGGATCCCTCAAGAGGGAACACATTTTCACTCATCACGTCTACTCTTATAAAACTTAACTATTGGGCACCATTCCAGGGAAACTCAAAGCTTCTCAACGTTGATCACAATGTTAATTGTCCACGGATGGGTCACAAGGTTTTTATGAGGCAGAAATCTGAGGTGTGTGAATATGTGTTTCTGTTGAAGCACATCTGTGATTTCACAGATATAAGAGACTCCCAGGGAACAAATTTGCTCTACCAATACAGGTTGTTAACTCATAGTCTTAGAGAGTTGCTGGAGGCCTTGAAAAATTAAAGGACTTCCCCAGTGTCACACAGCCAATTTGTTTCAGAGCCAGGATTGAACCCAGGTTTTACAAACTTTGAGGCTAGCTCTCAATCCATTGTGGCATGCTGCCTATGCTGTGTATTACAATGAAAAATCTTACACGATGGCCGAGGTTTGCAACCCATTATACCTTCTCTGGGTTTTATTTGTTCCTTGGATTGTAATTTGGGATCATGTAGGTTTTCCTTTCTGCGATAAAACCAGGAAGGAAATGGATCAAGCTGTGAGTGACCAATTCCCTCAGTAAGCTGCCTGACCAAAGCTGTGAGTTTTACTCAATTTGGAGGCCAAATTTTGTATCAGGTTTCAAGAAGGATATTGTTCTTCCTGATTTCCTTTTAGGGGAGCCCTTATAAAGGGCTCTGAATGCTCCCATGGAAAGGTAATAGAACTACACTAACATCTTTCAAGGGTGGCACTTATATTAAGAGGACAAACATCATAGTTCTGAGGGTGTAGAGATAAGTGGCCATTTTCTCCACTGCTGTTCTAAGGGCTGTTTCTGCTGAGGAAAATTGTTTTCACCAACAGCAGCCCTAGGTCACCCTCATTTCACAGATGCTAGGGTTGCTTGTTTCTGGAGACCACTACTTATTCTCAGAACATTAAATCAATATTTCCTGTCAGAGCCATAGCTGGCAAATTTGGTACCCAGGGCAAAAACTACTCTAAGGTAACCTGGGCAAAATAGTACTAAACATATCCTCAAATCAACCATGGAGTGGAGGGACACCTCATACACTGGCCTTCTGGGAGGAAAAGACATGTCAGGATGTTACTCTGTGATGAGGAAACAGAGAACCATGGTAAATACAGTCAGTTCTGCTATAAAAAGATTCCCTCCAAAGCACTAATTGCTCAATTTGGCATAGCTCAATAAAAAAAAAAAAAGGTCATGGGGAAAATGGAGTTAAGAGCATAGTTTTCAAAAACTTTATCATTGACATAATAGGGACTTAATAAAAATGGTAGCATAATTTTGTACATGTTCAAGGGTCACAAAATACATAAATACTACAATAAATAGTGGCCACAAACTGGGCATCAAGCTGCTAACTCAAGTTATGCCAGGAAGTTAGACAGACCATAAGTCCAGGCCTTGTGTTGGAGGCCATGGCAGAAAGGGGTTGGAATGGGGATGAGAGTGAGGGTAGTTCAGACCAGACCTTTTTTGCTCTTAGCTCCTATTGCAATAGAAGATATGTAATAAATATAGTTTTGCCTCAACAAAGACCTGGAGTTTGCTTCTGGAAGTGGGTGGCTAAAAGGTTGCAGCTTGTGAGATATTCTGAAGTGGTGCTGTTTTCTATATTCTCACAGTACTTTTGGAAAGAAATCACTCCAAAGAAAGTTTGAAATTCTCATTATGCTCAAAATGTTTCCTAATATATAGATTTTGTTGGAATATGTTCATATTTTTGAAACATGTTTATAGCTGAACTGACTGTATTGGTAGGTCCACTGTTAGAGATGCCACCACAGGAGGAGGAATAGGGTGGAGCTACACTAGGAAGAAGCTTACCTGTTATGTGGCCATTGGGACTAGTTGAGAGAGGAAACCTGTCACCTGGAAGTTTCTTAGTTAGTTAATAATTCTGGCTAACTATACTGCTGGAGACATAAAAATACTCTAAAATGTGTATGTATGTGTATAAAACATATTTTAAAACTGCATAATTTCTTTATTGATTATTCTGTACCTTCTGAATTTTGATGCTCTGGGCACGGGTCTGCTTACTCTACCCTAGTTATATCTCTGTTAACTGTGCCCACAGATCCTCCAAGGTTTCTGTACTATTGGCATTAAAGGCTTAGGGATGACTCAATCATCAAAAGTGGGGGCTTGTTAGGGATGATTTGTATGCTTTAAATAAACCCTGACCCAATCCTGATCTGAATCAAGAGACTTAGCTTGGCAGCAGTTTGTGTGAAAAAGATATGGGTTTTTTATTTGACCACAAGTCCCACATAAGCACACAGTGTGAAGTGCCTGCCAAAATAGTTAATACAAACTTGGACTGAATTAGTGGAAGCATAGTTTCCTGATTATTGGAGGTAATAGTTCCATTCTATCTTGTTTATTCTGTATTTGAACAGTAATGATGGCTAGTACATGCCAACTGCCTCAAGTGATCAGAGCAAATGAATGCATTGTCATATCTTCTTGAGGATAACAATATTGCTAACCATTTCCCAAAAATGTTTGCCTTTATTACCTGTGTAAACTTAGGCAAGTGACCTAAGTTCTCGGAGCCTCATTGCCTTCTTCTGTAAAATGAGGCATTTGTATGGGAGGTCTTCTCTGAGATCCCTTCTTGCCCTAAATCTAAATTCCCTGTGCAGCATAGAAACCACACTTGAGGCACTGTGTTCTTCATTGGGTTCCATGTTCCCAAAGGGACATTGGAAAAGCAAAGTGTGATCCAATGGAAGTGAAAAAAATATTAAAGGGTACAGACAACATATAATGAAAATAGTTGGAGGAGTGGGAGATTTAACCTGAATAATATAAGACTAAATTCCCTCTGAATATTCCTAGAATTGTAATGTGAAAGAAGGGATAGACACAATTTTTGTGGTTTGTGTACAAAATTAGGAAGTATAGGCCAGTGTTAAAGTGAAGCAAAATTTGACAGGAAAAACCTTTAAAAGAATTAGAGGTGCAATAATGGAATATTCTGTTATATTGGAGTGGTAGAAGGTGAGTGGGAGCTGGAGACTGGAGATAGTCTAGTCTGCTAACACATAAAGTGAGTGTGTGAAGAGTATGAAGAGTATTAGAGTCAAATATATGTCCAATGGTAGACTGGAACTAGGCTGTACATGGAATTTAAATTCCAATCTACGTAGTTTGTAAGTAGCATGATAATAGTATAGAGGGGAAAACACCTTATAGGCTATGAAATCAGAGGACTTGGGATCAGATCTTACCTTTGGTATATACTACCTTTGCACCTGGGATAAAATACTTAGCCTCCTGGACCCTCTGTTTCCTTATCTATAAAATGAAAGGGATGAAATATATGACCTCTGGGATTCCTTCCATCTCTAGATTAATCATCTTAGTTTATATTTTATCCTCTAGGCAACAGAAGAGCCAAGAAAAGCTTTTGAATGGTGGAGTGACATGGCCAACCTCATGCCTTAAGAAAACAATTTGGCAGTTTTATGAAGGGTAGATTGGATAGGAGAGAAACTGAAGATAAGGAAGCCCACTGGGAACTAATTCAACAGTCCAGGGAAGAGGCAATAAGAGCTTGAGTTAGGGTGGTGACATAAGGGTGGAAGAGATAGATGTGAGAAAGACCACACTTGGCAACTGTCCAGATCTGGAAATAAGAATGAAATCAAAGATGACTTGTGCATTGCTGCTGGTTGATAAAAAGGCTGATGAGGCAGCCAGGTGGAACAATGGATAGCGTGTTGGGCCTGGAGTCAGGAATACTTGAATATTCCAGCCTAAGACACCAGCTGCGTGATATGGGCATTTTGTCTTTGTTTCAGTTTCCTCAGCTGTAAAGGTGGATAATAATAGTGTCCATCTTGAGGATCAAATGAGACAACACTTGTGAAAGCACTTAGCACAGTGCCTGGCACATAGTAGCTGTTATATTAATGCTTATTCCTTTCTCTTCCCTTGATAAAGCCACCATCACAGGGAAGTTGAGAGAACTAGATTCAGGGGAGAAGATGGGGAGTTAAGCTCTGAGTATGTCTGAATTTAATAAGCCAGAAGAACATCATCATCATCATCATCATCATCATCATCATCATCATCATCACAACAGCAGTAACAACTAACATTTATATAGTGTTTACACTGTGCCAGGCACTGTGCTGGACAGCTAGGTAAAGTTGTCCACCAGGCAGAAAAAAAAGTGGAATTAGATGTCAAGGGAGAGATTGGGGATGAGTAAGATATCACCATGGGAACAGGTGAAATCACCATTGAAAAGAGCATAGAGTAGAAAAGAGGGCCAAGGATAGACCTCTAAGGGACATCTATTCTTAAGTTTTGGGAAGAGCATAGTGCATCAGTGAGGGAGACCAAGAAGGATCAGTCAGGCAGATTGGGGA
The DNA here is from genome assembly GCF_003287225.1 of Phascolarctos cinereus. Classification (NCBI taxonomy): domain Eukaryota; kingdom Metazoa; phylum Chordata; class Mammalia; order Diprotodontia; family Phascolarctidae; genus Phascolarctos; species Phascolarctos cinereus. The sequence continues at coordinate 214,371,536 of NW_027555847.1, forward strand.
AGAAGCAACAGAAAGCAGAACAGTAGGTTCCATGAGAGAAGAAGGCATTTATTCAGGAAGAATGCTAATCAACAATATCAAATGCTTCAAGGAGATCAAGAAGATGAACTGATGGTCTGTAAGATTCCTTTTACCCTTCCAGACATAAAATGTCAAAGTCCTATTTTTACAGCCTTGTGATATGAGGTTCAACAGAAAAAAAAAAGGATGAAATTTGAGTCCTTAAAAAAATGACTTCTGTAAGCAAAGATGGTGGAGTAAGCAGGAAATTGCTGTAACTCTCCCATATTCATCTCCAGATAACTGTGAAACAGCATCCTTAAACAAATCCTGGAAGAGCAGAACCAGCAAAAAGTTGAGTTAAATAATCCCTTAGTCCAAGAAACTTAGAAGGTTGGCAGGAAAGATCTTTCTCACTCCTGTCCAGGACAGGAAGCATCCCAACAAGCCAGCAGGAAGCCCCTCCTCAGCAAACCAATGGGAGATCCTGTGCCCCATTTCAGTGGATCAGATCAATGTTAACACCAGGATCCCCACATGCCCCAGCACAGCTAGCGGAATGGGCAGACACCAGCTCTGAGAGCCACCGTGAGCTTCAGCATAGCCCCAGGCAAACGAGTAGATGCCAACTCCACAGGTGCCTAAGCAAATGGGCGGACACCAGCACTGGGCCCCACCACTTGCTTCATTGTAGCCCCAGGCAAACAGGCAGCCACCAGTGCTGGGACCCCCACATGCTTCAGTGTAGCTCTAGGAAACAGGCAGAAGCCGATACAAGAACACTCCACAGACCACTACACACACCAGACCCCAGCACTAGGACCCAGACTCAGCATCAGGTAAGTTGCCAGACTCTCACAGCTTTCAGCAGTGCCAGCCACTCCCCATATGATATCCACAGGACAGCATCAGACACTAGGGTCCCCCATGGGCCTCAGGGCAACATCAATGCAGCACCCAGTAAATAGCCAGGGCCTGAAATCCCAGTCACAAGAAGCCTGAGACAGTTCCCTTGCCACCCCAGAAGAAGAGCTCAAATTTAAAAGAAAGGAAAAAGGCTTGAAAAAGATGAGCAAAACCAACAATAACAAAAAGAATCTGACTACAGAAAGTTACTATGGTGACAGGGAAGATCAAGACAGAAACTCAGAAGGGGACAACAATGTCAAATCATCTATGTGCAAAACCCCAGAGAAAAACTGGAAGTGGCCTCAAGCCCAGAAAGAACTAATGAGAGAGCTCAAAAAAGAGCTTAAAAATAATATGAGAGATAGAAGAAAAATTGGGAAAAGAAATGAGTGCTGCAAGAGAATTATGAAAAAAAAGAGTCAACAGCTTGGAAAAATAGAACAGTCACTTAAAAAGTAGAATTGGGCAAATGGAAAAAGGGATACAAAAATCCCCTGAAGAAAACAACTCCTCAAAATGTACAATAAGCCAAATAGAAAAGAAGATACAAAAGCAAACCGAGGAAAACAACTCCTTAAAAGTTAGAATTGGACAACTGGAAGCTAATGACTCCATGAGACATCAAGAATGAATGAAACAAATTCAAAAGAATGAAAAAAATAGAAGAAAATATAAAATACCTCATTGGAAAAACAACTGACCTGGAAAATGGATCCAGGAGAGACATTGTCAGAATTGTTGGAGTGCCTGAAAACCATAATCAAAAGGAGGACCTAGAAAGCATCTTTTAAAAAATCATCAAGGAAAACTGCCCTGATATCCTGGAATTATATGGTAAAATGGGCATTGAAAGAATCCATGTAATAAAGGGCCATAGAAAGATATACTAAAAAATAATTGGGAACTAAATAATCTAATCCTAAAAAATGACTGGGCCAAACAACCATAGAAACAACATTCATAGAAACAATCAGTAATTTCATTCAAGAGAATGACAATAACGAGACAACATACCAAAACTTATGGGATGCAGTGAAAACAGTTCTATAACTCTAAATGCTTACATTAATAAAATAGAAAAAGAGACATTGAAAGAATCCACCTTCAGGAAAGAGATCCCAAAACAAAAACTTCAAGGAACAATTATAACCAAATTTCAGAACTATCAGGTCAAGGAAAAATACTACAAAAGACCAGAAAGAAACAATACAAATATCAGGGAGCCACAATGAGGAACTTATCAGATCTTAGCAGGACTCAGCAGCTACAATATTAAAGGATCAGAGGTCATGGAACATGATATTCCAGAAGGCAAAGGAGCTAGGGCTACAACCAAGAATCATCTATCTGGTAAAATTAAATGTAATACTTCAAGGGGAAAACTGGTAATTCAATGAAGTAGAAGGATTTCAAGTTTTCATAAGAAGATCAGAATTGAACAGATATTTTTATTTTCAATATCAAGACACAAGAGAAGCCTAAAAAATTAAAAAGGGAAAAGAAGACATAAGGGATTCAATGGAGCTGAGCTATCTACATCTCTATATGAAGAAATGATAGCTGTAATTTTTTTTTTTTTGGTGAGGGCAATTGGGGTTAAGTGACTTGCCCAGAGTCACACAGCTAGTGAGTGTTATGTGTCTGAGGCTGGATTTGAACTCAGGTCCTTCTGACTTCAGAACCTAGTGTTCTATCCACTGTGCCATCTAGCTTCCCTGATACTTGTAATTCTTAAAAACTGTACCACTAATAGTAGAGCTAGAAGGAATACACAAGAACAGAGGGTAAGGGTATAAGATGAATTTGAGGGAATGACAAAAAATAATTAAAGGCTGAGAAAGAGGAGTACACTGGGTGTGGAAGGAAGGAAGAGGTAGAATAAGGTAAATTATTTCACATGGAGAGGAGCAGAAAACCTATTGCAGTGGAGAGAAAGATGGGAGGGTGGGAAATGTGCATTGCTTAAATCTTACTCTCATCAATATTGGCTCAAAGAGGGAATAATATATACAATTAGTTGAATAGAGAAATTCATCTTACTGGACAGGAAAATAGGAGGAGAGGAGATGAAATAAAGGTAAGGAAGGGGCAGTGGATTGAACAGAGGGCAGACTAGAGGAGGTGGTAGATAGAAGCAAAACACTGTCAAGGAGAGAAAGGATGAAAGAAGAGAGAGGACAAACAGGAGGAAAAATAGGATGGAGGGAAATACATAATTAGTAATTATAGCAATCCCATAAAATGGAAGCAGATAGCAGAGGATCAAAAACCAGAATCCTACAATATGTTGTGTACAAGAAACACACTTGAAGCAGAGAGACACACACCAGTAAAGGCAAGGGGCTGGGGCAGAATCTATAGTGCTTCAGCTAAAGTACAAAAAGCAAGGGTGGAAATCCTGATCTTAGACAAAGTAAAAGCAAAAATAGACCAAATTAAAACAAAAATTAAGGAAGGAAGCTACATCTTGCTAAAAGGTACCATAGACAATGAAGCAATATCAGTATTAGACATACATGCAGCAAGTGGCATAGCATCCAAATTCTTAAAAGAGAAGTTAAGTGAGTTACAGGAAGAAATAGAGAACAAACTATACCAGTGAGGCCCTCAGCTCTCTCCTCTCAAAACTTGATAAGTCTAGCCAAAAAATAAAAAGAAAGAAATGAAGAAGATAAGAAGAATATTAGAAAAGTTAAGTATGACAGACTTAGGAGAAAACTGAATGAGAACAGAAAGGAATATAACTTTTTCTCAGCAGCAGATGGCACCTACACAAAAATTGACCTTGTATTAGGGCATAAAGACTTCAAATTCAAACGTAGAAAGGCAGAAATATCAAATGTATTCTTTTTCAGATCATATTGCAATAAAATTGTATTCAACAAATATCAGTGTAAAATAGATTAAAATCAATTGGAAACTAAGTTATCTAATTCTAAAGAATAAGTGGGTCAAAGAACAAATCATAGAAATAGTCAATAATTTCATTAAAGAAAATGATAACAATAAGGCAACATACCAAATTTTATGTGATGCAGGCAAAACAGTACTTAGGGGAACAGTATTTCACTAAATTCTTACATTAACAAAATAGAGGAAGAATTGGGTATGCAACTTAAAAAAAACTAGGAAAAGAACAAATTAAAAACCCCCAATTAAGAAGCAAATTAGAAATCCTAAAAATCAAAGGTGAGGTTATTAAAATAAAATATAAAAAAAGAATAAAACTAAGAAATGATTTTATGCAAATAATAAGAGAGATAAACCACTGGTGAATTTTAAGCCATTTTTAAAAAAGAAAGAAGAAAACAAATATCTAGTATCAAAAATAAAAAAAGTCAAAATCACCACCAAGAAGAAATTTTAAAAATCATTAGGAAATATTTTGCCTGATTATACACCAAATAAATCTGACAATTTGACTGAAATTGATGAATGTGTACAAGAATATAAATTACCCAGATTAATAGATCAGGAAATAGATTGCCTAAATAACCCCATCTTAGAAAAAGAATTTGAATAAGCCATCAGAAATAAAATGAAGGTCTATGATTATTATTAGTAATTGAGTAGTTCAAAAGAAAGATTGGGGTAGACCTGAGTATGATATGATTTTAAAAAGCAAAACCATTTAGGAATAGCTAAAATAGTAATTATCTCAGTCAAATGAGATGCTAGAGGAAGAACCAACACAGGGGAATTAGATGAGGGAGGGCTGGTAGTTCTGGAAAGTTGGAATGGTTTCAAGAGAGATTAATACATATATATCTAGAAGACTATAAAAGTCTTCTAAATTCAGAAAGAAATAAAATGCTAAAGGGATAGGGAGGGAGGAGAAGATAAAGGAGGATGTTTACAAGGGAGAGTGAGAGAGTAGGTTTGGGATATGGAAAGATGTTTAAATTAATTGGAATGGGATGATAAGGGAGGGATGCTTGGGGGGGATAGGTTAAGTAATAGGAGGACAAGGTGGTGGGTAGAAGTAAAGTAGAGGAGTCAGAAGAGATGGGAAATTCATGAAAGATATGCACAAAACATAAAATAAAGATCAAGAATAGAATTTGTTAGGGAAAAAGGAGCAGAGGTGGTTAATCATGATCTCAGACAAAGTTAAGGCTAACATAGATTTAATCAAAAAAGAAAAATAGGGAAATTATACTGTGTGTCAGCCATATTCATCAATTTTGTTTTGGACTATTTAAAACAACTAGACAGTATAAGTTTGGATTATTGTTGTGGTGTGGGAAATGACAAGTTGGTGGACTTGGAAAAATAGGAGAGACTTGGACTTCTGAAAAAAGATGCTATCTACCCTCAGAGAAACAGAGGGCAAATAAGCATAGTACAGTCTTACATAGATGCATATGAATGTACATGGCTATATATGAGAATGATTAGATATCTAAGTATATGTATGTGTAAGTGTACAGGTATATGAATGTATATACATATATATCTTTGCCTGTATATGTCTATGTATGTGTGTATATGTGTATATATGTATGTATATGTCGATAGATAGATAGATAGATAGATAGATGATAGATAGATAGATAGATAGACGGATGGACAGACAGATATATCTATGCTTAATTGTAGCCTTCTGGGGGAAAAGGGAGGAAGGGGGAAAAAGAACAAAGTAAATAGTGCCCAACAGTGAACAAAAGAAAACTCACAGGGAAGCAAAGAAGCAAAGAACTTACAAGAAGCAAATAAAAGCTCTTAACATAATGCAGAGTATTTATTATATAGGTTTTCTTGAAAAGGAAATTTATTGCTGTATATTTTGAATTCTCTCTCATGTTCTGCTGTGCACATGGCAATGCTTATTTTTCATTTCTTATTTTGTATTATTTTAGTTTTAATATTTGTTTCTTTTTTCTTTTCTTATTCTGTATTTAAGTTTAAAATAAAAAATATATTTTAAAAGAAAGAGAAATTGAACAAGTCATTAAAGAACTCCCTAAGAAAAAATCCCCAGGGCCAGATGGGTTCACAAGTGAATTCTACCAAACAGTTAAAGAATAATTAATTCCAATACTATATAAACTATTTGGAAAAATAGGAAAAGAAAAAATCCTACCAAACTCCTTTTATGACACAAATATGGTGCTGATACCTAAACCAGGAAGAGCTAAAACAGAAAGAAAATTATAGACCAATTTCCTTAATAAATATCAATGCAAAAAATTTGAACAAAACATCAGCAAAGTAATTGCAGCAATATATCACAAGTATTATATACAATTATCAGGTGGGATTTATACGAGGAATGCAGGGTTTGTGCGATATTAGGAAAACTATCAAAATAATTGATCATATTAACAACAAAACCAACAGAAATCATATGATTATCTCAATAGATTCTAAAAAAAGTTTTGACAAAATACATTAACCATTCCTATGGAAAACATTAGAGAGCATAGGAATAAAGGGAGTGTTCCTTAAAATAGTAAGCAGTATCTATCTACAACCATCAGCAAGTATTATCTATAATGGGGATGAGCTAGAAGCCTTCCCAATAAGATCAGGAGCAAAGCAAGGATGCCCATTATCACCGCTATTATTGAATATAGTTCTAGAAATGTTAGCTATAGCAATGAGGGGGAAAAAAGAAATTGAAGGAATTAGAATGGGCAGTGAGGAAGCAAAACTATCACTCTTTGCAGATGGTACCCTTAGAGAATTGTAAAGAGTGAACTTACTTCAAAAAAAACCTACTTGAAATAATTAACAATTTTAGCAAAGTTGCAGGATATATACCCGATCTCAAACGATATTATAAAGCAGTGATCATCAAAACTGTCTGGTACTGGATAAGAGTAGAATGGTGAACCAGTGGAATAGATTGGGTATGCAGGACACAGTTGTCAATGACCATAGTAACCTACTATTTTTTATAAACCCAAAGACCCAAGCCATTGGGATAAGAATTCAGTATTTGACAAAAACTGTGGGAATAAGTGAAAAACAATAGGGCACAAACTAGGTATAGACCATGTACCAAGATAAAGTCAAAATGGGTGCCCAATTTAGACATAAAAGGTGACACCATAAACAAATCAGAAGAGCAAGGAATAGTCTACTTGTCAGATCTATGGTGAAGGGAAGAATCCATGAGAGCACAATAAAATATAGAACAGATAATTAGCTTTTGTCAAATACTGAATTCTTATCCCAAAGACTAGGGTCTTTGGGTTTATAAAAAAAAAAAAAGATCTTTCACAAACAAAACCAAAGAATCCATAGAGAGCATAACAAAATATAGAACAGATAATTTTGATTATATTAAATTAGAAAGATCTTTCACAAAGAAAACCAAAGAATCCATAGAGAGCATAACAAAACATAGAACAGATAATTTTGATTATATTAAATTAGAATGATCTTTCACAAACAAAATCAATGCAACCAAGACCAGAAGAATGGCAGAAAGCTGGGAAACAATCTTTACAGCAAGCATCTCTGATAAAGGCTTAATTTCTCAAATATATAGAGAACCGAGTCAAATTTATAAGAATGCAAGGCATTCTTCATTTGATAAATTGTCAAAAGATATAAACTGGCAGTTTTCAGATGAAGAAATCGAAACTATCTATAGGCATATGAAGAAGTGTTTTAAATCACTTTTGATTAGAGAAATGCAAATTAAAAGAACTCTGAGGTACCACCTCACCACCTCACACCTATTAGAGTGGCTAATATGACAAAAAGGGAAAATGATAAATATTGGAGAGTATGTGGGAAAATTGGGACACTAATACACTGTTGTTGGAGTTGTGAACTGATACAGCCATTCTGCAGAGCATTTTGGAACTATGCCCAAAGGGCTATAAAAGTGTCCATATCCTTTGATCCATCAAGATCTATACATGCAAAAATATTTGCAGCCCTTTTCATGGTGTCACAATATTGGAAACTGAAAGGATGTCCATTAATTGGGGAAAGGCTGAACAAGCTGTGGTATATGAATGTAATAAAATACTATTGTGCAATAAGAAATGATGAGCAAGCAGATTTCAGAAAAACCTGAAAAGACTTGTACGAGTTGATGTGAAGTGAGATGAGCAGAACCAGAAAAACATCATGCACAGTATTAGCAACATTTTGTCATGACCAACTATGAATGACTCAGCTCTTCTCAGGAACACAATAATTGAAGACAAGTACGAAGGACTCATGATGGAAAATGCTATTCACATCCAGATAAAGAACTGATGGACTCTGAAGGTAGATCAAAGCATACTTTTTCGCTTACTTTATCCCTTTAACAGGATTTTTTACTTTTTGAGCTGCTGCTTCTTTCACAACTGTGAGTAATATGAAAAAGTTTTACATAATTGCACCTGTATCAACTTGCCTACTATTTTAGAAAGAGGGGATGGGAGGGAGGAAGAAAAAATTGGAACTCAAAATCTTGTAAAAATGAATGCAAAAAATTGTCTTGATATATAATTGGGAAAAAATAAAATGCTTTCTAAAAATTAAAAGAAAATCTGTGGCTAAATAAACCCTCTTCTGGATCTTCCTCATTAAAGGTAGCTTATAAAATGAAGTCTCACCCTTTAGAAGTATCTGGTTTGGACTTTTTCCACCCTTTTGTCTCTGAGTGTTTCAGTGCCCGTAAAATGAGACATCGTTGGTGAGCTACAGGCATTAATAAATACTGCTGAAGACTCTGGAGTATGTTTTTTTTTTCCCCTTGCCTTTCTGACACATTATAAAAGGCTTCCTTGTTAGGCACATCAAAGAATGTTCACGGGCAGCAACAAGAAGGCTTGTTAGCCTTAGAAGACATCTGTGTGATGAAGACAGGAGGTGTCCCAGACCATCCTTTGACTTCTGATGTGCTATCAGCCAGGAAGACTTAAAGGTCAAGTTTTCAACAGTATGAAAGAAAGCTGGAAAACAAGCATACTGAGGTCAAGGGAAAAAAAACACAAAACCAAAATAAAAACACAAAAACAGTTGATTTATGTAATCCACAAGATGAACAGTGCTTTCCACCTACTGGGAGTGGCTGCTTAAAGCAGCTCCAAGTGGGCCAAACTGTGCATAGACCTAAGGAAGGGAATTCTACCCTGCCTTGGCAAAAGCCAGTGATGCATTCTAATACCCTAGGAAGGAGTGAGCAGCTGCAGCTGCTGTGGGCTCCAAGCTGAACTATTAAAAATGTGTCATTTGATAGGTTGCATGGCAACCAAGGAGCCTTTGTTTTTGATTGGTCATAGTTAAAGTTCTGAGATCTTACCTTTTATTACCACTTTGAAGATGATAGCATTGTCTGAAGGACTAGGTGAGGTGCATGTTTCTTTAATGGCATTTCTGCCCTGTGGTACCAGACTCCCTTGTCAACTATAGGATTTTCTTCTAATTTTAAAAAAATCTTTCAGTTGGACTCCTCTAAGGGTGAATTATTTTACCACAGTGGTTTGTTCATAGTCTGCATTCAATAAATATTTGTTGAATGGAATTCCTGAATTAGGTTGAAATGGTCCAGAGAAGAACATTGAAACTATGGAACTATGTAAATATAAAACATACACAATAATAATTCAGACTTTAAGGTTTACCAAAGATTTAAGCTTCAAGCTTAAATTAAAGTAAGTTGAAGCTTAAAAAAATTAAAGCTTAAAGAATTTTAAGGTTAATGTTGAAGTAGAAAGAACAGATAATACTTTCTCTACTTTGTTGTTGGTGGTCATTTGTTATAGTCCTATCAGACTCTTCATGGCCCCATTTGGGATTTTCTTGGCAAAGATACTACACTGGTTTGTAATTTCCTTCTCCAGCCCATTTTACAGATGAACAAACCAAGGCAAATAAGGTTAAGTGACTTGCCCAGGGTCACACAGCTACTAAGTCTCTGAGACCAGATTTGAATTCACTAAGTGGAATCTTTTTGACACCAGGCTTAGCACTCTATCCACTGTGTCACCTAGCTGCCCTTATCCCTATTTTACAAGCATGAAAACAGGTTCTAAATTATGACTTGCCTATGCTCACAGTCACGTGAGTTGACTGACTGTAAGCCCAGCTGTTTATCTACTATGCCATACAATACTGAATAAAATTTCTAAAACAATTAGTAGTTGCTGACAGGGAACCATCATTTGAAAGGTACTAAACAATCGGGCCCTAGCTTGCCTGGACCACTCTTCTATATAGCGCTATATGGAGGCAAGTGGCAGGCATGGATTTAGGGGAGGAGGAAGAGATTAATTACTTTTGGAAATAGTTGGGTAGAAAAAATGAATCATACATAAAATCATCGGTTTAGAGCTGGAGGGAGACCTAGGAAGCCATACTACTTCATTTTGTAGCTGAGAAAATTGAATCCTAGAGAGGCTAAGTACACATACCAGGTGCTTGCTGATTGATTGACTAAACAAATTGTTCAAGGTAACAAAGGTAATAAGTGGAAGAGTCAGAATTTGAACCTAGATTCAACTCTAAATCATCAATGTTCTTTCACTGCCTCTCCTGAATAGAAAGTTTTATGTAGTAGAAATGATAATCTAATTAAGAGAAGAAAAATGAGAGCAGTGGCATGTACCTGCTTTTGTAACACAAGAGAATATATCACACCAAAAGTGATTCAGCCCTTGCTTCTTGTCTTGAAAGTTTCATATGCATGAAAGCAATATATTGGCTATTAACTTTCATCCTCCTCTGGGTGCAGGTTAAAGTGATATGTGTGTCCTTCATTTTCTTCTTTTTAATGAGTTCTAATGGATATTTTCTGTTCCTTACATCACCCTAATCATCCTTCCTTCTCCCCTTCTCAGAGCAAATGACAAATAGTATTTTTTAGAGAGGAAAAAAAAGTCGGCATAACTGATGAATACATTGATAAAGTCTGAACACGTGTGCAATGTGTGACACCTGTGGACCTCTCCCCTGCATAAAGTGGTAGGTTGGGGGTGTCTTCTTATATATTTTCATTTAAGTATGTTTGGTCTTTATAATTTTATTACATTTACTTTTGATAGGTATGCAATTATTCTTTCTATTTACATTGTGACAGTTACTGTGTATATTGTTTTCTTGGCTCTGCTTACTTCACTTTGCATCAGTTCATACAGATCTTTCTATGCTTCTCCATATTTATCACAAATATCTTTTTTTATAGCACAATATTATTCCATTATATTCACGTATTACATTTTGTATTCCCCAGCAGATGGGCATCTACTTTGTTCCAATTCTCAGCTTCCACAAAGAAGTGCTGCTATAAAACGCCTTCTTAATTTTCAATGAGCTCATGTTGCTAGTCTTGGTGAACTGCTATCTCCAACTGTGGCCTGCTCATTTTGGTCAATGTCACCATAATATGCCAGTTAGTGACCTATAAACCTTTTTAGAGAGGCTGAATAATTCACTAGTAAAGTAGAAGACTGAAACAAACATTTATGGGAGCCACCTAAAGGTATTTTTCTTTGAAACTGATTTTAATAGATAGAACCAGCTGCTACCATGTCCCTGCAGCAAGCACCTGGAAATATGTCCAGGGGAAGTAAGAAGGAATGGGTTCCCAAATCAACTTAAGACTAATTCATTTGGGACTGGAGGGAGAATTCAGACTTAAGAATATTAGCTATTTCTAATGGAGGGGACTTGGAATAAGAGCCAAGAATTCTACCCAATAGGGCACAACAGAGATTCAAAGACCTTGGGCAGAAACCCTGTGATTCCAAGAGACCTTTATTAAAGAGACTGCCCCTAGAGGAGGGGGCCAGATAGGACAGGCTGCATAGGGTATAATTAGGGGGAGGGGAGAGGGAGGAAGCATGCAATCTGATAGCTTCCAGTTTAAATTTCCTTTTGTTAATCAGTTGCTTAAGCCAGTAGTTTCTGCTTGTTGAAGGAATCCACATTGCTAGAATATTCTAAATTTCAGGACCTAAGAACAATGCTCTATTTGCACTTAAGCTAAGGGGACATAATCAGGGGATGTGAAAATGTTAAAATATAGTGAATTCAATAAGTAAGACAGGATGTGGGCTAACTGGAGCAAATGCAGCCTAATACAAATGCTTCTGTCTTAGCATCCAGGAGCCCTTCTAGAATGGGTGGTGCTGACTTCTAGAAGTTTGTCCCACTACACAAAAGCATAAGAAAGCTCTAAGACTAATTTTGGCAGTTTCCTGTCACATTTATGCTGCTGCAAAAATATGAAAATGATGACAAAATATGAAAATTCAACTAGGCTGTGTTATGATTTTGTCATCCAGGGTAAAGTTCAGCAACAAACAGATGTCTGACTCTTCTAAGGACAAATTGCTCCCTGTGTGTTGGCTTGGGAATTGTATCTTTAGAGAGCTGAGGAGGAGGAGGTTGACAATAGCATAAATAATGTAGAAATAGCATTCATCCCAACACCGACAATTTGTGATCTGTGATCATTTAAATACAGACAGGGTGATTTTACTCTGGCACTTGTACATGTAAGAAAAGTTTTCAAAATTAAAAAAAACTTAGTAGAACATTTCCATTTTTTAAAATAAATAAGATAATTACAAATCAAGATTTATTTCTTATAGCAGTTTTGACAGTGCCAGCCTCCTCCTGGCAATACTTTGCTAAACATTAGTACATGTTACACTAGGTACTTGTTTGTGATAGAACTGTACTTGTAAAAATATTCTTCTACTTGATTTGCTCTCCCTTTTACTTATACTCTACCTTTAGTACAACTGAGCAAGGTTTTATTCTTTTTGGGTTTCTTCTCTATAATTTTGATGTGTTGCCTCCTTCATTAGAAAGTGAGCTCCTTGAGAGAAAAGATCATGGTTTTTCCTTTCCTTGTATCTCCAGCACTTTGCACAATTCTTGGTACATAGAAAGGACTTAATAAATGCTTGTTGGCCTTCTAGTGTGGCAAATCCTACAACCCAATAAGCCGGTGGAGCTCTTGAGCCAGAGAGTTTGAGCTGCATTAGAGATTTGTTAATTTAGCCTCTACACTAAATCAGACACCAAAATGAGAAGTACCCCGAAGGAAGGGAGGAAGCACCAACTGTCCAAATCAAGGTCAGAAATAGTTTTAAAGGTTCCATGACAACTGTTACTGAGATTGGGTCTATGCATAGCCCCTGCACTTCTAATACTTTTGAGACCCTGACTCAAGGGGAAAAAAATGCCCATTGACTGATTGTCATTTAGTCTGGCTTTGTAATTTCATTGAAGTTGGGGCTCTGACCTGGTGTAGAAGATCCCTCTACCAATGCAGATTGGCAAATCATCAATAACTTTTAGACTTAGAGTTGCCTGGGGCCTTTGAAAAGTTGCGACTTGGTTACAACTGTTAATATGTGTCACAATATGTGTTGAACCTAGGCCTTTCTGATTCTAAAATCAATATATCCACATGATAACTCACCTCTTTGCTGTTATGGTCTATTCAAGGAAACCTGTCCCTTTGCAGGGAGTTTGTAAATGGCTTAACTAGCCTAGCCCAAGTAAGGAGATTCTTTAGAACTATTCAAAACCATTAGGATTAGCTATTCAGACTCCAGGTAAGCAGATCCCTTGATGAAGGGACATTGCCTTTCCTATACACAGAAGCTGTATTCTATAAATCTAAATGTTTCTTAATTCCTTTATAATAAGTTTCACTGTTCTATTCATTGTTCTTATCCCAAAGACAAATTACTTTCTATTTGCAGGCTCCTTTTAATGTGTGTTGACCTTTGCTTGTTTTAAATGAGCACAGATATGCTTTTGCATTTGGTCTGGGCTGATTGGGTCAAATCTTCCACTGAGCTGGTTTACTTGTGGTCTATATTATTAAAGCCATGTATATTGGCTTGGGCCCGTGTCTCCAGGATCCACAACAGAAAAGATCTGTTCAAAGTCATGTTATCTAAAAAAGAATAATTAATTTTAATTCAATTTCAATTTAACAAACATTTATTAATCACTCTGTGCACAGAGTAAGCTATATCTTAATAGGAATTTGTTTTGAGCAGCTCTTAATGGACAGCATATGAATTACTGTCATTACAGTTCTATTATTAGGAAGGGGGCATTTAAATGACTGGAGGGGGAAGTTAATGGTTTATGGACTGAAACTTTTTAAAGAAGAAGTTTTTTTGTTGTAATTTTCTTAGAATATAACTTCTTAAACTATCTATAGTATTTTTTTTATACATGATGCCTTGAACACAAGTAGGAGTTTAATCAGTGTTTACCAAATTGAATTGAATTTGCAAATGATCTTAGGATCAGAGGAATACAGGATAATGTATCTGTCTTGTTGTTGCCTATCTTCTTAGGAACAGTGACCCTGACTCTCCTAACCTTCAGAGACCACCCTTTCCTCATAAGGGCCCTAAGTGAGTTAATCTACTCAGATCTGGCACTATGAACTGAGGGCTAAATTAACCTGATTTGTGGTTGAGTGAAATCTCACTTAAGCTGCTATAGTCAATTGGCCCTAGAACATATTTCACATCCCATCTAGCCATGCACTAGGGCATTGGGGCATACCTAGAGTGAGTATCTAGCCATCTACCTTGATGCTCCTTGCTGTCATATACTACCATGTGCCTATGTCCTTTTCCCCCTTTTCTCTCCACCCCATTCTTGCTTTGGGAGCAATAATAAAATGAATGACTGCTCTTGCTACTGGAAAATGTGGGTGGCAATTCATTTGCTTTCTCACAATCTCTGTGACTCCCTAGATCGAGACTCTATTCCCTGATCTCCTTGAAAATGATCCTTGACTGGGACAACAAGGAATAGTCTACCTGTCAGATCTATGGAGAACAGAAGAATTCATGACTAAACAAGAGACAGAGAACATTACAAAAAGCTAAATGGTTAATTTTGATTACATTAAATTGAAAAGTTTTTGTACAAACAAAGCTAATGCAGCTAAAATTAGAAGGAAGATAGAAAATTGGGAAAGCATTTTTACAACAAGTCTCTCTGATAAGGTCCTCATTTCTAAAATATTCAGAGAATTAAGTCAAATTTATAAGAATACAAGCCATTCCCCAATTGATAAATGGTCAAAGGATATGAACAGACAGTTCTCAGATGGAGAAGTTAAAGCCATCTATAGTCATATGAAAAAATGCTCTAAATCATTATTGATTAGAGAAATGCAAATCATAACAACTCTGAGGTACCACACCATACCTATCATACCTAATGCATTGTTGGTGGAGTTGTGAAATGATTCAACCATTTTGGAGAGCAATTTGGAACTATGCCAAAAGGTCTATAAAAATGTATATACCCTTTGACCCAGCAATAGCACTTCTAGGGCTATATCCCAAAGAGATCATACAAATGGGAAAAGGACTTACATGTACAAAAATATTCATAGCATCTCTTTTTGTGGTGGCCAAGGATTGGAAATTGAGATGATGCCCATCAATTAGGGAATGGCTGAGCAAGTTGTGGTATATGAATGTAATGGAATGCTACTGTGCTATAAGAAATGATGAACAGGCTGACTTCAGAAAAGCCTGGAAAGACTTGTATGGTCTGATGCTGAGTGAAGTGAGCAGAACCAAGAGAACGTTGTACACAGTAACAGCCACACTGTGCGATGACTAATATTGATAAACTTAACCCTTCCCAGCAATACAAGGATCTAAGACAATTCCAGAGGCCTCATGATGGAAAATGCTATCCACATCCAAAGAAAGAACTATGGAAGTTGAATTGCTACTTTTTTTCCCCTTCTGTTGAGTTTTGTTTCCTCTTTCTGATGGTTCCTCCTATTGGTTTTAATTTTTACTTACAACACCACGAAGGTGAAAATATGTTTAATAGGAATATAAATCTAGAGCCTGTATCAGATTGTGCGCAGTCTTGGGGAGGGTGGTGGGGAGGAAGGGGGAGAAAAATTTAAACTCAAAAGTATATGGAAGTGATTCTTGATAAATCAAGATAAATTAATAAAATTTTAAAAAGTGATCCTTGAAAGGAGGAGGGAGGGAAACACGACACCAACAAGGAAAAAGAAGTTACTTAGTAGAAGTAGTCTCTAAACTGAAGAAGCTCAATTTGGGGCTCACCAGGGGACTAACAATATTTTGGACAACAGAGGAAAAGATAGAGTTCTAAGTTCTAAGTCTGAACCACACTCAAGGACTCAACATAGTATATGAGATTTTTGCTCATTAACAAGGTTTGACAGAGACAGAAACAAAAACTGTTTATTTTATCTAAAAAGTCACATATATGTCCTTATACAGCAACATGTGGTCTATGACCCATTAGTTGCAAAACCTTGGCTTGTGGGCACATGGTATATTCTCTTCGAGTGAAATGAATGACACCCCATGGGCTTGACACTATTAAGCAGTTTACTCTCAAAGCAAAAGCAATTTAGGGATGACTTGTGTAGGATCAGTGGGAAATCATTATCACTTTGATTGGTTAGGGGTGACTGAATTGAAACTGGTAGGAGTATTTAGCGATCCAAGTTTTCTACATTGCTGCCTCAGGCCAGGTCAACAGAACACATGCTGGAAAATAATTGTGTGTTCAAGCCATGGCACATCTGGTGGGCCTTTATTATTTGTATTTTTGTTAGTATGCAAAATTGATGCTATATCAATGTCAGAAGGACTCATGTTTTGATATGTTTTGTATTGGTACCTTTTGTTTTTAGTTTCATATGACCACAATTTTAGAACTGGGAGGGGCTTTAGGTGCTGTCTAGTCCAACCCTTAATTTTATAAATGAGGAAACTGAGACTGAGATAGATTAAGGGTATGTACAAGGTCACACTGGACAACTAGATAACTTAGTAGATAGAGGGCTGGCCCTGGAGTCAGGAAGACATGAGTTGAGATCCTTACTAGCTGTGTGGCCTTGGGCAAGTCATTTAAGCTCTGTTTACCTCAGTTTCTTCATCTATAAAATTGGGATGAATAGTCCCTACCTCCCAGGGTTGTTGTCAGGATCAAGTAAGATAATAATTGTGAAGTGCTTGGCACAGAGTAGGCATTATATTAATATTAGCTATTATTATTATTATTATTATTATTATTATTATTATTATTAAATGTTAATTTCCTTTAACTATTCTCTTCATTTATCATTGTAGTAGAGAGACAGTGTGGGTAGAATGCTGGACTTGGAGTTAGGAAGATTTATGTCCAAATACTACTTCAGATATTTACTAGATAGGTAACCCAAGACAAGTCATTTAACCTCTGTGAGCCTCAATTTCTTCATCCATAAAAAGGGAATAATGATAGCACCTACCTCACAAGGTTGTTAAAAGGATAATATGAGAACCATTTGTCCATCCATTAATCAACAAGCATTTAAGAATCAATTAATTATTGTTACATATGCCAATTAATATGCTATTCAATAGGGATACAACAACAAATGTGAAACAATCTCTGCCCTCATGGAGCATACATTTTAATGTAGGGCATACACATGTAGGTGTTTATGCATGCGTGCACACACACAGAGCACAAACAAAAGTAAATTCAGGGTAATGAGGGATGAAGGCATTAGCAGCTAGGTGGAAGTTCAGGAAAGAGTCCATGCATGAGGTGACTTTTGAGCTGAGTCTTGAAGGAGACCATGGGTACCAAGAGGTAGAAATAAGGAGACAGAACATTTTAGGCATGGGGGACAGTCAGTTAAAATAAAACACTTTGTTTAAAAGCTTTCCCTCCCCATCTCCTCTCTCTCTCTCTCTCTCTCTCTCTCTCTCTCTCTCTCTCTCTCTCTCTCTCTCTCTCACTCTGTCCCTCTCTTTCAATATATATTATTATAATATATGCAGACATACACATATTTATGCGGATTTGCCCAAGGTTATCTGCCTTATGTACATATGCATTTATAGTAACATAATATTATACATAAGTATATTTAATATACAATTTAATATCATTATATATATTTAAATACATGTTTCTTTTCTTTTTAAAATTAATTTTTTTAAAATTGTGTCTTAAGTTCTGAGCTGTCTCCCTCACTAGAGAATGCCACCATGTGACAATACGTGGTTGGTAAAGTACTTTGCTTGACCTGACTCTCACACACATACACACACACTTGTCCAGAATTATATGTATGTATTCATGTATATATATAGTAATGATAAGACTGTATGCATATTGGCATTTGGTTTTTTGGTTCATATAAGCCTTTTCATGTTTCTCTTAGTTCTTCATCTTCCTTGCTGCTTGAAGATACCTGTAATTTCATTGGTTGGCACCTTCTATGAAACAAATTTTAGAAAGTTACCTAGTTTAAATGACTTGCCCAGTGTCCCACAGCTAGTATGTACTAGTAAGGATTTGAACCAAGTTCTTCTTGGCTCCAAAAGTAGAATTCTGTTCACTATGCCACATTGCCTCTCTATCTTTATTTCTTACAACAAAATAGTGTTCTATTATATCCATATGCCCCAGTTTGTTCAGCCATTTTCCAATTGAGATTCACTCACTTTGGTTCCAGTTTGAGATTTTTTTTTGTCACCATAAAAAGTGTTTTGAGCTCTGTTGGTAATGGGTTTGAGTTGTTCTACCTAATAAATTCTGTCCTGAATATTCTTGTGATCCATAGCATACTTCTCCAGATTCTGGCTGAATGATGTTATGAATATAGACTGTGAACTATGGAATAAAGCCAAGGTGACTTTACAGGAACTGATTCTGGGACCTTAGCTAATTAGGCTAATTAGCAAAATTAACCAAATTAATTAACCAGACTTCAAACAATTGAGCTAATAATGTTTTGGTGCTGTGCATAGAGTGCAGAGAAATTGTTGGCATAGCCAAGGAGTGAGAGACTGACCAATTAGGCACAAGATGGTGTGGGCAATTCCTTAATCCAGTCACTCAGATTCAATTGGTTTTCTGGTGACTACACAATATCCTTGGGCTTTCTCTTAGGCAGTTATTGATGCCAACTGCCTCTGTTGGTTTGGTGATGGCACCAGGACCCATCAAAGCATTTTACCCTACATTTCCTAATTTCCTATTATTACATTTTAATGAGCTATAGAGAGAAATGGAATTCAGCAAAGAAACTGCATAATTTCAGCAACCTCCTCTCATCATCGCAGTGGGATGTCAATAGCTAATAAGGCATATTTTAAGAAGTGAAGTAAAGACTGGGATGGCTGAGTTACAAAAGGGCTATGGTCTGGTGTGCTCCAAGCTGACTGGGCAAAGTTAGTCTTGGGCATTAACTGGAATTGTCAATCACCTTTGGTGAGTTTAATTTTCATTTGTTCCATTCCTACATGCCTCCTTCTTGGTTCCATTTTTTATCAGAAAACAAAGACTTCCCCCACTTCCTTTTAAGTGTATATAAGTGAAATAATACATCACATACAAATAATGTATTAACAATATATTATGTTTTAAAATTTTATTTAATTTTTAAATTATAGAATAAAACAAGCATTTCCTTAACATAGTATAATAAAAAAAGATGATTGCACATGAAACTCCAAATCTATTATATACAATTTCCTTTCCCTTTTAAATGTATAACAAAGTTATCATGTAAATATTTTCCCCTCTTTTTCTACTCCCTCTGCCCCCCACTCTAGAGATGGGTAGCATTAGACACACACACACACACACACACACACACACACACACACACACACACATACACATATATATGTGTGTGTGAATGTATGTTTATATCATGTGTTTAAATATATAATATTAATTATATATTATATATTAATATAAGATACATATATACATAGATATGTATTGTTAATATATAATATGAGGCATATAGTAATACATTTTATATGTATTATAGATAATATATATCTGTCTGTCTCTCTCTACACACACACACACATGCATACATACACACACACATATATATATATACACATACACACACATATACTTACATATATATGTGTATGTATGTATGTATGTATGTATGTATGTATGTATGTGTGTATCTAAAACTGCACCTAGAGGTAGCAAATTTTGGAAACGGATTCCCCTTACTAGAAGTGTTCAAAGAAAATCTAGATGTCCAGTTATTGGGCATGATACGAAAGGGATTATTATTTAGGTGAAGTTGAACTGCATATCCCTAAGAGCCTTCCTAACTCGAAGATAACTATGGGCTTCCATGATTCTGTAGTACGGGCCTCCGTAGATAGCCATTCAGTATACATTTGTTGACTGACCTACTGTTAAGCAGAAGCCTCTATGTTTATAAAAACAGGTTATATTCCTTTAGGGTATGCAACAGCCATATCAATGCATATGTAAAAATGGTTTGCAGATGACATTATGTTGATTCTATCAAACCCAGGTGGAGGAATTTTGATATAGTGGAAAAAGTACCGGAGTCAAAAAGACCTGGATTCAAATTCCATCTATGTTGCTTACCATGTGCATTTCTTTGAGGAAATCACTTATCCTTTCTGGGTCTCAGCCTCCTCATTTGTTAAATGAGAGGGTTGAACTTGATGGCCTCCAAGTTCAGTTGCACTGCAACAATTCTTGGCCCAGAGAGACATAAAACCTCATGGACTTAGCCTGAATCAGTTTGGCTGTGAAGAAGATCATGCTTTTAGAGCTAGAAGGACCCACTGTAGTCATATAGAACAATCCCCAAATCTTACAAATAAGGAAATGCAAATCAGATCAGGTAAATGACTTACACAAGGTGGGTCACATAGGTAGAAAATGGCAGAGACAGAATTTGCACTCAACTTCTTTAAGTACAAATCCAGCACTCTACATCCTGCTATATGCTTATTTCATCACTTTCCTGGTCTTCAGTTTCCATATCTGTAAAATAAAGGGATTAGATTAGATGATTTCTAAGGTTTCTGCAACCTATAATTCCTATGACTGTGACTAAGCATCTCTCACACTGGAGAATTAGGTTACTTCTTTTTATTTCTAATACTGTTCTTTATTAGGAAAAAACTAGGAGAAGGAAGATGGATAAATAACAAGATATACTTCCGTTGTACATACAGACCCTAATTTGTGAATAGGTTGTATTCCAAAAGTTCCTAGACAAGGTAGTTGTTTGGGAAATTGGAATATATTTTTCCATAGAAACAATATAATAATTGTTGGTTAGACTCCCGAGCCAACCCACAAAAGTCTACTTAATTCATGATGGTATTAAAATGCACTATGGGCATAGTACTGTTTCAGATGTACTCAACTGCCATTCATAGTATAGTCTGTCTTGGAAAGCAAACTCTGAGGCCAATTTATGATGGCAGGACCACATGACCCTCTCGGAAGAGTTGAGGCAGATAATTTTGGGCTTGCATTGCCATCAACTCTCTCCGTATTGACATTAAAGAAAAAATCTCTCTTAGCTTCTCCCAGTGTTCTATATTGAAAAACAAAGAAAAGATACCTCCATAAATTTCACAGATGAGTCTCTGGTTTTGGGCTTCCATATAGCCCATATTTTGTAGGAGATTATGATAGTAATAATAACAACATCAATAATGAAAACAATATTTATCATATATATATATATATACACACACATACACATACACACGCACACACACACACATATATATGTGTGTGTATATATATGTGTGTATGTATATATATGTGTATATATGTATATATATGTATATATATATATATATATATATATATATATATATATAAACTTTAATGTCCTGTTTCCCAACTAAAAGCAAAGGAACATGCAGAAAGGAATTTGGAAAATAAAAACATATTAGAGATACTAGGTTCCTTTCATCAGTAAGGGAAAGAAAAAGTTGAGAGGTTAAGGTGATACAAGACAAAGTAGTTCAAAGGATAAGTTAAACAACAGAACAGTAATCAAAAACTTTACAACAGAGGCATGAGAAATTTAAAAAAAAGTTAGAAGAAAGACAGAGCTCCAAAACAAAGGAGGTTATAGAAATTCTCTTGTTGTCTTGATGGTACCAAGAAATTGAACACATGAAAATGCAACTTGGGTTAAGTGAGAAACAGAACATTTAATATAATGAAGAATGGAATAATTATATCAAGGGATATGTCTCTTAAAAAAACTTCACAGAGATGGGAGCCACAATTTTTAGCTGAAATTCTTCGCAGTGGTACATGAATGACTAGCATGGCACTTTCCCATTGTCTTTCAGATGCAAATCTAACACTTCCTTTCTTAACAGAAGGTATCACATATCTATTATCAAAGGATAAAAACATCATAATGACCTCAGGAAATATAAGCCAATTATTCATTTGCATACTTTATACAAAGCATTTGCAGCTTGAATTACTAAAAGAAAAAAATAAACTAAAGAAACACAAAATCCCAAAGATAATAAACACTTAATAAAAAACCAATATATCAGCTGAGGGGGGAAAAGTATATGAAAAAGACCCAGTGGTTTAAAGAATAACTACATTGATTCTTAATAATTTAAGAATATTTTAATATTTGTCACTACACCAAGAATTCAAAGTCTCCAAGGTAGTCAGTACGAAAAAATTTCAAAGTAGAGACACCTAAGCTAATGAGTTGAAGATCACATGGGAACAGGATCATCCTTATCATCCTGACCGCTTCTGGAGTTTTACCAAAGATGCTTTCAGGGAGTCGACGTTAATCCAACCACCAAAACCTCCCAATTATTTTTGCACTTATGTAGTAATGTATAGGACATTGAATATAAAACAATAGCATGATGACAACTTGTCATAGGATTTTCTATTTGAACCTCACTGAAAGAGATGAGGATGAAATAATTACAACAGTAATAATGGCATAATAAAAAAAAATATTCATGAATAAAATAAATATCTCTCCATGGACAACATCCATGTGAACCCAACCAACATGTTGAAAATGAATCATTGAACAAATGGTTGTCATGCTGATTTGTTTATAGAAACAGGGTTATTTAATATGGCAATTTAGGACCAGGTCACTGTGATCAAAAATAAGAGATTGGTTATCCTTCAGGAGCCCAGACTTATGAATCAATGCAGATTAAGCAAGGAAATAGTAGAAATTGCAACATGTCATTGCAGGCCGCAAAAAATTTCATACCTACTAAATAGCTAGCAAGACATGACCTAGTGCCTAGATTTATGCATCAGAAGTTCTCTATATTTCATAAACTAATAAACAACAAATCCCTATAGTATAGACACAGACCTGAATATCCTTGAGAATCCAACCAATAAACTATCCTGGTAATGGAATATTATCACAGAAAGGTTGCTGTCTACAAATGCCTCAGACATAAACATTGATCTGTAAAACCTTAAAAACAACGTTTTCACAGAGGTTGCTGCAAGGAAAGAAATAATTTTCAAAATATAGAGATCTACCAGAGGAAATCAAAATGGCATGCGAACCACAGAAAGTCCGTATTATCTCCATCATCCTGTCTACCACTTAAGTCATTTCAAGAATGTTTTTAGTGACCCTGAAGAAGATAAGCTTACATCCCTAATATTTTTATTCAACTACAGAAAGCAGTATCTACAAGAATCTACAGACCATTAAATAAAAGAATAATAGTAGGATAGCAATTTGTTCTAGGATTGTTTTTGTCTGAACTCTTTTGAAAAAGATGAGATTAAAATAATAACACCAAATATTGAGACAGCAATAAATTAAGATAATAATAATAAAACCAAAAATAACAATGTGACACTAAAGAATGCTTTAAGAGTGTAAATTGTTCATATATATATATATATATATATATATATATATATATATATATATATATATATGTATGTATGTATATAGTAGATGGATATATATACATATATACATATATACATATATATACACGTATATACATACATATATATACATACATATATATACACATATATACATATATATACATGCACACACACACACACACACACACACACACACACACACACACACACATATATATAGTTTAGTCATTTTCAGTTACATCTGACTCTGATCCCAATTTGTAGTTTTCTTTGCAAAGATACTGGAGTGGTTTTCCATTTCCTCCTCCAGCTCATTTTACAGATGAGGAAACTGAGACAAATGGGGTTAAGTGAATTGCCCAGGGTCACACAACTAAGGTCAGAGGCTGTATTTGAACTCATGTTCATGTCTTTCCGATTCCAGGCCCAGTGCCTTATCCACTGTTCTACCAACCTATGTACTATAGATATCATTCTATTTGTAAAATGGAGTCAGGAAGTTCTGTGTACAAATCTTGCTTCTGAAACAGATTAACTATGTGAGTATGGGCTATCAATATAAGTTTTCTCATTGGAAAGATGGAAATAAAAAGGTAATAGTTGTTTTAGAAGGTTGTTGTGAGGCTCAAGTGAGATAGTACACATAGAGCACACTCTAGCCTAAGTACAATTTTTCAGTCCTGTTTGTAAGTTGGTGACTAGATGTAAAGTCACCACCTCTGTAACAATAATCAAATCCCATGAAGGATTTGGGTGCCCATAATCCCATCTGAAGGTGTCAGTCACTTCAAAGGGCCAGAGGATCTTTGCTTTCAATGTTTTCAGCAGGATGCTTAGGGATGATGGGCATCTAACTTTATGAACCACACAAAAAAATAAATTAAAAAAATTTTTTTTGATGGAGTTTTTATTGGTTCTGAAATTGCTTTGTGCTAACTGACAGACACAACTTTCCTATTTGGGCTGTTCCTTCACAGACAGTGAGGGAGGCACAGAATGAGCAATTGTTGCTCACAATAGTTGGTTTGGGGACTTGCATTATCCAAATACTTTCCCTCCACACCAGCTTTTCCCACATAGACTAAGCCTCTACCTTTGGTGTTTGCTGTTAACCTTCACTGAGACAGTTTCTAAAAAATGATTTCTTATAATTGATGCTGTTAAGGGCATCAGAAGTTTTCTGTTCATCTTAAAGGATTGAAAAATGTTATTCTATTACCTGGTATATTGGGGGGCAAAGTGTATGATTTTCTGACCTGTCCTGCCTGCATCCCAAAACATGTGCTTGAATCAAAAGAAATGGAAATCTGTCTAAGGCTTTATTTGGGTAACTAAAGAAAAAGATTAATCTGTCCTTTACTTAAAAAAAGTATTATAATAATTCTTGGCAGCCAGGTGGCACAGAGGATGGAAAGCCAAGCCTGGAGTCAAATCAAGCTTCAGATACTAGATGTGTGATCCTGGGCAAGTCACTCAACCTCTTCCTGCCTCAGTTTCCTCATCTACAAAATGGGGATAATAACAGGATCTACCTTGCAGGATGGTTGTGAGAATCTGATGAGATGATTTTTTCATAAATTAAAAAAAAGGACAGCACAGTGTCTTACATATAGTAGGCACTATATAAATGCTTATTCCCTTCCCTTCATAGTGGATTTCAGAAACCTGATCTGAGAGTGGGTCTCAGAAATCATAAAGTCTAATATCTACATTTTACAAATGAGAAAATTGAGACCCAAAGAAGTTACATGATTTTCCCAAGGTCACAGAAGTAATAGGTAGAAGAGCCTGGATCTGAACCCAAGTCTTCTGACTCCAGCCCTAGTATCATTTCCACTCTACCATACTTCTCTATATGAGTAGCTTTCATTTGTGTAGATTATGCCTTATGCTCATTGCCACATTTGGTGCTCACAGAAATAGTGTGAAATAGACATATTAAGATAAGTGAAATAAAACTAATCTTATCTTCAGTTTGAAGATGAAGGAAACCAAGATACAGAAAAAGTTGCCTAAGGTCTCACTACTCATAAGTGTTAGAGGGAGGACTTGAACCCAGATCTTCTGATGCCGATGTGAGAATTCCTTCTGCTACAACACATCACTTCCTTTGTAGAGGTGTGGCATATATGACCTTGGAAACTGCTGTTGTCACATTCATCTTTCACCATTTCTTCAAATTGTGGTGTATGGATGTGATGGAGTACCATTCTGCTGTGAAAAATGAGGAAATCAATTTCAAAGAGACTTAGAAAGGCCAGCATGAATTGATACAGAGTGAAGGAAATAGGATTAGAAGAACAATTTATATTATTACATGAATATTATTATAAAGAAAATAATTCTAATGCTTTTATAAATTAATAAGAATGAAAAGAGTATAACCAGGAGAACAATTTATACAATAACACTGCAAAGACAAACTATTTTGAAAGCTGTATGAACTCTTATCGAAATCTAGAATGATTCTACACACAAACATGAACACGTACATATATGTATATATACATATATGCATATTTGTGTCTATGGCAGCCATCTCTAGGGCAGGAGTGGGGAAGAAGAAAAGAGAAAAAAAGAAAGTCACATGATAACCTTGTTGTGTATTTAAAATGAATAGCAAGTTATACATAATAGATTTTCAGTTTCATGTGCAATCACCTTTTCCCCCTATTCTATTATGATATGGAAGTGCTTGTTTTATTCTTAAATTCAGAATATAATAAATTTAATTTAAAAAAAAAGAACTCTGATCATGGCCATCCATGATTCCGGAGGACTGATGGTGATACAGGCTACTCACATTCTAATAAGGAGGTAATGGACTCAGAGTACAGAATGAGATGTATGCTTTTTGAACATGGACAATGAAAGAATTTGTTTCTTACAAGGAATTTGTTGTTCTTTTCTTTTTTTCTTCCCCAATGGGATAGGAAGTGGGAGGTATAGAAAATCTGCTTCTGTGGATTATGAAAATAAAATGTAATTAGTAAAAGTATTTCCATAATTAAGCATAGATGACGTTCATTTAAAAAGCAACAATAACAAACTTCTATATTTTAAGACTTGAATTTTCCCAGTTAAAGAATAAGCTGGACTAGGGGAAAAAAATCAAACAAACCAAAAAAACAAAAACAGTTTGGTATAGTAGCAAAAGCACTGGTCTTGGTGAAAAATGGCCTGAGTTTGAATCCTGTCTGGCTATGTATCTGAATTTGGAGAAGTCAATTATTTTTGCTAAGCTTCTGTTTCCTCACCTGTAAAATGAAGGGGTTGGTTTTGGAGATCTTTCCACTTTAAATGTGGTATTAGGAAAGAAAAGCCACAGACAGAGCTTAGGACAAAGAGCTCTGAAATTCCCAAATAGCTTGGCTGGCTCTTTTCTCTATCCTACTTAACATTAACTATTAATAGGTAATTTCCTGACTTCACTGCCAGTGATTAACTCCAATTAGCTAGAAATTTCAAAGTGCATAGAACAGAAATACAAGCATTGACATGAAAATCTTGTCCACTATGAAACTATCCTGAATGGGATTGTTTTTTTTTTCCCCCTCAGAGGTAGAACCCATAGAGAAGGAAGAAACACACACACACACACACACACACACACACACACACACACATATCATGAAAGCATTCTGCAAGAAATATTTCTATCTAACTGCAGGTTGTCTCTTCCTTTTTGCATCCTCATGTAATAGAATCCCCAGAATAAGAGCTGATAGAAGAGGCTTCTCATCTCAGTTCTGGCATCTTGACACTGCTGCCTGCCCTCTTTGGGCTTCTGTTTTCTTCCCTATAAAATGAGAGGCTGTCCAAGCTGATCTTTTTGGCCCTTTCTAACTCTAATGTTTTCTGAGGAATTGCTCCTGTATCTCCAGCTCAAGGTAAATGACTTTAGGGGGCATGTTCTACGTGACATATTTTAGGGGGGCTGAAAGGAACAAACTTGGACAGCAATTTTCTTCCCCAAGTTACTTTGGAAAAGTAGCACAGTGTACTAGCTTTCAAGTCAGGAGGACCTGAGTTGAAATCTGGCCTCAGACACTTGACATTTAATAGCTGTGTGACCCTGGGCAAGTCACTTAATCCCCACTGCTTTGCAAAAAAAAAAAAATCAGAAAACCTGTGAGCAAGTAATTTAACTTGCTAAGGCCTCATTTTCTCATTTATTCAATGAGGAAGTTAGATTAGAGAGCCTCTCAGGTTCTTTCCAGCTCTACATCTGTGATCTTACATTAATAATAACAGCTATTTGTGTGCCATTTAATAGTGGCAAGATATAATCTCAATTTTTCTGTTTTGGATCAATATTCTACAGATTATTTTATTGAATCAATTAAGCCAATACAAACATTGAGCTTTTGCTCAATAAGTTTATAATTACAACTTTAAATTTTATATTGTTGCTGCTATGTAATAACAATATTTAGCATTTAAATTGGTCTCTAAAGTTTGCAAACCGCTTCACATACATTACTTCATTTGAGCCTTACAACATTCCTGCAAGGTTAATATTACAATTTGTGGTTTCCCTTTAGGAAGCTCCCCTCAAATCATTCCAAACAGGCAGTCACCCACTCTGCCTACACACAAGGCCATCCATGAGTGCAGAAAAATATAGAACATTTCATATTACTCAGTAGTCCTAAAAATAAATGTCAAAAGTCCTGCCAATATGAGCGTCCAAAGCTCCATGGCTTTCATTATGGTTTGCATCTCTTGGGCCTATTTAGCCATGGACACAGAATGTTAGAATAGGAATCATCTTTAGGGAGCATCTAGTACCACCTTCTCATTTTATGAATGGACAAACTGAGACCAGAAAAGTGAAGTGGCTTGTTAAGGTCATAAAGCAATGATCCTGATCTCCTGACTTCTGGGCCAATGTTCTTTGTATTATTTCAGGCTTTATACAAAAAGCATTTTGGAGGTGAATTTAATTATAGCACTAACTAGAAGAATTCATTACTGTCACTCAAAATCTGGATGATGTTCAATTTCCTGTGAACGTAGAAATTTGACTCTTCATGAGCTTGTCCTTAGAAAAGTCTTCACTATGAACCTCCAGATCATGACTGATTCTAACTAAAAGCCACCACGTTTCTCTAACCTCATTTGTGCCAGGTTGAACCTCATCTATCAGAGGCAGTTTTGGTTGGAACTAGTATACTTGGTGTTTGTAGGAACAAAGTGAACTCTGCTTAATGTTTCTTCCTGCACGATGAGCCAGAAGTCACAAAGTCAAGGGCTTTGAAGTTTAGGAAGGTCTCTGTAACATATAGTCATCCATGGTTTTTCTGGCATCTGTTACCTCTAAGCCCTGAGTTTTTAATAGAACATGATTCTCGTGGTTGAGTTGGCACGTGATATAGGCAAAATACCATTCAAGTGCTGCCCAGGCTAGAACCAAGAAGAATTTGATACAAGTTAAGAATTAGTTCCACCTTCTCATCTTTCTTGTTGTTCATTTGTTTCAGTTGTGTCCAACTCTTTGTGACCTTGTTCGGCATTTTCTTGGCAGAGACTGGAGTGGTTTGTCATTTTCCAGCTCATTTTACAGATGAATAAACTGAGGCAAACAGGGTTGAGTGACTTCCCCAGTCACACAGTATCTGGGGTCAGATTTGAACTCAGGAAGATGAGTCTTCCTGACTCTGGGCCTGGCACTTTATCCAGTGTGCAATTTAGCTACTCTGAGCCACCTAGCTGTCCTCTATATTTAATTATCAGTAATTAACAACTACAATAACAATAGTAAGTCCTTTATCTGTCCCTTTATGGTTTCCAAAGTGCCTCTTGTCCATCATCCCATTTGATCCTAAGAATAACCACATGAGATAGGTACTAAACAGTAAGGTTATCCCCATTCTATAGATGAGGAAACAGAGACTCAAAAACTTTAAGTGACTTATTCAGGGTCACAGGAGCCAGTGGCAGAATTATGACTAGAACGCTGGTTTTCTGACTGTTAGCCCAAGGGTCTTTACACTAACCCCTCTTGCTTTTCCATTTAACAGTTATTACAAGTCATGTCCATTAGAAGGAGGATTTCTATGAAGAAAGGCATTTAGTTGCAGATATCAGACCCCAGATGGTCAGGTATCTTAGACATGAAGATGCTAATAAAAAGAAAGCTGACAGGACACATGTAACAAAGGCAAAGCACGCAAGACAGAAGCTTTGCTTCCTTCATGGTTTTGGTTGGTATCTGTCCTGGGACCAGCTACCAGGAAATGAGATCAAATGTAACACTCAGAATTTGAGTAAGTAATAAAATCCTGAAGGTCCCTCCAGGACTTTCACGTATTGCTTCTCATCATGCACTCTACACTTCAGCAAAACTGGCCTTCCTCACTTAGCATTCTACTTCTGGCCTCCATACTTGTGCATAAACTGTTATCCATACCTAAGCTCCTAGATCCACAGCTGGAAGGCATCTCAGAGGTTAGCAATTCCAACACTCTCATTTTAAGATACAAGAAACTCAGGCCTATGGACTTTAAATGATGACCTAAGCTCTACCCAGGTTGCAGGCATCCAAGGTGGGACTTGAACCCAAGTCCTCTGACTGTAGATTCAGAGTTCTTTCCTTTGTACCATGCCTCAACTCTACTGCTGAGAATTCTTAGCTTCCTTCATTTTGAATGCCAATGCAGTCTCTTAAAAGGCCTTCTTTGATCCTTCTTGCTGCCCAACTATAAGGTATTCGTGGCTTTATCTTTCTTCACCCTCAGAAATTACCTTTTATTTACTTTGCATATATTTAGTATCAACTTCAATGTGTAGATGTTGTGTCCTCCTTCTTTAGACTGTAAGCTCTTTGAGGGCAGGACTGTTTGGCTTTTGTCTTTGTAACCCTAGTATGTAATACAGTGCCTGACTCGTAGCAGATTTTTAATAAATGGGCTTGTTGATTGATTGATAAATTGATTATCTAATTGAGGTCATTGTGGTTGATTCAATCTCTTATCAATGTTCTCCTGGATGAGGATAAACTTGAGGTAGTCTGGGAAAGAAAGGGAAGAATTCAAGGGAGAATAAGGCAGAATGATCTTTCCCATTGACTTGTTTTTGTTTAGGGTGGGAATTCTAACATTTTTCTTCAAAAATAAATTTTTAACTCAATATCATCAATTACTAATCAATATGAATAATTAATAATATTAATATTAATTCAATAAATAAATTATTCTTTTTTATAATGAGTTTTTCATGGATTCTGGTTAAAGTTTCTGGAGCAAGTCACTGAGGGATTTATTTGGGAATTATGTGTGAGTAGCATGTATTGGATATTCAGAGAGGACTAATGCCTCTTGTGTGAAGTCTTGTCAAGAGCCCTTTTATGGCTGCTTTTTCACCTTTGGTGTTCCCCTGTCACCCAGCTCTCACCTATGGTTCCAAGAAGCTATAGCATGCTCGGGGTCAGGAAACAAGTGTTCAGGTCCTACAGCTTCATGGCTGTGTGACCCTGAATGAGTTAATATCTCTCCCTGTCTACCCTAGGAAACCTCTAATAGACATAGAAATATCTTGGTAGATGAAATTTCCCCACCAGGATCTCATCACATAGATGAAATTATAGGTGTGAGGGGAAAAAAGTACAGAGTAATTTTCTCATTTATAGATAGATTTTAATGTCACTTCAACTAAGTTTGAGTGAACTTAACAGAACTTCTTTTATAATTGTCAGTTACCTACAACAAAATAATTTTTAAACTTCCATGAATATTTAGAAAGTTCTTCCTTTGTCAAGAATTAGAATTTAAGAACCAAAACAAAAATAAATTACAGTAACCACAAACACAAGAATCATTTTGAATAATAAATCAAGAGCTAGACTGGACCTAAGATGCCAGCCAAATTCATCCCTTTCATTATACTGATGGGGAAACAGGTCAAGAGAGGTTGGGCAATGAGTTGCCCAATATGAAATGAGTAATAAGCATATAAGATAGGATTTGAACTTTGATCCTTTGACTTAGGAGTGAGCACACTTTCCTCTGGACCACATTTCCTCCCATGGGTCTTTGTGAAGACTAAATTTAAAAGGGAAAACTTCTGTGTTCCCAGAAGAATGCATTTTTTAGGAGTCTAGTCAGAAAAGAGTTATAGTTCTTTCTGTTCTAAATAGGAATTCTTCAAAAGAATGTCTTTGATTTCTCCCCTAGTATATATGTACACATACATACATATGCATACATACATATATATACACACACACACACACACACACACACACACACACATATATTTATATTATACATACATATACAATTTCATCCCTAAACAAGACACTGATGAGATTAGTTATACATGTCCTTTGCTTTCACTTTCTCCTTACCCCATTTATCCTCAGAAAGGAAGTTTTTCACTATGGTCAAAATGTAATGTAGGCATCTATCCAAGAATGACTTTGCCAAAATCTGGCCAGGTACTAAGGACCAGTGAAGTGGGTCACAAGAACCTCCTCCCTCCTGATTCCCTTTTCTCTCAGCTTGCCCTCTTTTG
The DNA here is from genome assembly GCF_003287225.1 of Phascolarctos cinereus. NCBI lineage: Eukaryota > Metazoa > Chordata > Mammalia > Diprotodontia > Phascolarctidae > Phascolarctos > Phascolarctos cinereus. Next base: position 214,403,630 of record NW_027555847.1, read on the forward strand.
CTCCCCACACACACCTTTGTGGGTTGGAAGCCATTTAAAAAAGCTGTCAACTTTATTTATCTTTTGAGTATTTCAAATCTCAGATCTCTGGCTCCATTTTGTGACTTTTTGGACCTATTTCCCATATCAGATCTTTTTTTTTTAACCATCTTTGTAGACCTTGGGTCCTCCAGGCTTTTCCTCTGTGTTTGATCTCATAGTTAGTGATGTAAGCTCTCAGCTCTTTGATTCTGTCTGATCTCTCCTCCATACTCATATCACATAAGCACACTTTCCTTCTGGCTGCTTCATTTGACCACTTTAGTAAGAACACTGAAGATCCCCAGAGTGGGAACACCCTCTGCTTATAGCTCTCTCTAATCCCTAGGTAATAATACCAGAATAGGATCCTTTGGTCCCAGTTAACACCTCACATGCCAGAATTCTTTGGGTTAAGAGCATTAATGAAATCTGGGGTTTCTACATATGTAAATCCATCCCACTAATGTCATTGAATAGGGTATTGGGGAGAAAGCAAACTTTTAACACCACTCTTAGGAACCAAAGATGGTAGACTATTAAGAAATGCATCATTAATCAGCTAAGAAATAGAAGCTTACATTTCATTCACAATAAAACTTCAAACTTGTCACAGAACAATGACCACAGCTTCTTCAAGATCAAAAACAATTCTAATGGAGGGAATAAAAAAGCAGTGTAAGCCTCTCAAACTTAACTGTTTCAGTATGCAGGCTGATTGTCTTGGGCAATTCCAGTCAGGGATTGTTTAATTAAAAAAAAAAAGTAAGGAGAGAAGAGATGGCACAAACGAGTACGTTTTTGTTTAGCACACTCATGAGTGGTTGCTTAGTTATTGGATATGTAATTTATGCCCTTTGTAGATGATTTTTTTCAGGGTCCAGGTGCAAAACTTAAAATAATCAGTGAAAGTTCATTGAATCCTCAGCCAATAAGACATTGAAAGTCAAATGAGCTTGAGAATGTGCTGGGAAATGAGCCTGAAAAAACTTGGTATGCAAAATATTTATAGCAGCACTTTTTGTGGTAGCAGAGATCTGGAAACAATGTAGATGTCCCTTGACTGGGGAATGGCACTAAACAAATTGTGGTTCATGAATGTAATATAATATTGCTGTACTTTAATAAAGGATAATGTAAAGAATCCTGAGAAGCATTGGAAGACTTATATGAGCTGATATAGAGTGAAGAAAACAGTATGCACAATATATAAAATAATAAGAGGAAGCATAGTGTGATGGAGAAGGAGGTGGCTTGAAGCCAGGAAAAATAATGATAATGATGATAACAATAAAAATAAGCGAGCACTTATATTGTGGTTTAAAGTTTGCAAAGACTTTACATGTTATCTTATTTGATACTCACAACACTCCTGGTAGGTAGGTGCTATGATCTCCATTTTACTGATAAGGAAACTGAGATTGTAAAAGGTTAAGTGACTTGCCCACAGTCATTTAGATAATATCTAAAGCAGAGTTTAAACTCTGCTCTTCTTGACTCCAAGTCCAACACTATTCACTGTGTCACTTACTTGCCTGTGCAAGAAGACCTGAGTTCGAGTGTTCTTTTCTGACAATACTGGGTGTGTGACTCTGTGCTTGACTCCCTGGGGTTAATACCACAGTGCTTTAAGACTATAAATTTCATAGAAGATACCAACCTGCATGAGGCATAGGGAGTTTCCTTATCTGAGAGTTCAGTACATTAATGAAATCACAAATCCTGTCCTCAGTCATATATCCAACAATGTAAATAAAAAGAACAAAAAAAAAGCCCAATACCGAACATAATGTAATTATGTTGTCCAAGCCTGACCACAGAGAAGATCTGAGAAATTTGAACCCCTTCTATCTTTGGAGAGGTGGAGGACTATAGATGAGGAACAGTTTACATGCTGTTATATATGCTATGTTGATTTATCTCGCTGAATTTACTTTCTTTTTAAAAGTTTTGTTACAAAGGCTGCCTAGCTGGGGAGGAGAGGTGAGAGGGATATATTCACAAATGAAAGTGATGTGAAAACAAAAGATATGAATCAAAATAAAAAGGTTTTTTTAAAGAAAAAGATAGGCATGAAAGGAAATTGGAAAAAGAGTTCTTTATAGAATATCCTCACCTATATTCCCATATCTGTGGAATTTGAAGACTGTCTATTAGTGCTGGCAGGCTGAGCTCTGGTGCAAGCTAGCCCACTTATGAGTTTGGTGTATAGCTTGGTACAAACTTTTTATCATATAATCTGACAGCCTCCCAAAAGGATACTGACATTCTCGGAGTTTTTAATGCTTCTTTTGTACGTCTGACTATGAGATGTGGCTCTTGTACGGAGATCAGGTCGGATTCCTGCACCCGTACCTCAACAGCTTTTGAATGATGAGTGGCACTGGGGCAACTGCAAGCCAGGAGAGCAAACGAAGACATTCTGTTCATAAGGAGCACAGAAAGACTATTTCCTCATATCCATTCTATCCATTGTAGTAGTCCTGGAAATACAGCCCCTAACTGTAAGGGAGAGTTATATACATGCAACTCCACAACAATGGAAATAGGCCAGCCTAGCACGTAGGAGAACCAGAAATTAAGGGAACATAGGGTTCTTACTGAGCCAAAGCTTAGGAAATCTACAGACTTTTAAGAGAGTGCTGAATAGCAACAGAACGATCCAAATTGTAGCTGTCACAGTACGACAAAGAAAAGCTATCTTAGATGCAAAAGACCATGGACACAGTCCACAGTTCTTAAGAACAGGAATATTGATGTGTATGAAGGCCGCAAAGTCTGTATAGAGAATCACCTGTCCTTACAAATAGACATTGGACAAATAGACTTTCTTACCATATTGGGATTGGTTTAGTTTTTTTCTTTTGCTATATCTGACCACAGATTGCTACCACTAAGTCTCACGCTTCTGAAGTCGTCAACCTGTACGGCAATTTTGAGGGATGTCCAAGTTCTGTGAAATTTGGATTCAGTCAAAAGGCCAAAGTTGAGGACTTAGAGAGCTACGTGTAGCCTCAAAGCCACAGGTCCCCCACCCCTGACCTAGAGCTAGTAGAATGGTCTCTGGTTCATTGAAGGTTTTCAAACATAATCTGAATGACTATTCACCTGGTATGTTACAGTAGGATTTCTTTTGGGTATGGTTGGGACTATATGGCTGCAGAGGCTCATTCCAACTCAAATTCTGTGTTTCTGTGATGATGATTATTTTGTGAATCGATTTGACCAAGGCCACACTGATCTACATAATGAATCAGAACTCAGGATACTGGGAAAAGCTCCCCAACACACTTCAAAAATTTAGTTTAAACTTACAATTGCCTGCTATCATGCAAAAGATGTGAGGAAATAGCTCCTTGCCACTCCTCATTCAATCTTTTATCTTCAGTCATGGAGATCACCAGCTACCCAACAAGAAAAGAATATGGCACTTCAGGGAATGCTTTCAGTTTATTAGGGCCTAAGGAAGACCATAATTCTGGCTTGGATAGTGCTGGCTGATCACTCATATGTAACAATCTGGCTCCACTCTTGCTTCCCCAAACATTTTTTTTTTTAACAATTCTTCTCATGGCAAACTCTGTTTAGCCCAAGTGGATGGCTAGCTATTTCTTCATCTTATCTTATACTCTCTCTACCTCAGGCACGTGTAGAATGTACCTGCATTAGATTTTGGCTTGTGAAAATATCCATCTCTTTCTTCAAGGCTGAGCACAGGCACTGCCTCCTATATGAAGACTTCCTTAATTCTCCTTCAAAAAAAAAATTAAAGGAATTTGTCTAGATAAGTCCTTTGCCCGGTTCACATTTTTACTTAAATATTGTGTAGTTGAACGAGACCTGAGTTTAAATTCTGCCTCTGACATTTATCACCTATATGACTATTAGAAAACCACTTAAACTCTCTGAGCCTCAATTTCCTTGTCCACAAAATGGAGATAATAATACCTATCGTACCTACTTCACTTGAGAGTTATAAAGATCAAATGAGATATGGTGCTTTGTATATCTTAAAGTGTTGTAAAAATGTCAAGAATTATTATTACATGGTTATGTGTACATCTTATCCCCTCCATTAGTTTGTAAGCTCCATGAGTGCTGGGACTGGGTTATTTTTTCATTTTGCTGTCCCCAGAGTCTAACAGTGCCTTGCTCATAATAAGCACTTAAAGAATGTCTGTTAAATTGAATGAAATATATGTAGGACTTTTAAAACTGGAGAATGGCTTTATTTGGCTAACTAAAGAACCTCCAATGCCTGCCCATGCTTAACAATAGACAGTTTATGGTATATCCATGCCTGCATAATGATCAACCACATTATAAGAAGGTTGTAGTGTGTTTTGAGTTCCTTTCTACCCATGGCTTGCAACTCAGCACTTTACAAGTGGTTTACAAGCACTTATAAGAGATTATAGTCTATAATCACTCTATCGAACACCCCATAATCTGAAATGGACCTCTTCTCAAAAGCAAGAGGCAACCATGTCCTTAGTAGTCACCCACTTGCTATTCATTTGGAGTTGAGATTTCTGCTGGAGCTACCTACCTCTCCAAATAGAAGCAGTGATCTATTGTTAAACTCTCGAGAAATGAAATATGGCGGCTTGGCATTAATCACAGGGCTCAGAGCTGATTTCCACATCAGTTTGATGAATTGTGTATACTAGTTTCTGATGAGTATTACTGCTTTTTGCTCCCTAAGTGTATTTGAGTCCTCAGGATAGCCTCCAGACTGACAACCCTGGAGTCTGAATTCTGCTCAGCAGTTACAACTCCAAAAGAAATCTGGGAAGCCAGCTTCCCCTCTCTGCTGTATCTGTTCAGGATAGATCTCCCCCTCTCTTGAAGGCTCCTCTTTATCAGAATTTAATTCAAGTTGATGACATCATGAGAAAGGACACACATAATGCTGCTAATAATTTCCCTGTTTAAAACAAATTGCAAATTCAATCTAAGTACCACTAGTCCTTGAAATCTAATTACAGGAATTCACTTGAGAGAGGTGAACTGTTTTGCCACTTGAGTGGGGAAAATGAAAAACTAGCAATGACCTGTGTTTGCTTACAATAGGTGCTTGGATTCCATTCATTACCCAGACCCATAATGCAAGCCAAGCTGACTTTAGAGTAGCGCTTTTAGACTAATGCATTCCTTAGTATTTTATTTTGTTAAGGAATCATCTAGCTGACATTCAGGTGAATAAAGCAATTTTTACTTTTGTGTCACAAATAATGACTTAAATACCAGCTAATATATGAAGTATGGGAGAATAATTAGCAAAATTGTTAGGGTTCTGTTTATACTTGTAAAGGGTAATTATTTGTTATCCAACATAACCTAGCTCTTAATTATATATACAATATCTGAAGGCTATGGCTGATTTCAGTTATTCCCTAAGAAATTTGTATTAAATTCAAATATACTTGTGAAATTCAAATACCTTTATTATTCATGGACACCAATAACTTTAATAAAGGTGGAGTATCACATATAACACAAGAAGATAAGTAATCTTGTCAATAAAAATCTTAATAGGACATCAGTTATTGAACATGCTAATTGTTCTTTCTCACTATGGACATTAAGTGGAACTCAAAATAATGCATACATATGTAAGTGATCAAGATTCTTTCCCTTTATAATCTTAGACTCTAGGTCCCTCAAGCCATTAATCACTTACCAATTTTCATGACTTGAACAAGAATTTTTGGGTTTGTTTTTGTATAGGATAAGGACTTTATTTCCTAATGGTCTAATGTTATGAAAGAACAGTGACTCGTTTTCTTAGGTGACCTATTTATATTGAGAAGAATGTAGCTTACTACCCTTCAGCCATTGCTAGGATTAGGAATGTATGACTAGAAGACAAAGGGATGAGTGAACGGGAAGTACCTGTTAGAATCTGAGAAAGCAAAGAAAGGTAAACCCAAATGACAAGCAGCTAACATTAGAATGAGGAAGATGACATGTGAACACCTATGTGCATACGAGATATATACAGTGTAAATGGCAGGTGATCTAAAAGGGAAGGCATTAGCAATGGGAAGGAGTGGGAAATGTCTCTTGTGGAAGGTGGCATTTGAGTTGAATTTTAAAGAAAGCCAGGGAGCTGAAGAAGGAGAGCATTCCAAGCTTAGGGGACAGCTTGTGAAGAGGCACAGTCAGAAGATGGAGTGTGTGAGAGATCACTGGATTGCAAAGTATGTGGAGAAGAGTAAGGTATAAGAAGCCTGGAAAGGTAGAAGGAGACCAGGTTGTGAAGGAGGGCTTTCCAAAACCAAGTAGAGGATTTTATATTTGATCTTGAAGGTAGGAGAGAACTGCTGGCATTTCTGAGTAGAAAGGTGACATGGCTCCTTCTTTAGAAAGATCAGTCTGGCAGCTAAGTGGAGGATGGACTGGAATGCATAGACATGAGGTAGGGACAACCACCAGAAGTCTATTACAGTAGTCTAGGGATGAAGTGATGAGGTGGTCTCTGTGTCATAGGAAAGAAGGGGCATATAGACAGAGAGATATCAAGAAGGTAGATTCCATAGGACTTGACAGTAGATAGTGTATAATAATAATAATAATGGCTGACATTTTTATAGCACCTACTATGTGCCGGGCACTGTGCTAAGTGCTTTTACAATTAAGATCTCATTTGATCTTCACAAAAACTCTGGGAGGTAGGTTTTATTATTATCCATTTTACAGATGAAGAAATGGAGACAAATGGGGGTTAAGTGACTTCCCTGGAATTATATAACTAATAAGTGTTTGAGGCCATATTTGAATTCAGGTCTTTCTGTTTCAAGGCTCAGCACTTTGCCACCTAGCTAATGTGAGAGAATGAAAAGTTAGTGATAACGCCTAAGTTATGAGTGGTGCGCTTGACAGTAACAGAGAATTTCAGAAGAGTGAAGGGTTTGGGGGAAAATAACTAGTTCCATTTTGGAATGTTAAGTTTAACATATTTATGGGATATACTACATAATAGATAGTTGGAGATGCTAGACTGGAGGGCAGGAGAGAAATTAAAGCTGGAGAAATCAATCTGAGAATCATCTACATAGAAATAATAATTTTGTCTATAGGAACTGAGGAGATCAACAAGCTATTTAGAAAGTCAAATAGGGGGGCAGCTAGGTGGCACAGTGGATAGAACACTGGCCCTGGATTCAGAAAAACCTGAGCTCAAATCCAACTTCAGACACTTAATACTTACTAGCTGTGTGACCTTGGGCAAATCATTTAATCCTGATCACCTCACCAAAAAGCAAAAAAAAAAAAAAAAAAAAAAAAAAGAGAACGTCAAATGAAGAAGATTCAGCAATGCTTTGGTGAAAAAAAGTTTCTGTGTCTGAAGAGGCAGGGTGATGAAATCAGGCTTCACTGAAGTATGGTTATGGATGCTAGCCTGTCATTTCCACAAAGGCTAAGATCAATCACCATGCATTTCTTAAGTGCCTATCTCCTTCAATGGTTAGCATAATGCTCTGCATACAGTAAGTACTTAAATATCTGTTGAATAAACAATGAATAATTAAAGAAGTACTCAAGCAATGGGAACAACGTAGTCTTTCTAGAACCCCTGTTTTTAACCTCAGAACTATGAGCTTGTTAAAAAAAATATAGTGATAGCTATATTTCAATATAATTGATTTCCTTTATAATTCTGTGTATTTTATTTTATTCATGTTAAAAAAAAATGATTCTGAGGAAGGCTCCAACGACTTCACCAGACTGCCAAAACAGTCCACAATGTGGAAAAAAAAGTGTTTAAATATCCCTGTTCTAGGCTTCTTAAACTTTTTCCGCTCCCAACCTCTTTTCCCAATTTGGCAGCATTTATGGGCGTTCCGTGGCCAGAGGGCGTGCTCAGTGCAAAGTGTGCATGCTTTGTGTTCAGAACCTAGCTGCAGTGAAGTTGCCTGGTGCACCAACAGCAAGCACTGCCAGAAACACCTCGGATTCATTACCTGTTAGATTTTGAACTAATTTTTTGTCCTTGAGTGTTCAGAAACCTTTTATTGTTGCCAAATTTTTTGAAATCCCATATGGGGTCATGCCCCTCAGTTTAAGAAGTACTGTTCTAGACTATAACAGCAACATCATAAAAGAAATGTTCACAAAGAGGAAATACCAATATAATCTATAAAGAATTTTTAAGTGTCTATTCTGTGCAAGAGGCTAGAAAGACAAAATAAAAAGTAGTCCCTGCCCTCAAGAAGCTTGCATTCTACTAAGGAGCTGGACCAGAAGGGGAAATGTAACATGTGAGTAGCTGTTAGGCCTCTTAGAACTAGTACCTGGAGAAGAAAAAGCTATGAAATGATGGACATATGTACACACCATTGCTTATCATTGTATTTTGTCCAAATACGTGACTTCCCTCCTGACTATTTTTTTAACCTTTAACCTTTTAAACTCAGACACAGCATTTCTTTGCATGTAACACTAGGATTTCTTTTTTTTAAACCAAGGAAAATAAATACATTAGCATTCAATTAACTCAGGTTGTGAGCTAAAACAAGTCACTTCATTTCTCTGGGCCTCAGTTTCTTCCTCTGTAAAATTAGAATGTTGACTTAGATGGTCTTGAAGGTCCCTCCAATCACGACATTCTACAGCTGTACCTGTTGATGGATATAATTGAAATGTTATGTGCCCTGTATTTGCTATTTCTTCCTGAAAAGAGATGATTCATGCATATTTTATTCCAAAGACAATGAAAATAATACTTCAATTAGTGTGTTGGGAATGCACAGGTTGATTGTAAATGAAATCTAAATGGGAACTAAGCTCTGAACCATAATTGCCTTAAGTCTTCAGAATAGAAATTACTTTATGAGTTGATTTGATTTAGAGAGAAGGGATTGCTAATGTTTCTTGGAATTGAGACTGTTACTTTATTGCTTTTTAATAGATTTTATTCCAAATGCATGTCACATGATCCATCAAGTTATAACACTGTAGCAATTCATTTCATTGGTTTTGTAGAAAAAGATAATTTCTGGAATCAATGTTGCCATTATAGGGGTAAATAAGAGAAGAGACTAGGAAGAAAGTACCCTGCTTATTGAACAAAGTAATTTTTATCTAGACTTAAAACATACCTGAAAACTTTACTTATTGGGAAAAAGAGTAAGAGTGTGTCATTTAAAAACCAGAAGTAGCAGTAATAATATGACATTTTTGCCTTTGATCCTAGTCTTAAAATGAAGTATCATTTTATAGCTTATTAGTATCCCTTTTATGAGATGGTAAGTTCCTTGAGGGAAGGAATTGTGGGCCTATTTAAATTTTCACTCTCTAGAGCCTAACACAGTGCTCTGTACCCAATAGGGGCTTAACAAATGAGTATTATATTGTGTAGTGCTGATGGGGTGCTTGTGTGCTTGTGTTTGTGTGCTTGTGCTTGTACTTGGACCCCAATTTCTCCCTAGCCTCAGAAACACTGTCTCTGGCAGTTTCTCCTCAGCCCAAGGACGCTGTGACTAGCAGTTGCTCACTAGTGGGCCCCAGCAAGACCCTTATCTCTTTCCCTGGTGCAGTTACAAACAGTACCTGAAGGAATTATTAGTTTGAACTGGCTTTGCACTGGGTCACAAAGATATTGTTACCCACTGGACTATCTATACTACCACTCTACCTCATTATCTACATCCTAGACTCCTCATTATCTGTATTCTAAACCTAAGATGTATGTATACTCCCTACATCTATCTTGCCAAACAAGATGTTGACTGGCGGCAGACTGGACAGCTCTCAGTTACCCCTGAACTCTAGTTAACTTAGTGACCTAGCAGGCCTAAAAACACACCTCCATGTGACCTCCCTTATGGGCTTTTCCTAGTGAACTCTGAGTAAAATGTCTGTGCAGTAGATACAAAAAGTGCATGTTCCTTTAAAAACTGACCACTCCTTAACCACTCCTTGAATCACCTGGTACAACAAAGGTTGCCATAGACAATTAGACAAATAGGTGACTCCCCCCCCACATACACGTATGTAATGAATAGATTGATTCTGTGTCTTTTTTAATTGATCTTATTTACACTTAATTGAACTCTTCCTTTTACTAAGTCATGGTTCTTTTTCTCGGACCTTAGTTTAGAAATTCAGCTGGCCTATAATGAGTTAAATTTGGAAATCTAATTTTCCCATTAACCACTGCATTATTCTTGCCTCAAGGGAATTTGTTACCCTTGAAGGGTGCAGGTAAATAGCAGGGAGTTTGGTCTGGTATCCTCACATCACCAAGCTTTCCTTCAAGAATGTCTGGTTTGCTATCCAAAGAAATCTGGCATACTATCTCTAACCTTGAATGTGGACTCGAACAATGAACATTTCTTAGTCACAGGAGGTAAGGAGGGAATAGTAGCTAATCCTTCATTTCCAGTTTCCAACTAACAATATTGTCCCCCATGTCTCAGTTCTGTAATCAATCATGTTGATTTCACCATTCATGATGTTCAGCTCCTTTAACCAATCTTAACTTGTTCCCACCTATGAAGTCCTATTCTTTGTTCTTTACTTCCCAAAACTATAAAAGAAAGCTGTTCCCCTCCTCTGGGGTCTTACTTTTATTGAGGAAGCCAAGAACCTATTTATTGGTAATTTCATGCTTTATTAATAAATTGATCACATTGGAATTTTGTGCCTCAGTCTACCTTAATTTTAAATATTACATACATACATACATACATGCATATGTATTATAATATATACACACATACATATATGTGTCTTACATAACACAAATTATTTTGTAATATATTGCTAGGTAATGTACGTTGTTAATGTATTATGTATTCATAAAATCAGTGGTTACCAATCTGTGTTCACACTGTAGATGGCTCACTGAGTATGGCTACTAATCTAGAAATTCTATACTTACCCTCTAAGAAATCAGATGGTAGAAATACGAATCCTTTCCCGATAATTCAATTAATAAGCCTAGTTGAATCTTCTTGGTACCATGCAGATCCATCTCTCACCAGTTACTTCTCTGAAAAGCCCACAAAAATTTAGATCTCTACTACCCCTGGCAATTAATGGTCAAATGGATCATGGTTAAGAAAATATTGGGGTAAACAAGGGGGATTTTAAGAGTTAATGTTCTGGGAGGGACATTTGCTTCATGAGTTTATTAAGGAAACTAGAAAACCTTCCAAAATCCCTGATTTTCAGCATTGGTCCATGTACAGGTAGCAACAGCAGGAATGAGATACATCTTACAGAAGGGTGGTAATGTTTGAGCTTTATTGCTAGTGCTGAGGTGTAGCACTGGATTTTGCAGGTGGTTCTGGTGCATAAGAACAAACTGTGGGCTATAGTTAGTGAGCATCAGTCAATCAACAATGACAACTTTGGATTTTATTTTGAACTCTGTGTCTGACATGGAAAAAAAATTAAAAGGGTATTTTTTTCCTCTGCTGGATCTACCCTCTAAAATAGAATCAGGACCAGGAAATATTTCAAGTTGGTATCTACATTTGACTGCCCGGGCCACTTATCATCATCCTTAGAACTATACCTAATAATTTCTTCACCTAAAGCAAGTGATAGTAGGGGTAGGAGAATTGTTTAGCTTCAGTTTTCCAGTTTTCCAATAGTATTTATTGGCTCTTCCTTGCTGGAACTTGGTATGAAGTAGCTCATTGTGGTAAGACCTTTAGCAAGACTTGTTCTTACAGTTCTAACCTGATGATATCTAAAATACTACATTATTTCTTATTTTTGAAATTTTATTTATTTTATTTTTAATTTATAGAATAAAAGAAGCATTTTCATAACATAGTAGAATGAAAGAAATGATTAAATATGAAACTGCAAATCCATTATGTACAACTTGTTATTCCTTTTAAATATATAATAAAGTTGTCATGTAAATTTCTTTCCCCATGCCTTTTTTCCCCTCCTCTCCACCCTCTCCACTTTAGAGATGGCTACCATTACACACACACACACACACACACACACACACACACACACACACACATTCATTTTTAGTCACTGTATTTTGGGAGGGATACTGATTTGCTGGACAGTTTCCAGAAGAAGGCAAACAGGATGTTAAAGAGCCTTGATTTCATGCCATTTAAATATTAATTAAAGGAACTGGTAATGTTCAGACTGTAGGAGAAAAAACTTATTACGGACATGGTAGTCTTCTACTAATTGAAGGGTTTCTAGTATGAAAGATGGGATTTGACTTTTCTTGGAGGTAAGAAGTAAAATCAATACATAAAAGTTGCAAATATGTTAATTTAGGCTTCATATAAAAAAACACTGCAATTATAACTATCCCTAAGTGGGAGCCTTAAAGTGGTGAGGAGTGGGATCACCCTCACTGTTAGTGAGAAGCAAAAATTAAATGACCATTTTTGCAGAATGTTGTAGGTGGAATTCTTGTTTACATACAGGTTAGATTAGCTGGCCTCTGCATTCCCTTTCAACTCTGGAATTCTGTGATTATTTGATGTTAGCACTGAAAGGGACCTTAGAAATCATGAATTATTGCTGCCACCCAAGGCTTTCCATTGTGGCAAAATTCCAGCCCTACCCCTAAAACACCTGGGGCTCTCTGAATCACTGAGCTTGAAGTGATTAACCCACCTGGACTTTTGCTTAGAGTCTGTGGTCTGTCCCCAGCTGAGGGCCTCAGGAGACCTCTTGACTGCTGTGTTCAGGACTGACAGAAAATGATTTAGCTCTGCTGGAAGGGCCTGTGCACATCTCCTTAGTGACCCAAAGTATCTGTAAGGTATGAGTTTTATATGATCACTATTGTTTCCCCCAGTTCTATTCAAATCATTGACCCAGAGAGGAAACACTCTATTATCTCATTATAATTCCCTTGAACTCTCTACTCCATTTTTCATATTAAAATGACATCAGATTAATAGCACTGAGCCTGAATTGGCCATGGGTAATAGAGCCTTAAGTCACACTACCCAGTTAAAAGTGATTTTCATGGATGGACTACAGGGATGAAAATGGCACTACCCTTCTTGCAAATTGGCAGATGGAGCATTTTACTGGCTACATAGTTTCTTAAAAATGGAGAAAATAAGGAAGAGAGAGAGATTGTCTCATATCCCAAGGTAATAAATCCTGTAAGAAGTAGCTTCCTACCATGTACAGTGTTTATTTTTAATTTAGGCTAATGTGCATTTAATGTTTATCATAATAACTTTTTTTTAGGAAGGCCTGGAAAGAGACTCTCCATTAGACTAAAGAGAAAGTTTCTAGCATCTGTTTTCCCTTTTCATACAATAGTGAAAAATGGATGCAAGAAACCTGTCTCTTAGGCAGTGCAGTTGAATGAATAAAGCTTTTTAACTCTATATATGTAAAATTGTACAGATGGATTAGACAATGGGAAGATCTTGATATTTTCAGATATCAGCATTTGATCATAAAATTTTATAACCAGCAGGCATCCCTAGAGCTCATCAAATTCAATACCCTTTAAAAAGTTTTGGTATGACCCCTTTAAAAAAGTTTTATTGATGACTTTCTTTCATTTCACAATCTTTTCTATATGTAGTACCTCTTGTTCCTTCTCCATTAATTCCTCCATGTTAAGAAAGAAGAAATGAGTCAAAATTAAAGGACATAGTGATCACATCTGCAACATATGCAACAATTTGCACTTGTAGTTCCCCACCTTCCTCCCAAAAGGAGGTCGATTTATTTCATTATCTGTTTTCTGGAATCAAGATCAGTCATTACAATGAGTCAAAGTTTGGTTTCCTTTAAGTGATCTTTTCATTTGCATTGTGTTATATTGTTTTCCTGATTTGGGAATGGTGATTTCACTTCGCATTAGTTTATATAAGTCTTCTCGTGATTCTCTGAATTCATTACATTTACCAATTCCTTATAACACAAATAAAATTCCTTTACATTTACAAACCACAATTGCTTTAATCATTTCCAAATTGATGGGTGGACCTTTTAGTTCTGGGGTTTTCTGTCACATGCAAATTTCTTTTTTGTAAATTTTTTAATATAAATTTATTTATTTGTAGTTTTCAACGTTCATTTCCACAAGTTTTTGAGTTCCAAATTTTTACCCTGTCTCACCCTCCCCCCATCCCAAGATGGCATGCATCACTTCCCCTAGTCTGTCCTCTTTTCTTTCTCTCCCCCTTTCTCTTATCCCCTTCCCCTTCTATTTTCCTGTAGGGCAGGATAGACTTCTGTACCACATTTCCTGTAATTCTTATTTCCCGATAGTATGTGAAAACTTTTTTTTAAACACATGTTTTCAAAACTTTGAGCTCCAAATTTTCTCCCTTCCTCCCTCCCCAACCCACCCTCATTGAAAAGGCAAGCAACTCAATATAGGTTGTACATGTGCAGTTATGCAAAACACTTCCATAGTAGACATGTTGTGAAAAACTAACTCTATTTCCCTTAATCCTATTCTGCCCTCCCATTTATTCTATGTTTTCTTTTGACCCTGTTCCTCCTCAGAAGTATTTACTTCTGATTACCCTTTCCCAATCTGCCCTCCTCTCTATCATCCCCCTGCTCTCTTGTCCCCTTCTCCCCCTATTTTCCTGTAGGGTAAGACAGATTTCCATACCCAATTGAATGTGTATGTTATTCCCTCCTTAAGCCAAATCCTATGAGAATAAGATTACTCATTCCCTCTCACCTTCCCCTGTTTCCCCTCCACTGTAAGAGACTTTTCTGTTTTTTTTTGTGAGATAATTTACCCCATTCTACCTCTCCCTTTCTTCTTCTCCGAGTATAATCCTCCTCATCCCTTAATTTTTTCTCCAGATATGACCCCTTAATCTTCAACTCACCCTGTGCCTCTATCTATCTATCTATCTATCTATCTATCTATCTATCTATCTATCATACATACATATAAATTTTCCTCCAACTACCCTAATACTGACAAAGGTCTCATGAGTTATAAATATCATCTTTCCATGCAGGAATGTAAACAGTTCAATCTTAATAAGTCTCTTATGATTTCTCTTTCCTGTTTACCTCTTCATGTTCCACTTGAGTCCTGTATTGAAAGTCAATTTTCTTTTTTCATGACTGGTCCATCAGAATTGCTTGAAAAGTCCTCTATTTCACTGAATGACCATTTTTTCCCATGAAGGATTATACTCAGTTTTGCTGGGTAGGTGATTCTTGGTTGTAATCCTATCTCCTTTGCCCTCCGGAATATTATATTCCATGCCCTGTGGTCCTTTAATGTAGAAGCTGCTAAATCTTTTGTGTTTCTGACTGTGTTTCCACAGTGCTTGAATTGTTTCCTTCTGGCATCTTGTAATATTTTCTCCTTGACCTGGGAACTCTGGAATTTGGCTACAATATTCCTAGGAGTTTTCCTTTGGGGATCTCTTTCAGGGGGAGATCTGTGGATTCTTTCAATTTCTATTTTGCCCTCTGGTTCTAAAATATCAGGGCAGTTTTCCTTGATAATTTCTTGAAAGATGATGTCCAGACTCTTTTTTTGATCATGGCTTTCAGATAGTCCAATAATTTTTAAATTCTCTCTCCTGGACCTATTTTCCAGGTCAGTTGTTTTTCCAATGAGATATTTCACATTGTTTTCTAATTTTTCATTGTTTTGGATTTGTTTTACAGTGTCTTGATTTCTCATAAAGTCACTGTCTTCAATTGCTCTATTGTAATTTTTAAGGAAGTATTTTCTTCAGTAGTCTTTTGGACTTCCTTTTCCATTTGGCCAATTTTTCTTCTTAGGGCATTTTTCTCCCACGTTGGCTTTTTGGACCTCTTTTGCCATTTGGGTTAGGTTATTTTTTAAGGTGTAAATTTCTTCAGTATTTTTTTGGGTCTCCTTTATCAAGGTGTTGACTTGCTTTTCATGATTTTCTTGCATCACTCTCATTTCTCTTTCCAGTTTTCCCTCTTCTTCCCTTACTTGCTTCTCAAAATCCCTTTTGAACTCTTCCAAGCCCTGGGACTGATTCATATTTTTCTTGGAGGCTTTGGATGTAGGAGCTTTGACTTTGTTGTCTTCTTCTGGTTGTATATTTTGATCTTCTTTTCACCAAAGTAAGATAATATAGTCTGACTCTTTTTGCGCTGCTTGCTCATGATCCCAGCCAATTACTTGAGTTTTAAACTCCTTGTTAAGGTAAGAGTCTGCTTCCAATGTGGAGAGTGTACTGTCCCAAGCTTCAGGGGTTTGTGTAGCTGTTTTCAGAGATACTTGTAGGGACTGTAAATTTTCTGTTCTTCCAAGGTGGTATGATAAGGGGTGAGGTGTTTACTCCTTTCCTGGCCTGTGAGCACAGGTGTTCCTTTCTGTCCTGTAACTGTGAGGAGGGGTTCCTCTCCATAGCCACTACGAGCTCCACCACGCCAGTGTTCCTCCTCACCCCAGCACCGCCACCCACAACTGTGACCCAGATCCACACACGGGCAAAGCAAGAGATTTCTGCCTGAGCACTGGCAAAGAGATCCCTGCAATTCCCTTCTGATCAGCCACTGGATTCCCCCTCAGTCTGTGGGCCAGAAGCTCAGGAAGTAACTGCCCCCTCCCGGGCCACGCTTTTGGGGGGAATGAAGCTGAGACCCTGCCTTCCTTTCTCAGCAAGGACAGAAACAGACTTTTCCCACTGACCCTCTAAATTGTCTTTGGCATTAGTGGGTTGAGGCGTCTGGAAACCTCCACAGCTGCCCACGATTAAGTCCTCTGAGGCCTGCTCCAGGTTTTCTGTGGCCTGCGTGCCCACGCCGAGCTGTGCTGTGCTCCCAGCATGGTGCGTTATGCCTTTCTGATCAATCATCGAGGTTGTCTTGGGCTGGAAATTTGTTTCACTGTGTCTTTGTTGGGTTCTGCTGCTTCAGAATTTGTTTAGAGCCATTTTTTATGAGAATTTGGAGGGGTTTGGGGGACAGCTTAAGCAAGTCAGTGCTTTCACTCTGCCCCCCACAAGTAACTTTCAAAGAAGATATGTTGCAGAAGAGTGCTGATCAATTTGAATTGAAATAAGTTTCTGAACTTAAAGTTGCCTACACCAATGAAATAAAAAAAGAGACAATTTTTCTCAGGAAAAAGAAAGGAAGGGCAGGGGAGAGAAGTTAAAAGTCAACAAATAGGTGTAAAAGGAGCAGAGAACAACAACAAAATCTTAACCATAAAAGTTACTGTGCTGACAGGAAAGATCAAAACACAAACTCAGAAGAAGACACTGATGTGAAAAACTGAAGCAAAGCCTAAAAGAAAACTGTGAATTAAACACAAATCCAGCAAGAATTCCTGGAAGAACTTAAAGAAAACCCCTTAATTTTAAAAATTAAAAAAAAAAGGAATAGAGGAAAGTTGGGAAAATAAATGAGACTGATGAAAGAAAATCATGAAAAGAGAGTCAACAGCTTGGTTAAAAAAAGCACAAAATGCTGAAGAAAATTCTAAAAAAAAAACCTGACAGAATTGTCCAATGGAGAAACAGATACAAGAGCTCACTGAAGAAAACAATTCCTTAAAAATTAGGATTGAGCAAATGGAAGCTAATGTCTCCATGAGACATTGACAAACAATAAAGCAAAGTTAAAAGTATGAAAAAATTCAAGAAAATGTGAAATATCTCTTTGGAGAAACAACCAACCTAGAAAATAGATCGAGGAGAGAAAACTTTATCATTATTGGACTACCAGAAAGTCATGATAAAAAAAAATGCCTGGACATCACATTTCAAGAAACTATAAAAGAAAACTACCTTGATATCCTAGAACTAGAAGACAGAATGTAAATAGAATCTACCCATTACTTTCTAAAAGAGATTCTAGGTCTCTCCAAGGAGCCAGAAAGATACAATTTAAGAATTGTGAAGCCAGTCAGGATCACACAAGATTTAATGACTTCCACATTAAAGGAGCAGAGGGTTTGGAATGATATTCCAGAAGTCAAGGGAGCTAAGATTACAACAAAGAGCAACCTACTAAGCAAAACTGAGTATGATCGTTAAAGCAAAAAATGAATATTTAATGACATAGAGGAATTTCAAGCATTCCTGATGAAAAGAATAGAGCTGAATAGAAAAATCTGTCATTCAAGCACAGGACTCAAGAGAAGAATAAAAAAGGTAAACAGGAAAGAGAAATCCTAAGAGATTTAATATGGTTTAACTGTTTCATTTTCTATATGGGAAGATGATACACGTAATTCTTAAGATCTTCAGCATTACTAGAGCAGTTAAAGGAGAATACATAGACAGAGGACATGGGCATCAGTTGACTAGGATGGGATGATTTAAAAAAAATCAAGGAGTTGGAGGGATGCACTGGGAGAAGGAATAAGGGAGCAGAAGAATGGGGAAAATTTTCTCACACAAAAGCAAAGAAAAGGTTCTACAGTACAGAGGGAAATGGGAAGGGTGGTGAACAATGTGTGAATGTCATTGTCATTGGAATTGGTTCAAAAAGGGCATAACATACAGAGTCAGTTGGATATATTTGTCTTAGCAACAGGGAAATAGGAGGGGAAAGGGATCAGACAAGAGGGTGGTGGTGATAAAAGGGAAGGCAGATTAAGGGAGGCAGTAATCAGAAGCAAAACAGACTTTTGAGGAGGGCCAGGATAAAAATAGTGTGAGAAAATGTTAAACAGAAGAAAATTGGACAGAAGGAAATGCACAGTAATCATAACTTTGAATGAGAATGAGATGAACTTATTCATAAAACAGGAAACCGATAGCACACTGGATTAGAAACAAGAACTCAACAATATACTGTTTACAAGAAACACACTTAAAATAGAAATACACAGAGCAAAAATAAGGATAAGGGACTAGAGCAGAATCTATTATGCTTTAACTGAGGTTAAAAAGGCAGGCATAGCAATCGTGATCTCAGAGAAAGCAAAAGTTAAAATAGACACAATTAGAAGAGTTAGGTAGGGAAACTACCATAGACAATGATGTGATATCAATACTAAACATATATGTGCAAATGACACAGCATCCAAATTCTTAAAGGAAAAGTTAAATGAGTTACAGTACGAAACAGACAGTAAAATTGTACTAGCAGCTGACCTCAACTTCCCCCTATCAAAACTAGAGAAATCTAATCATAAAATAAATAAGGAAGTTAAGGTAATGAATAGAATTTTTGAAAAGTTAGATATGATAGACTAATATAGAAAGGAATAGAAAGGAGTATACCTTTATCTCATCTGTACTTGGCACCTTTACAAAAATTGACCATGTACTAGGGCATAAAAACCTCACACACAAATGCAGAAAAGCAGGAATATTAAATGCTTCCTTTTCAGACTATAACATAAAAAACAATTGTATTCAACAAAGAAACATGAAAACATAGAATAAAACTAATTGACAACTATACAATCTTATCCTAAAGAATGAATGAGTCAAAGAATAATTCATAGAAACAATCAATAATTTCATTAAAGAGAATGACAACAATGAGACAAACTACTAAAATTCATAGGATGCAGCCAAAGTAGGTCTTACTAGAAAATTTACATCTCTAAATGCTTACATATATAAAGAGTAGATCAATGAATTGGGCATGCAATTGAAAAAAAAAAACTAAAAAGGGCAGAAGAGATGAAGTAACTGAGTTGAACTCTCTTAACGTGCCTCTCCAAGGGGCATTTAGGTAGTGCAGTGGACAGAGCACTGGCCCTGTAGTCAGGAGGACCTGAGTTCAAATCTGGCCTCAGACACATAACACTTACTAGTTATGTGACTCTGGGCAAGTCACTTAATCCCAATTGCCTCATGGAAAAAAAATCCCCTCCAAACAACTTTAAAATAACACTTCAAATACAATTTTGGATCAGAAGAAACAACAAAAGGTCAGGATAAGACATTTTCTGGCCTAAGAAAACTTATAAGGATTGCAGGAGAAGTCTATAACGTTGGAGTGGAGGCCTGTCCAGATTATACATACAGATGCAGCAACAGCAGCTTCAGCCACAGCTTTGGAAGATCTCAGCCCAGAGATAAGAGAGTCAGACAATTGGTCAGAAAGAGATTACAGGGGACCCTTTCCTGGAACTGGGGGCAGTTGGCACTATTTGGGAACCTCTATTGCCAATACGCAGTTCTGGGTTACAGTTCTAGGGCAGAGAGAAACTCTAGCGGTTGGTCATAAGACAGCAAGGGACCAGCTCATAGTTCCAGGGTCAAGAGGAGTGCTAATGCTTAAAGCATCTGGGGAGCAGAGGACCTGATCAGGGTTCCAAGGCCAAAAGGAGTGCTAGTGCTTGTTGCTAGACCAGGGGCACTTTCTGGATAAAAAACAGAGAAAAACCAGGAGAGTAGTACCCATACTTCTCCCAGGATCACAACACTTTGAAAGCACCAAAAACTTTCTGATCATCAGGACTATCTCTGAAAACAGCAACATGAAAAAGACTGAAGCTTGGAACATGCTTGGAACCAACACCCAGGTGAGCAAAGCCTAACTTAACATAAAGTTCAAAGTAAAGAAATAGGCTGGAAAAAATGAGCAAAACAACAACAACAAAATAACTTGTACATAAAATGCTACAAAGATGACAGGAAAGATCAAGGCATAAACTCAGAAGAAGACAACAGTATGAAAACAGCTACAAAAAAAGCCTCAAAGAAAAATGCTAGTTGGACCCAAACCAAACACATGTATTCCTGTGAGAGTTTAAAAAGAGAGAAAGATGAATGTTACAGAAAAAAAATTCAGAAAAAATGAGAATGATGCAAGAAAAGTAGGAAAAGAGAATTAAAACCTTGATAAGAGAGCCACAAATAAATATTTAAGATAATTTAAAAAAATAAAATTTGCCTAATAGTAAAAGAGGCACAGAAATTCACTGAAAAAAAAACCTCCTTAAAAAGCAGAATAGGTCAAATGGAAAAAGAGGTGCAAAGGCTCACTGAAGAAAATAATTCCTTAAAAATTAAAATTGGTCAAGTGGAAGTTAATGACTCCATGAGGCATGAAGAAACAGCAAAAACAAGTCAAAAGAATGGGGAAAAAGAGAAGAAAATATCTCATTGGCAAAATAACTTACCTGAAAAATAGAATGAGGAGATATACTTTAAGAATTGTTGGAGTGTCTGAAAGCCATGATAAGAGAAAGAGCCTAAACATCATGTTTCAATAAACTATAAAAGAAAACTGTCCCAATGTCTTAAATCCAGAGGGTAAAGTAGAAAGTGAAAGAATCCACCTCTTGAAAGAGACTTCAAATTGAAAATTCCCAGGGATATTACATCCAAATTCCAGAACTCCTAAGTCAAAGAGAAAATATTTAAAGCAGTTAGAAAAAAACAATTCAAATATTGTAGAGCCAAAAGATTAAGTGGCTTCCATGTTAAAGGAGTGGAGGGTCCAGAATATGATATTCTGGAGAACAAAGTAGTTAGAATTATAATAAAGAATAATCTATCTAGTAATACTGAGTATAATCCTTCTGGGAAAATGGATATTTAATGAAATGGAGGATTTTCAGGCATTCATGTTGAAAAGACTGAAGCTGCATGGGTAAACCAAGCTAATATAATAAAAATGACAATTCTACCTAAGCTAATTTACTTATTCAGTGCCATATCAATCAAACTACCAAAAATTATTTTATAGAGCTGGAAAAAATAATAACAACATTCATCTGGAAGAACAAAAGGTCTAGAATATCAAGGGAGTTAATGAAAAGAAATGCTAGGGAAGGTAGCTTAGCCATTCCAGATCTTAAATTGTGTTATAAAGCAGCAATCATCAAAACTACTTGCTACTGGCTAAGAAATAGAGTGGTGGATCAGTGGAATAGGTTAGGTATGCAAGACACAACAGTCAATTACTATAGTACTCTACTATTTGATAAACCCAAAGACCTCAGTTTCTGGGATAAGAACTCACTATTTGACAAAAACTGCTGGGAAAACTGGAAAAGAATATGGCAGAAACTAGGCATAGATCAAAATCTCACACCATATACCAAAATGAAGTCAAAATGGGTTCACGATTTTGATATCTAAGCAAACTGGGAGAGCAAGGAATACTTTACCTGTCAAATTTATGGAGAACAGAAGAATTCATGACCAAACCAAAGAAAGAGAACATTATGAAATGCAAAATGGATAATTTTCATTACATTAAATTGAAAAGATTTTGCAGAAACAAAGCCAATGCAACCAAGATTAGAAGGAAAGTAGAAAATTGGGAAAGAATTTTTATGACCAGCATCTCTGATAAGGGCCTCATTTCTAAAATATATAGAGAAGTAAGTAAAATTTAGAAGAATTCAAATCATTCTCCAATTAATCAATGGTCAAAGGATATGAGTAGGCAGTTTAATACAGAGTTGTAAATGACTGTAGCAATCTAGTGTTTGATAAACCCAAAGATCCAAGCTTTTGAAACAAGAACTCATTATTGGACAAAACTTGCTGGGAAAACTGGATAGCAGTATGGTAGGAACTAGGTATAGATCAACATTTTACACTATGTCAAGATGAGGTAAAAACAGGTTTGTGATTTAGACATGATATCATAAGCAAATTAGATGAAAATAGAAATTTTCCACCTGTCAGATCAATGGATAAGGAAACAACTTATGACCAAACAAGATCTAGAGATGATCATGGGAAGGAAAATGGGTAATTTTGATTACATTAATTTTAAAATGTTTTGCAAAACAAAATCAGTGCAGCAAAGATTAGATGGCATGCAGAGAACTTGGGGGAAAAAATTCCAGCAAATCTCTCTGGTAAAGATTTCCTTTCTCAAATATATAGGGAAATGAATGAAATTTATTCTTTAAAAAATGAGTAACTTCCCAATTGATAAATGGCCAAAGAAAAAAAAAGCAGGCAGTTTTTAGAAGAAGAAATTGAAGCTATCTATGGTCATATAAAAAATTCTCTATTGATTAGAAAAATATGAATAAAAATAACTTGGAGGCACTATCTCATACCACCTATCAGATTGGTTAACATGACAGAATAAGAAAATGATAAATGTTGAAGGGAATATGGGAAAATGGGGTTGTTAATACACTGTTGGTGGAATTATGAACTGGTTCAGTCATCCCAGAGGACAATTTGGAATTAAGACCAGAGGGCTATAAAACTCGCTATACCCTCTGATCTAGAAATATCACTGGTAGTTCTGCATCCCAAAGAGATCAAAGAAAAAGGAAAAAGGATGTATACATTCAAAAATATTTATATCAACTCTATTTGTGGTAGCAAAGAATTAAAAATTGAGGGGATGCTCATCAACTGGGGAATGGCTAAACAAATTGTGGTTTATAATTGTGATAGAATACTATTGTGCTACAAGAAATGATGAGTAAGATGGTTTCAGAAAAACCTGGAAAGACTTACATGGACTGATGCAAAGTGAAGTGAGCAGAACCCAGAGAATATTGTACACAGTAAGAGCAATATTGTTCAAAGATCAACTGTGAATGACTTAGCTATTCTCAGTAATAAAATGATTCAAGACAATTCTGTATGACTTACAATGAAAAATGCTATCCACCTCTAGTGAAAGAAATGATGGAGTCTGAATGCAGAGTGAATCATATTCTTATTACTTAATCATTCTTTTTTTGTTTGTATTTTCTATTGCAACATGGCTAATATGGAAATGTTTTGCATAACTGCACATGTATAACCAACATCAAATTGTTTGGCTTCTCAATGACAGCAGGGGTGGAAAGGAGGGAGAGAATTTGGAACTCAATTTAAAAAAAAAGGATGTTAATTTGTTTTACATGTAATAAGAAGAATTTATTTATTTTTAATTTTCAATATTCACTTCCACAAGTTTTTGGGTTCCAAATTTCTCACCCCTCCCCCCACCCCAAGATGGCATGCATTCTGAATACCCCTTCCCCTGGTCTGCCTTCTCTTCTATCTCTCCCCCCTCCCTTCTCTTATCCCCTTCCCCTTCTATTTTCCTGTAGAGCAGGATAGACTTCTGTACCCCATTTCCTGTATTTCTTATTTCCCAGTTGCATGTGAAAACATTTTTTTAAAACATGTGTTTTTAAAACTTTGAGTTCCAAATTTTCTCCCTTCCTCCCTCCCCCACCCATCCTCATTGAAAAGGCAAGCAACTCAATATAGGTTGTACATGTGCAGTTATGCAAAACACTTCCTTAGTAGACATGTTGTAAAAAACTAACTCTATTTCCCTTAATCCTATCCTGCCCTCCCATTTATTCAATTCTTTCTTTTGACCCTGTCCTCCTCAGAAGTATTTGCTTCTGATTACCCTCTTTCCCAATCTGCCCTCCTCTCTATCACCCCCTGCTCTCTTGTCCCCTTCTCCCCCTATTTTCCTGTAGGGTAAGACAGATTTCCATACCCAATTGAATGTGTATGTTATTCTCTCCTTAAGCCAAATCCTATGAGAATAAGATTCCTCATTCCCTCTCACCTTCCCCTGTTTCCCCTCCACTGTGAGAGACTTTTCTTTTCTGTTTTTTTGTGAGATAATTTACCCCATTCTACTCTCCCTCTCTCTTCTTCTCTCTTCTCTGAGTATCATCCTCTCTCATCCCTTAATTTTATTCTCCAGATATGACCTCTTAATCTTCAACTCACCCTGTGCCCTCTATCTATCTATATATGCATACATACAATTTTTTTCCTTCAACTACCCTAATACTGACAAAGTTCTCATGAGTTACAAATATCATCTTTCCATGCAGGAATGTAAACAGTTCAATCTTAATAAGTCTCTTATGATTTCTCTTTCCTGTTTACCTCTTCATGTTCCACTGGAGTCCTGTATTTGAAAGTCAAATTTTCTATTAGCTCTGGTCTTTTCATCAGGAATGCTTGAAAGTCCTCTATTTCACTGAATGACCATTTTTTCCCTGAAGGATTATACTCAGTTTTACTGGGTAGGTGATTCTTGGTTGTAATCCTATCTCCTTTGCCCTCCGGAATATTATATTCCATGCCCTGGTCCTTTAATGTAGAAGCTGCTAAATCTTGTGTTATCCTGATTGTGTTTCCACAGTACTTGAATTGTTTCCTTCTGGCAGCTTGTAATATTTTCTCCTTGACCTGGGAACTCTGGAATTTGGCTACAATATTCCTAGGAGTTTTCCTTTGGGGATCTCTTTCAGGGGAGATCTGTGGATTCTTTCAATTTCTATTTTGCCCTCTGGTTCTAAAATATCACAGCAGTTTTCCTTGATAATTTCTTGAAAGATGATGTCTAGGCTCTTTTTTTGATCATGGCTTTCAGATAGTCCAATAATTTTTAAATTCTCTCTCCTGGATCTATTTTCCAGGTCAGTTGTTTTTCCAATGAGATATTTCACATTGTTTTCTAATTTTTCATTTTTTGGATTTGTTTTACAGTGTCTTGATTTCTCATAAAGTCACTTTCCAATTGCTCTATTCTAATTTTTAAGGAAGTATTTTCTTCAGTAGTCTTTTGGACTTCCTTTTCCATTTGGCCAATTTTTCTTTTAGGGCATTTTTCTCCTCATTGGCTTTTTGGACCTCTTTTGCCATTTGGGTTAGGCTATTTTTTAAGGTGTTATTTCTTCAGTATTTTTTTGGGTCTCCTTTAGCAAGCTGTTGACTTGTTTTCATGATTTTCTTGCATCACTCTCATTTCTCTTTCCAGTTTTTCCTCTCTTCCCTTACTTGCTTCTCAAAATCCCTTTTGAGCTCTTCCAAGGCCTGGGACTGATTCATATTTTTCTTGGAGGCTTTGGATGTAGGAGCTTTGACTTTGTTGTCTTCTTCTGGTTGTATATTTTGATCTTCTTTTCACCAAAGTAAGATAATATAGTCTGACTCTTTTTGCGCTGCTTGCTCATGATCCCAGCCAATTACTTGAGTTTTAAACTCTTGTTAAGGTAAGAGTCTGCTTCCAATGTGGAGAGTGTACTGTCCCAAGCTTCAGGGGTTTGTGTAGCTGTTTTCAGAGATACTTGTAGGGACCTGTAAATTTTCAGTTCTTCCAAGGTGGTATGATAAGGGGTGAGGTGTTTACTCCTTTCCTGGCCTGTGACCACAGTGTTCCTTTCTGTCCTGTAACTGTGAGGAGGGGTTCCTCCACAGCCACTACAAGCTCCACCACGCCAGTGCTCCTCCTCACCCCAGCACGCCACCCAGAACTGTGACCCAGATCCACACACGGGCAAAGCAAGAGATTCCTGCCTCAGCACTGGCAAAGAGATCCCTGCAGTCCCTCTCTGATCAGCCACTGGATTCCCCCTCAGTCTGTGGGCCAGAAGCTCGGGAAGCAGCTGCCCCCCCGGGCCACGCTCTTGGGGAATGGAGCTGAGACCCGCCTTCCTCTCAGCAACCGACAGAAACAGACTTTTCCCACTGACCTCTCTAAATTGTCTTTGGCATTAGTGGGTTGAGGCGTCTGGAAACCTCCACAGCTGCCCACGATTAAGTCCTCTGAGGGCTGCTCCAGGTTTTCTGTGGCCTGCGTGCCCACGCCGAGCTGTGCTGTGCTCCCAGCATGGTGCGTTATGCCTTTCTGATCAATCATCGAGGTTGTCTTGGGCTGGAAATTTGTTTCACTGTGTCTTTGTGGGTTCTGCTGCTTCAGAATTTGTTTAGAGCCATTTTTTATGAGAATTTGGAGGGGTTTGGGGGAGAGCTCAAGCAAGTCACTGCTTTCACTCCGCCATCTTGGCTCCGCCCCCTACATGTAATAAGAAAAAAAAAGAGAAGTATACTGATATATTGTCAACTTTCCTATCTTACTATTATTAGGGTTTAGATTGTGGGACCAGCTTAAACAGAAAGCCTCCCTATAACAAAGATATTTTAGTAACTTGTTCTTAAGCCAAGGCTGACCACAATTCTGATGGCAGAACAGAGGCAGGGTATTATATTAGAAAAAGCTCTTGTACTGTGACCACATTCCAGAGGCTTCCTAATCCATCCCCCTATCTCCAAGTAGGGCTGTCTATATTTAACCAATGATAGAGAACATTCTCCATCCAAATTTCTACCAATGCCAGAAGTGAAAATAAGACCAAAACCTAACTATAATCTAAATCTCTCTTGCTTCACTTCAAATTCATTGTTTTTGATTCTTTCTCAGGTAGAACTGTACTCATCTAGCTCTTTATTAGTGATCTTTAGATATGATAATCCTAAACTTTTATTACTGTGTCCATCTCAGCTTTCTTTTCTCTCAGCTAAATGACGCTAAGTTTTTAACTTTCCCATTCAGCCTTTATGTCTCAGAATATTCTCTTATACAGTCTAGGATGTGGTTGGCTGGGTCACAAGCATCCCCAAGATGCATGCCACTCTCTGACATCTTCCTATCCTTCTTCATAAGGAAAAGACTGGGTCTAGTATCTTCCTGTGCTGTGCCCAACAGACTCAGACAACAAAGGCAGAAGTTCTAAACCAAACCTTTTTGTGGTTGTCACCTGGTACCACAAGAAGAGGGGTGATGGAAGGCTTCTATGTTGTACTCCATTCATCAAACAGTGTTCCAAATGTGCTTTTCAGGAAGAGCGTGCAGAGTAACTGACTATAATTCATTCTGCTTCCAAAGAGGGGAGCAAGTGTATTTGTTTGCAAATAAAGGTTCCCCCTCCAAATATTAGCTCCATATTTCCATAGTAATGCTGTGTGGAGACCTGTGGAGTAGAAGACAAAACTAGAGGTGTCGTTAATGTCATGAACAAGCTCAGCGGAGCATGATTCTTTGGTAGATAAGAAAGATTTTCTTCCCCTCTATACAACATACATAGGATTCCACTGAAAAGCAAGGAGGAAATTCATTGGCTTTTCAAGAAAAAGAGGCAATTCTCTGTCTTTTCCTCTTTTTCTTCCTCATGCCTTTCCTCCTGCCTTTCTCTCTCTCTCTCTTTCCTATTTCTCTTCCTGCCTCTCCTTGCTCTTTTGATCTCTCCCTCTGCCCCCTCCATTTCTGTCGCTCTCTATTTCTATCTTTCTTCCTTCCTCTCCTCTTTCCTCTCCTTTCTCTCTCTCTCTCTTACTCTCTATGTGTCTCACTCCCTCCTTCCTTCCATGTCTGTTGCTGTCTCTTTGTCTCTGACTCTGTCTCTTTGCCTCTTTCCTATTTATTCATAAATGCAGGAAACTCCAAGTAAGGAAAATCCCTATACCAAAGCAACTGTTCTACAGTGTATAATCTTAGAGAGTTGCTTGGAGCATTTAGTGGGTAAGTGATTTACTCTAGTTGACACCTAAAGTACAGATTAAATGTGGAACTTCAACCCAGGAATTGGAGTCAGAGTAGAGATCAGAGAGAAGTAGAGATCAATGCAAGAACCCAAGTGACCCAGAGCATGACCAGAGCAAGGCCACCTAACAGTAGAGTAAGGGATGGAGCCTGGCTTTGGCACAAATCTCAATTCAGGAAGTAAAAGATGGACAGATAAGTAAATTAAATAAAAAATGAAACAAGTTCAAAAATTATAGTAGATTTAGAGATCTTCCAAAGAAAATCATTCCACAACAACTGTAGAAACTCAAAGAAAAAAATTAATTTTCCACAGGGACTACCATTTAGGTATTTAACATAATAAAAAGTGTATTATAAGGGAATGGAGAAACAAGTGTCCCTTTAGAACCTCAATATGCTTTCTAAGGGCATTGAGTTAGTTAAATAAGAAA
This sequence comes from Phascolarctos cinereus, assembly GCF_003287225.1. Taxonomy (NCBI): domain Eukaryota; kingdom Metazoa; phylum Chordata; class Mammalia; order Diprotodontia; family Phascolarctidae; genus Phascolarctos; species Phascolarctos cinereus. The sequence goes on from NW_027555847.1 coordinate 214,432,237, forward strand.
AACTGAAATTCTGATAGGTGAGGAAGATTGGTTCAATTCTCAGGGGTTAAAGAGTGGAACATGAAGGGAAGGTAAAAAGAAGAATACACTAGTGGAGAGAAGAGAAAGAAAAGCATGATTCTTATTATTTCTCATAATTGGGAAAAGAAGAGTACCTAAAAAAATCATAGAGAAATGGGTAGGAGGAGAAGACATCTAACAAACCACTTTTATCTCATATGGATAATGCAGGATTGAATATACACACTGTTTGATGTAGAAATACATCACTCTCAGTAGGGAAAAAATGGGAATCAGGAGAGTTAAGAGTGAGGATAATCACCCAGAGGAAATAATCACAAGCAAAATGAATTTCCAGATGTGAAGTTAAAAATTAAAGAAAAAGAAAAGCAAAGAACTAGAGCCTAAGGGGGTTCCTGAGAACTCCTCTTAGAAAATTGAAAAATGAATAAACAAATTGTGGAATATGAATGGAGTGGAATATTACTGTGCCATAAGAAAAGATGGAAGACATTCACAAAGTTTTGTTTAGTATGAATTGATGGAGGGTGAATTGAAAAGAATCAGGAGAAAAGCTCATACAAGGACTGCAATGTTATAAAGAAAAACAGCTTTGAAAAAAATTAAGAACTTTGACTGATGCAATAATCAAGCACATCTTCAGGGAACCTAGGAGGAAGCGTGTTATCTGCCTCTTGACAAAGGGGTGATGGTCACAAGGTGAGAAAAGAAACAAGCATTTTTGGATATGAATACTCTGTGGGTTTGTTTTTGATTGGTTATAATTATTTGTTAAAATAGTTCATTTTTCTTTCTTCCTCTTGTCACTAATTGAGGGAAAGGAGGTGGAATAGAGAAGAGATTAGAAATAGTGATGCCAAGAAGCAAGGAAAAGCCACTGATTTTTTTTTAAATATGTAGAAGAGAACTGAATGAAGTCCAGAAGTAAACACAGATGCACAGATAAACAAGGTAGTTTTGAAAGTAACATGTAGACTATATGTGCATACATACACGTATGTATATACACATATACACGCATTATGAAATGAGAGTTCATTTTTCTTTTTTTGTATTCTGCTGTGTTTTTGGATTTCTGTGTGCATGATATGTGTGTGTTTAAGTTCAGAATGAGAAAGAGAGAGAAAAAGAGAGAGACAGAGAGAAGAAAAACAAGAAACTCAAAACAAGATGAGGACATGTATTTCCAGAATTCCCATCTTCCCATTTCCCTCCTCTCAAAAACTTCCCATGCCAAATGCCCTTTTCCCTCTCCATCTCCTGTAGCCTGTCACTGTTACCATTCAACTCATCCTTACGTGTATGCCTCTTTTTCAGAAACAACACACTTTATTTTACCCAGTTTCTTAACACCAAAACAAGTTGAAATAAACATATAATTTTAGTTTGAAACAAAATAATTCATCATACTATCTTTTTGCCTTCTGGATTAAAAAAAATGTGCTGCATCATAAGTAGGTATTGATCCTTCAAGGTATTTTTAAGTTTTGGACCTTCTAGGGTTTAAATAAGGAAGATAGAGAGTGGGGTAGAATAAGGAATTGAATATCCCAATGTTATTAAGGAAACTTAGGATTTGGAATAGCTCCTTGAAGTGATGAAATAAAGCATCATGGTTGACAAAAAGAAAATTCTAAGACCGCCTATTTCTTCAGAGCAAAATGGCAAAGTAATTCAAATGGTTATCTAGAAAATAGAATCCAGACAATTGATAACCAATCAAGGATAATTTGTGACCTTCCCTTTTTTTGTTTTAGTGGCAGTTTGGAGCTTGAATTGCTTGTGGGAAATTCCTCAACAGTCCACCCCAGTTAACCCCTGGCACCATAATCTAAGAATCCATCAGTAATTAGAAGCAAAATGACATTAGGATTTAGGCTCCCTATATAATTAAACTACCTAGCCACATGATAATTCATCAAGCTATAGAATATTTGAGCTGGAAGGCAGCTTAGAGATAAAGAAACAGAAATCCAGAGAAGTGAAATGAATTCCCCAAGGTCACACGCAGCAAGTCATATTTTTGAAGTACAGACACAACCCTCATTGAAAATGCTTCATCTTTTTTTTTCTGCTTCTGAGAGCCAAGATGGCAGAGTAAGAAGTAAGTCACTCTCATCCTCCCTTAAAGACCTCTGAAAGCTCAGAAAATATCAACCCAGGAAAAACTCTGGAACAGCTGAACCAGCAGAAAGATGGGGTGCAGCAGTCTTGTAACCCAAGAAGTTTGGGAGATTAATGAGAAAGGCCCCTTTTGCTCTAGGGGAGGTGGAGCAGTGCAGGACAAGAGGCATCTCAGCAAACCAGTGGCAAGCTCCACTTCAGCATACCAGGGTGAGAACCTGAACAGGCAAGTGCCAACATCAGGACCGCCCCCCCCATCCCCCGCACACACACCCAAGTGCCTCAGTACAAGCAAGGGAACTGGTCAGAAAACCAGGGTCAGAAAACCACCCTGTTGCTGTTGTTTTGTTTTATTGCTTCATTCTTATGGTTCTTCCTATCAGTTTTAATTCTTCATGACTAATGGGAAAATATGCTTAATACGAATATATAAGTACAGCCTATATAAGACTGCATGCCATTTTGGGGAGGGGGAAGGAGAAGGAGGATGAGAAAATTTAAAACTCAAAATCTTATGGAAGTGAATGTTGAAAACTAACAATACATTAAATATTTTTTTAAAAAAGAATGCTCACATACACAAACACACACATACACAAACACGCACATACACGAACACACAAATAAAATGCTGCATCTTTTCATTTTAGCAATTCAGTCCCTGGACAATACTTTTTCAAAGAGTAGAAGTGATTTAAAAAAAATAAAAGTTCAGTAGTTTAAAAATTTTCTATGTTTGGGGAAAATTGTAGAGTCATTTATTCCCACTGAGAATGACATGATCCAGTTATCTGAGGTGATTTAGACATAAACCTCCCTATAGCCAGGAAAATCAATTGGATGACTTCTGAAGTTTTTTTTTTTCAACCCTGGGAAACTGGTTTAATGAATGTACTTTATCTCATTGTCATCATCATTACTATTTTTTTTTTTGCTGAGCTGACCCAATAATTAGTGGCTATTTCAATATTCAATAGTTTGATTATGCTTCTACTAAGTGCCTAGCAGTATCCAGCTAGGTGATTCAGTGTTGCTGTTCATCCTTCATTCTCAAAGAGGACCAATGACATCAGCAGGGTGATGTCTTGACTTACAAGTGGTTTGGATTAAAGTGAGGCAGAGTGGTGCAAAGTCATCAGCCTCACTCCTTGAAGGACTGGGCAGGAGGAGCTGCAGATAAGGAATAGCTTTGTATAAGGGATTGTACTTGAACTGAGTTTGGGAAGGTGGAGGTGGAGGTAAGTAGGGAGTGCATTCCAGTCATGTTATGCTTGGGGCAAAAGCACAAGTATGGAAAGGGAATGCCATGAGTGAGGGATACCATGTTTGGCTACTTTGGCTGGACTATATAGTGCATGTGTAATAAATTACGGGTTTAAATAAAATAGTGTGCATTTGATTTTATTAAAAAATTATCTATATTTGATTGTATTTTTATTTATTTTCTTAAACATTTCTCAATTATAATCTGGTTGGAGCATACTTAGGAGTTTTTTAAAATTAATTTATTTTGATTTATCAACAATCACTTCCACAAGCTTCTGAGTTTTAAATTTATCTCCCCCTCCCTCCCCACTTTCCTCCCCAAGATGGCATGCAATCTGATATAGGCTATACATATGCATTCCTATTAAACACATTTTCACATACTGATATTGTAAGGAAGAATTAGAACCAAAAGGAGGAACCATAAGAAAAAGAAAACAAAATAAAACAGAAGAAAAATAGCAAATAGTATGCTTCCATCTGCATTCAAACTCCAATGTTCTTTCTTTGGATGTGGATAGCATTTTCCATCATGAGACCTTTGGAGATGTCTTAGATCCTCGCATTGCTGAGAAGGGCTAAGTCTATCAACATTAGTGACTGCACAATGTGGCTGTTAAGGCTGTGTACAACATTCTCCTGGTTCTACTCACTGCACTTTGCATCAGTCCATGTAAGTCTTTCCAGGTTTTGCTGAAGTCCTCCTGCTCATCATTTCTTATAGCACAATAGTATTCCGTTACATTCATATGCCACAACTTGTTCAGTCATTCCCTAATTGATGGGCATCCTCTCAATTTCCAATTCTTTGACACCACAAAAAAGAGCTGCTCCAAATATTTTTGTACATGTGGGTCCTTTTCCCATTTGTTTGATCTCTTTGGGATACAGCCCTAGAAGTGCTATTGCTGCATCAAAAGTTATGCACATTTTTCCAGCCCTTTGGACATAGTTCTAAATTGCTCTCCAAAATGGTTGGATCATTTCAAAACTACGCAAACAATGCATTAGCATTCAAATTTTCCCACCTCTTCTCCAACATTTATCATTTTCTTGTTTTGTCCATGTTGGTCAATCTGATAGATGTAATGTGGTACCTCCAAGTTGTTTTGATTTGCATTTCTCTAATCAATAATGATTTAGAGCATTTTTTTATATGACTATAGATGGCTTTAATTTCTTTATCTGAAAACTGCCTACTCATATCCCTTGACCATTGATCTATTGGGGAATGGCTTGTATTCTTATAAATTTGAATTAATTCTCTATATATTTTAGAACTGAGGCCCTTATCAGAGACACTGGTTATAAAAATTCTTTCTCAATTTTCTACTTTCCTTCTAATCTTGGTTGCATTGACTTTGTTTCTGCAAAAACATTTTAATTTATTGTAATCAAAATTATCCATTTTGCGGTTTCATAATGTTCTCTTTTTCTGGCTTGGTCATGAATTCTTCTGTTCTCCATAAATCTGATAGGTAAACTATTCCTTGCTCTCCCAGTTTGCTTATAGTATCAGCCTTTATATCTAAATCGTATGGTATGAGACTTTGGTCTATGCCTAGTTTCTGCCATACTCTTTTCCAGTTTTCCCAGCAGTTTTTGTCAAAGAGTAAGTTCTTATCCCAACAGCTGAGGTCTTTGGGTTTATCAAATAGTAGATTACTATAGTAATTGACTGTTGTGTCTTGCCTACCTAATCTATTCCACTGATCCACCACTCTATTTCTTAGCCAGTACCAGGTAGTTTTGATGATTGCTGCTTTTTAATACAATTTAAGATCTGGAATGGCTAGGCTACCTTCCCCTGCATTTCTTTTCATTAGTTCCCTTGATATTCTGGACCTTTTGTTCTTCCAAATGAATTTTGTTATTATTTTTTCTAACTCTATAAAATAATTTTAGGTAGTTTTGGTTAGTATGGCACTGAATAAATAAATTAGCTTAGGTAGAATTGTCATTTTTGTTATATTAGCTTGGCCTACCCATGAGGAGCTGATCTTTTTCCAATTATTTAGATCTCATTTTATTTGTGTGATAAGTGTGTTGTAACTGTGTTCATATAGTTCCTTGGTTTGTTTTGGGGAGGTAGATTCCAGCATATTTTATAGTTTCTACAGTAATTTTAAATGGAATTTCTCTTCTATCTCTTGCTGCTGTGTTTTGTTAGCAATATGTAGAAGTGCTGATGATTTATGTGGGGCTTATTTTATAGCCTGCAACTTTGCTAAAGTTGTTTATTATTTCAAGTGGTTTTTTACTTGATTCTCTAGGTTTCTGTAAGTATATTATCATATCATTTGCAAAGAGTGATACCTTTGTTTCTTCTTTACCTATTCTAATGCCTTCAATTTCGTTTTCTTCTTTTATTGCTAAAGCTAATGTTTTTAGTACGATATTGAACAACAGTGGTGATAATGGACATCCTTGTTTCATCTTTGATCTTATTGGAAATACTTATAGCTTGTCCCCATTACATATGATGCTTGCTGAAAGTTTTAGGTAAATGCTACTTATTATTTTAAGGAATATTTTTTTCCTATGCTCTATAGTGTTTGTAATAGAGGACTGGGTGCTGTATTTTGTCAAAGACTTTTTCTGCATCTATTGAGATGATCACGTGGCTTCTGTTAGCTTTGTTGTTGATATGATCAATTATGCTAATGGTTTTCCTGATGATAGCCTGCATTCCTGGTATAAAGCCTACCTCATTATAGTGTATTATTCTTGTGATAAGTTGCTGCATTTGATTTTAGAGGTAATAGGGAGCCAGTAGAATTTCTTGAGCATGAGGAAAAAGTGCTCAGACATGAGATTAAAATCAATTTAGCAACATTGCAAATTGTGGATTATAGATGAGGTAGGCAAGCTAAAGCCCTCAGGCCAGCTTCTGCCTGAAGCCCTGTTTTGTAGAATGATTTTTAGTATTTATAATTTACCATCTAAAACTTACATTTTCCATTTACATGATGGTTTTTAGCTCACCGGTTATCAAAAGCAGGCGTCTGAGAGGATTAGGGCCACAGGCTGTTTGCCCATTCTTGGATTAGAGAGTAGAAAGGCTGAAAGTATGGGTGGTCAGTTAGGAGAATCCTGCAAAAATATAGTTGAGAGGGCTTAAACTAAGGGATTGCAATGAAAAGTGAAAATGTACAAATAAAGGTTCTATTTCTCAGATGAACCTCTCTGTAATCCCTTTTCTCCCCTCTATTTTTTTTTTAGCATAGTGTTTTCAAGACTACCCATTCTTTCCTTTTGTGAAGCCAGAGCTTCAGTCAAATCCCCATACAACCTCATGGCTGAATGAAGACCAATCTACTGGCAATGCAACTTGTTGGTCCTATTTTCATTTTTAGCAGGTTTTAATAACTTTAGAAAGTCATGTCAGAGAAGTCATGTAGTCAAATCCATTATTCCTTCTTGTTTTCAAAACTGGCATATCTTGTTTTCAAACTGTCAGTTTCAAGGCAACAGCATGGTGTCTGTCAGTTTGAGCCCTGTAGTTTTTTCGTGTTTTGTTTTTGCTTTCTCAGAAGTGAGGAAAAGCATTTATACCCTCCTCAGTGTACAATAAAATCAACACTATCTCCAGTAAGTTCATATTTGATGTGCTGTAAAATGCTGTGAAATAAACATGCCCCAATAAACATACTTTCCTAGCAACAAGAACATAAAATCAAAGACTGACATGATTTCATCCTGTTCTTCAAGGGATGGTTTTGCTTCAACAGACTGAGATGGGTGTAATAGGAGATACTGCACCAGCAAAGAATATTTCTTTCTTCAAAGGGCTGTTTTTCCCATAAGCAAGACAGGAAGGCCTGTATAGCTGGATTTAAGGGTCACCAAAGAGGAGCAGTCCTCTCCCACAAACTACTTCCTCTACTGCTATCTCTTGTGTGTTAATTGACACCTTTACCCATTGAGTCTTCTTTTAAGATGAGCATACCCTCCCAGGAAGAGTATTTTGAAACCTCAATTATCTTACAAAGAATGAGTTTTTTATCAGGTTCTTTTTTTCCATAATAGAGGAAAACAAGGCAAAATGAGGGACCTAGATATCTGGTTGGAAGAAGGGAAGAGAATATACAGGCCCCTTCTTCCAACCTTTTTCCTCCCTCCCACAACAAAAGCAAATTTTAAAGGTTTTCAAACTTTGTTGAAGGTCAGCCTTGATTCTTGTTGGGGTGAGGGATAACCTTATTTCATTTCATTCAATTTCATAAACATCCTTAAGTAACTGATTCATGCTAGGCTTTTAAGATGTAAAGATAAACAAGCACAATGCAAGCAGAGAATGAATGGGCAAAGAGACATCTGGACAAAATAGTCTTGGAAAATTTGATGATGAGACAATTTTTTTTAGGTAGAGATAGAGATGGAGAATAAGTCTTCGAGGAAGCAGCAACTGAGTTGAATTTTGAAGGAAGGTGAGAAATATGAGAAGCAGAGATGAGGAAGGAAAGCATTCTAGGTTGTGAAGGAAGGGACTGGGGATGACTACTGAATATCTCTAATGAATAGCTCTAACAATTTGGCTATAATTATGAGTTCATGTAGGCAGCTAAATGGTACATTGAATAGAGCACTGGGCTTAGAATCAGGAAGACTCATTGTCATATGTTCAAATCCAGCCTCAAACACTTATTGGCTGTGTGACACTGGGCAAGTCACTTCAACCTGTTTGCCTCAGTTTCCTCAGCTGTAAAATGATCTGGAAAAGGAATTGGCAAACTACTCTAGTATCTCTGCCAAGAAAACCCCAAAAGGGGTCCCAAAGAATTGGACACAACTGAAAAATAACTCAACAACAAGAGTTCATGAAAGGTAAAGTGAAATAATGCTTAGAAGGGTAGTAAGTTGTAAATTCTCTACTTTGATTCTTCCATGCAAGGTGGGTGTGGCCTGTTCTCTCTAATGCAACCAGGGGAACACTTGAAGACCTCATAAGGTTACCTAGTCAAAGAAGGAAACACAAATCAGAAAAGGCCAGAAAAGGCCTGCATACAAGATTGCCTTGTTAAGTCTATCCTTCACTTGGGGCTAACAACATTGAGTGGGAATTATGAGCACCATACCTCCAAACTCTGCCAAACAAATGTAAAGGAAAAAAAAGGAAAATGTGCCCAATGGAGCTGTAGCCAAAAGGGAAAGCATGGGAAGCAGTCTCTTCTTTTATCAGATGCAGCACCCCACCTTTTTAAAATAATATTTTATTTTCTCTCAATTACATGCAAAAATAATTTTTAACATTTGTGGGGTTTTTTTCCAAGTTTTGAGTTCCAAATTCTAACATTTCCTCCCTTTCCTCATCCTTTCCTGGGACAGCAAGCAATCTGATATGTCTTATATATGTGCAACCATGTAAAACATTTCCATATTAGTCATTTTGTACAAGAAGACAGGAGAGAGGGAAAGAGAGAGAAAGAAAGAGAGAGAGAGAGAGAGGAGAGAGAGAGAGAGAGAGAGAGAGAGAAAGAGAGAGAGAGAGAGAGACAGAGAGAGAGAGAAGGAAAGAAAGAAACAAAGAATAAAGGAAGAAACAAAGAAATAAAGTGAAAAATAGCATGTTTCAGTCTGTATTCAAACAATACCAGTTCTTTCTTTGTAGGCAGATCCTATGCTTCATCATTAGTCCTTTGGGATTGTCTTGGATCATTGTATTGCTGAGAATAGCCAAGTCATTCACATTTCTTCATTGTACAATATTGATGTTACTATATACAGTCTTCTCTTGGTTCTGCTCACTTTACTTTGCATTAGTTCACGTACATCTTCCCAGGTTTTTTTGAAATTGTCCTGCTTGTCATTTCTTATAGCACAATAATATTCCATTACAATCATATGTAATGCAGAACATTATTTTACCTTTTAGGCAGTAACGTCCTTTAGGCCATGGAAAGCAGAAGTTGCTGCTTAATCTTGCCCCAGATCTCTTTCCTCCTAAATCTAAACAATAGTGAAATGTACTCTTGCATAGCTTAAGCACAGCCCATAACTCCAGCACAAATGGATAAGAAAGCTTTCAATATAATTGCTTTAGATAATTATTTTATACCAGAGATGAGGACACCTGGTCTGGTTTGTGTGATCCCTGACCTGTAATGATGGGGTGCTTGGGTGCTTGTGCTTATACTTGTGCCCCAAATGTCTCCCTAGTCTCAGAAACACTGTCTCTGACAATCACTCCCCAGCCCAAGGACACTGTGCATAGCAGTATTCATGCATGGGCCTCAGAACGACCCTTATCTGGCTGCTCAGGCCCCAGCCCTCAGATCATGTCTCTGGAAGCCTCCCAATTCCTTAGTTGTGAGAAAGCTTTCCTTTGTTGCAGAGCATTCTCATGTCAAGACAGAGGGAGAAGGGTGTCCTTGACCAGCCCAAGAACTCTTTCTCTTGCCAGACTTCAAAGATCCATCCTCCTCCCTATCCTGTATACTCCCTGTACTTTCCTATCCATAGCCCCCAAAGACGCCTGCATCTTTGGATTACCTCATCAGTGTTCCTTGCATTTCTTTCCCATGCTCTTTTCTATATAAACCTTAGCTCAACCCTTGATGGGAGCTGCTTGATTTGGATGTGCATACCCCTGGCAGCTAATAAAATCCACAATTTAAATTACGTGTGGGTCTCACTCACTGATTTCTCGGTACAACACATATACCACAATTTGTTCAGCCATTCCTCAATTGATCAGCATCCCCTCACTTTCCAAATTTTGGCCCCCATAAAAAGCTGCTATAAATATTTTTGTACAAATAGGTTCTTTTATTTTTTAAAAAAGTCTCTTTGGGATACAGATCTAGCAGTGGTATTGCTAGATCAGTTTTATAGCCCTTTAAGTATAGTTCCAAATTAATTTCCAGAATGGTTGGATCAGTTCACAACTCCACCAACAGAACCTTCTTGATGTTGCTGGTAAGAGGGTCATTCAGGTGATCATTCAGAGTTTTCTACTTTATTCTAAAACACTAAGTCCTTTTAACTCTGAGCTACCACATGGCCAGAAGCAGTTAAAAAGTTTGTATCCCCAAAAAGCTTGAGCAATGATTAACCCTGTGAGTCCCTAGAAGTATTCAGGGGCCTCTATGCACATTTTCCAAGGGATGGCCCCTATAGGCTCATTCAGCCTCCACTAGACAAGGTAAGTTGAAATTAATCTATAAGAATCCTAACTGGCAGATTAGGTTTATTTTATATCTTAGAGGAAATGGGGAGCCACTAAAGCCATGGAGTGACAATACAAGAATGTGATTATTTTGGTCTGCCCTACAAGGCTTCAACTCCAGACATTTTGATGAAAATTCCCACCCCTGCTCATTTGATGAAATTTGGGAAAAGTGTTGATTAAAATGCAAATAGAGCACCTCCAACTCTGTTCACTGCTTAAATGGAAGACTGGTTACTTAGCACTCATTGAAGTCAAATGTAATCAAGATAGAATTGATTTTATATTCAATTCATGTAAACACTGATCACTCACACTCTTAAAAATCTATAAAGTAGCAGAAAAAATCACAAGCTTAATTTTTCAAAAGAATGTACCATAAAAGTACAAAGCTACTAATTTAGCTTTTATGTTTGTGATAGAAATTATGTATAAGTGAAGAGTGAAGTTCTTCCCTATTATAGCTTTGAATTCAAGGTTTCAGTTATAAATGTTAACTCAGGAACCTCCCTATTGCCTCTTTTCTTCAACCAAAAGATTTTATAGGGAAAAGAAGGGTCCCATTCCTCACCTGCAAAGTTCTCTTCTGTTCACTAAAAAGAAACATTCTAAAACCATGTTTTATTGGAGATGGATGAAGTCAGTCTTTCTTCCATTTCTTCATATGCTCAGTTTCATTGCATATTAACCACTAAAGCAAAATAAAATCTCTAAACCTAAAACCTGTTGTTATAAGTTGGATCAAAGGATATATTTCTCATACTATTTATTATGCATATTATTATACATACATATTATTTAAAAGGACAGTTTCACAATTTTCAGAAGTGATGGCAAAACAATCTATTAGTTCTTTTTATATAAGCAGACTTGTAAGTCCTCCCACTGTGGCCGAGAGCATTTCTTATCAAACCACTTCACTGTTCTTGCACCTTCTCTCACAGGATTTGTAAACTCTTATGACCCTGCCCACATAGAAAATTTCAAGGCATCTCACAGATAAGGATAAGAGGTACATAGTTCTCTTTTCCCAAACAGGAAGTTTGGAAAATTATTATTATTATTATTATTATTATTATTATTATTATTATTATCGTTATCATTATTATTATTCATTTTAAAGCAAAATATATCTAATTAGATACTTAACAGTTTTAAGTTTAGTGACCACATTCTTCCTGTACTAAATTCATAATCTAAAGGTATCTAGATTAAAAAAGAAGGTACCTATCAAATGATACAATTGTATCACCCTCTGTGTATCAGTTTTTTTCAAAGTAGCAGAAGTTCTTATACAAGGATATCCCCAAAATCACAATTTAAGAAAATTAGAAGCCCAACAATGACACAAACAACATTATGGATTTTAAAAACATAACATGGACTTCCAGTGCCAAGATGGCAGAGTGAAGAAGAAACCTTCTAAAGCCCTCCCAAATTCCCCTCCAAACAACTAGAAAACTGTCTCAGAATTGGTCTAAAAGCAGGGAAGCAGCTTAGCAGACTGGCAGGAAAGGTCTTTCTCACTGGGATGGGAAGAGAGGGAGGTCTGAGAGCAACAGCAGCAGCCAGTCTCACATCAGGGGTCCTGAGGCAGGGCTATGAGCCTGGGGCAATCCACCAGCAAGCCCCCCCCCATTCTTGTAAAACAGCAGTCCCCCAGTCAAGTAGGCAGTCTGTGCAGCACAGCAAGGCCCCATCCTATTGACCCCACTCTTAGCACAAGCAACCAGCAAGTCTTGGACCACATTGCTGACCAGTCCTGAAACCTCACCCTGGGGCTGGCCAACAGCAAGACCCTGCCCCTGGGCCTATAAGCACAGAGATCCTATTTTCATCACAATCAAGCAGCAGGACCCCACTCCTCAGGCAGATCAGCAACAAATTACTCCTATATGGCCTGCTGGCAGAGAGGCCTTGTTTCCACAGAAACTCAGCAGCAGGGCCTCACCCTGGAGCCGGCCAGCAACTAAACCCCACACTCAGGGGAGGCCAACAGAGAGCCCCCCCCAATACAAGCCAAAAGGGAAAACCTACCCTCCAGAGAAAGCAAGCAGCTAAGCCCTGAAGCCCAGTGAAAGCCAGCAGCAAGACCCAGAGCCTTAGCACAAAAAGCTTGGGACAGTGCAGAACAAAGTCCAACTCTCACAGAAAAAACACGCCACAAGAAAAGCAGAAAAATGAGCACAAAAAAGAGCTTAACTATAGAAAATTACTATGGTAATATAGAAGATCAAAGCATAACTGAAAAAAGGACAGTAGTGTCAAAAGTCACTACACTTGAAGCTTTGAAGAAAAATGTAAGGAATTCCTGGAAGAGCTTAAAAAAGATTTTAAAAATTAAATTAGAGAAATAGAAGAAAAATTGGTAAAAAGAAGTGGTATTTAGGAGAAAATTTATATCTCTAGTTTTCTTAGATAAATAAAATACAGAAAAAAGTGGGTCAATGAATTGGGTATGCGACTAAAAAAACTAGAAAAAGAACAAATTAAAAATCCCTAATTAAATATCAAATTGGAAATCCTGAAAATCGAAAGAAAGATTAATAAAACTTAAAGGAAGAAAACCCATTGAACTAATAAAAAAAACCTAAAAGCTGATTTTATGAAAAAGCAATAAAATATATAAACCATTGGTTAATTAGATTTAAAAAAGGAAAGACATACACCAAATTACTGGTTTAAAAAAAAAGGGGTGAATTTACCACCAATGAAGATGAAATTAAAGCAATTGTTAGGAGCTATCTTGCCTAATTATATGTCAATAAATTTGACAATCTAAATGAAATGGATGAATATCTACAAAAATATAAATTACCCATATGAACAGAAGAAGAATTAAAATACTTAAATAACCCAATCTTAGAAAAAGAAATAGAACAAGCCATTAATAAACTCCCTAGGTGGGGGAAAATCCTCAGGGCCAGATGAGTTCACGGGTCAATTCTACCAAACATTTAAATGACAATTAATTCAAATACTATATAAACCAGGAAGAAATCCTACCAATTTCTTTCATGATACAAATTTGGTCGCTGATACCCAAACCAGGAAGAGCCAAAACAGAGGAATAAAATTATAGACCATTCCCTAATGAATCTTGATGCAAAAAAATAAAATAGAATACTAGCAAAGAGATCACTGCAATATATCATAAGGATCATACACTATGACGAGGGGGAATTTATTAGTAATACAAGGCTGGTTCAATATTGGCAAAACTATCAGCATAATTGACCATATCAATAACAAAACCAACAGAAATAGTATGATTATCTTGAGATGCAAAAAAAGCTTTTGACAAAATACAACCCTGATTCCTATTAAAAACACCAAAGAACATTGGAATAAATGGAGCTTACCTTGAAATGATAACTAATATTTATCTAAAATCAACAGCTATTATCTATAATGTGGTTAAACTAGAAACCTTCCCAATATAATTGGGGTGAAGCAAGGATGTCCATTATCACCTTTATTATTTAATATTGTGCTAGAAATGTTGGTTGAAGTAATGAGAAGAAAATACATAAATTAGAATAGGCAATGGGGAAATAAAACTATCACTCTTTGCAGATGATATGATGGTATACTTAGAAAATCAAATAAAAACTACTTGAAATTATTAATAACTTTAGCAAAGTTGCAGAATACAAAATAAACCCACATAAATCATCAGCATTTTTTTTATGGGACCAACATAGCCCAGCAGCAAGAGTGAGAAAGAAAAATTCCATTTAAAATAACTGCAGACAATATAAAATACTTTGGAGTCTACCTGCCAAGACAACCCAGGAACTATATGAACACAACTATAAAACACTTTTTCACACAAAGTCAGGTTAGAAAATTGGAAAAATATTAATTGCTTGTGGGTAGGCCAACCCAATATAATGAAAAGGACAATTCTACCTAAATTAATTTATTTAGTCAGTTCCATACCAATCAAACTATCAAAATAATTTTTTTATGGAGCTAGAAATATTTTTTTAAAAATCTGGAAGGATAAAATCTGAAGGATACAAAGGGAATCAATGGAAAAATAATGCAGAAGGTGGTCTAGCCACCAGCTCTCAAACTGTATTATTAAAGTGGCAATTATCAAAATAATATGGTACTGGATGAGAAATAGGATAGAGATCAGTGAAATAGATTAGGTACAAATTACATTATAGTAAATGATCATTGTAATCTAGCATTTGATAAACCCAAAGATCCAGGCTTTTGGAAGAAAAACTCACAATTTGACAAAAATTGCTGGGAAAAATGGAAAACAGTATGGCAGGTTTCTGGTATAGACCACCATTTCAAGATACCAAGATAAGATCAAAATGGTACATGATTTACACATAAAGAGTGATACCATAAGCAAATTAAGAGAGCATGGAATAGTTTATCTGTCAGATTTATGGATAAGGGAAGAAGTGAGGTCCAAAGAAGATACAGAGACCATTACAAAATGTAAAATAGATAATTTGGATTATATAAAATTAAAAACTTTTTGCACAAACAAAATCAATGCAACCAAAATTAAAAAGAAAATGAAAGATTGGGAAAAAATAAGTATCTTTGACAAAAGCCTCATTTTTCAAATACATAGAGAACTGGGTCAAATTTATAAAATTACAAGTTGTTCCCTAACTGATAAATGATCAAAGCATATGAGCAGGCAGTTTGCAAAGAAATCAAAGCTATCCACAGTCATGTGAAAAAATGCTCTAACTCACTATGATCAGAGAAATGCAAATTAAAGCAACTTTGAGGTGTCCCCTCATACCTATCAGAATGGCTAATATGATGAAACAGGAAAGTGACAAATGTTGGAGGGGATGTTGGAAAACTGAGACACTGATGTAGTGTAATGGACTGATCCACCCATTCTGGAGAGCAATTTGAAACTATGCCAAAGTGCTATAAAACTGTGTATATCCTTTGATCTATCAATACTACTGCCAAGTCTATATCCCAAAGACATCCCAAAAATGGAAAAGGACCTATTTGTACAAAAATATTTATAGCAGCTCTTTTTGTGGTGGCTAAGAATTGGAAATTCAAGGGATGTCCATAAATTGGGGAATAGCTAAACAAGCTGTGGTATGTGATTATACTGGAATATTATTGTGCTATAAGAAATGTAAAGCAGGATGATTTCAGAAAAATCTGGAAAGACTTACATGAACTGATGCATAGTGAGGTGAACACAACCAGGAGAATGTTGTGCAAAGTAATGGCAGTGTTGCTTGATGAAGAACTGGGAATGACTTAGCTAAACAATGATCCAAGACAATCCCAAAGGACTAATGATGAAGCATAGTATCTGCCTGATATTGTTTGAATACAGACTGAAACATGTTACTTTTTGCTTTATTTTATTTTTTCTTTTATTTAAGTCTTCTTGTACAAAATGTCTTATATGGAAATGTTTTACATAATTGTACATGCATAACTTATGTCTGATTGCTTACCATCTCAGAGGGGGGAAACATAAGGAAGGAGGGAGGAATAGAATTTGGAATTCAGAAGTTTAAATAAATATGTTTAAAAATTGAAAAAAGAACACATAACATAAATTTATTTGGGTGCATATCCAAATCTTCTTATTAGAAATCAGTTCATCTATCAATTTTAATCACATTAATCAATATTAATCACATTAAAATTCATTATAGAGTAGTTACACCTAATAAAAATAATTGCTAACATTTATATAGCACTTAACACTGTGCTAAGCACTTAACAATTACTGTGGTATTAGATCTTCACAATAATGGAGGGATAGGTGCATAATCCCGTTTTATAGATAAGGAAACTGAGACAAAGTTGAAGCCACTTGTTCAGATTAATACATGTAGTAAGTTTCTGAGTCTGGATTTTGACTCAGGTTTCCTTAATTCATATAGTTTCCAATCATATCACCTTAATGCCAAACATCAAAAGGTATTTGGCATTAATTCTGATTTACTGGAGTCTAACACTCCACTGAATCTCTACTGTGCAGATTTCATCATTAAAAAAGGAGGAAAAAACCCATTAATTGCTACAATTTATCTTCTTGAGTTACATAGTCTATTTCCGCTTAGACAACTTAGCCACTAATTTACCTAAACAATTAAACTCTGTTGAATTATTTCAAACTATAGTTATTTATTCTCTGGTAACTGAAATCACCTACTACTAGAACAATACATTTATCATCTTCAATGATGGGGAGAGAGGTTTGAACTGATTACTCTTAATTTTAACTCTAGCTGCAAAACCTCCAAAAATCCACTGATTTTTTTAACAGTTACAAAAACCTTTAAACCCTAACATAGAAATGTATAATAAAGCTATAGCACTTCAGTTGCAATTTTTAATTGCTAATTAGTTTATAATGTCACAAATTTCTGCAAACCAGGAAAAAGACCTTCTTTCTTCTCTTATCTGTGTTTATACCTGCAATTGCCAACCTGGCCAGGGCTATGAAAGCAGAGAGAAAGAAAGAATCTCAATTTTTTTTTTCTTGGGTGGGGATGCAGTGGTGGTGGTGGTGGTGTCCAGAGATCTAACAGGTCTTCAAAAATTACTTGGGAGGTTATTAGGGGCCTCTGAGAGATTTGAGTATATGGGACAAGGTGGACATACAGCTTAAACATTTTGTCTTCTTGCATCACAGAAGGGGGTTCAAAAAGGGCTGAGCTTCCTTTGACAGACTAAACACAGAGCACAAGACAGGAAGCCTTCAGTGGTTTATCCCTTCTTTTGGGGCTTGGGAGAGGGAGTCTAGTTAACAGCTTACAAACTATTGGGATACTGAACCAATGGAAGTTCCTCCTGAAAGTTCAAGGCATTCAGGAATGTAGCCCCTGTTTCTGGTCCTGCCATCACAGTGTTGAACAATCATGGGGCAGGTAACAAATCTCTAATAACAGAATGGGAAGTCAGTTCACAGACCTAATCTGTCCCTAAGGAAGTCAGTCACTGGGGCAAGGGCTCTGGAAGACCAATGGATGCCCACGTCCCTGCCCAGAGAACTGACTCAGGAATCTAAAATGCCTATATAAACCACAAACAGACAAGACAGACACAAGCACTTGCTGGAAAATTCATTCCAATTCCCTAAGCTAGTTACAATTGCAACCAAGTAAACCAGTTTTCAACAGATCAAAACAGAACCTCAGCTTATCAGTCTGAGGTGATTGTCATTTGTAAGTCAGAGCAATGTGACCAATCCTAACCTGCCACTAAAAATGACATTTTTACTCACCCGATTCCTGTCCCCTCAGACATGGGAAGATTCTGACTGTTTAGAGCTTGACTCTTCTGGGTTATGACTCCCAGTCATATCATGGCTTTGTCTAGCTGGAAATCCCACTTCTAACACCACATTGTGGAGGGATGGAAATAAGCAAGTACCTGGAGAACAAATTGTAAACCAAAGAAAGGTTTATTGAGTTCACCAGCAATGGTGACTCTCTTTTTTGCACAGGGTCACACCATTTAGGGAAGGCACAGTGGAATTGGGGTACAAAACAGGACATGTTGGCACTTTATTCCAGGCTGCCTGCAGTGTCAAGTGGTAAGTGGATTAGGGGACATAATAGGGGGGTATTAGCAGGCAACAGTGTGCAAATAACAAAGAAAACCATTTATCCAAATCATATCAAAACAGAAATCAAAGAAGGTATACATAGGAGACCATATCAGACAATAACAGAGTGAAAGACTCCCAACCAGTACAAGTGAGATAACTCAAGAGAACAAGAGAAAGTCCTTGATCTCACCCAAGGGGAAACTCCCCAAAGTGTCTAGAGTAGCAAACTGGGCATAGGGATTTGATAGATACTGTCT
This sequence comes from Phascolarctos cinereus, assembly GCF_003287225.1. Lineage (NCBI taxonomy): Eukaryota > Metazoa > Chordata > Mammalia > Diprotodontia > Phascolarctidae > Phascolarctos > Phascolarctos cinereus. The sequence goes on from NW_027555847.1 coordinate 214,450,646, forward strand.
GTTCCTCTCATATATGTGAGCTAATCTTATTTTTGGTTATCATGAATGGAAGCATGGCAGAGTAGAAGGATTTAGTGTGGAAAGGCCTGGGCTTCCATCATACCTGGGATCTTGGGGAGGTCACTTTCTTTTGCCTCAGGTTCATGTTCCACAAGATGAGAAAGTTGGCCTTAATCCTCTTTAACTCTCCTTACTAACATTTTGTGATTGTCATTACCTATGGCCTAGGATTTACTAAGGTTATTCTCACACAGATGGGATCTAATCCTAGAGTCTTGACTTGGAAAGGATCATTGTCTCTCCTTAGCTCATTGAGCCTATCTGAACTTGGTGCAGCAAAATTACCTTTTTATTTGTGGTATTGCTCATACCTCGATTTCCCTAGAATTTGCATAAAAAGAAATCACATACAAGCACTGAAAACACTAAAAGAATTTCAACTCTGGAGTAGCCTTTGTTTTATCACACATAAAATACAGAAGACACAAAAGGAGTCACAGGAAACTATAACCACATTTTTTAAAAAATGCAGAAATCATACACATAGCCTATTCACTGTCAAAGAAGACTGAGTTTGGAATAGTTGTCATGACAAATCTTTGATGTTTTTATGAGTCCCTCTCTTCCACAGAGTCCTCCCAGCACCAGAATTTGGGAACTTCTGAACAAGCAATTCTCCTCCTGTTGGACCCGTACTGTCTGAATAATCCACTGATTTGATCTCCAAGTAGGGCACTACATAGAACTCGTAGACAGTACACATCTTACTCCAAGGAACATGCTATATCAGGAAATTCCATTTTTTCACTAAAAATTCAGATCTTAGCATTCTTGAACTCAGGAACTCTCAGACTTCAGATTATCCATAAGATGTTTGCCATAAAATATTTTTTTTTCTCCTCAGACTAGAAGGCCAGATTTTGGTGTTATACTAGTTATACTAGTATGTACTAGTTCAAAGTCTGTCTTCTTCCTCATAGGAGTTTGAGGCTCACAAACATTGTCTATGAACAATGGACTGAGCAGACATACATATGTCTGCTTTAGCTATGTGCTTCTGAAGAATAACTATCAGTGTCCCAGTTGCTGCCATCTGTTTAGCTGGAAAAACAAACTCAGGATTTCTAGTTTCTGACTTGTCTTAGAAGCTGTGGGTGAACACACGTAACTCCCATATGTTCCTAATACAAGACATCCATTCAAGTTTCCAAGGAGAGAAATTGTGCATCACTTTGATTGTGAGAACTCTTCAAACAAATCAGACTGCCCTTATCACTGCCCTCTTACATTATTATTGTAGGACTGAGTTGAACAGCAATGAAAAAATCAAGCAGGGGGAGGATGATTTTGCAGTTATTATATACTGAATTTGAGCTATGTAGGTAAGCAGATACCTAAGCACCACCTACCTGGGTAGAGTTTAAGGACTGAGTTATCTATGTATAATAATCATAATATCTCACAGGTCTATAGTGATATAACATTTACAAACACTTACTGAAGAACCACTCTGTGAAAGAGGTAGAACGAGTATCATTATCCCTCTTTTACAGATAAGGAAACAAATTCAGAGAGTTGAAGTGAATTGTTTAAGACTTGTTGTTGAGTCATTTTTGGGTCATTTCTGACTCTTTATAATCCCATTTGGGTTTTTTATTTTGGCAAAGATACTGGAACCATTTGCCATTTCCTTCTCCAGCTTATGAGGGACTGAGGCAAACAGGGTTTAGTGACAGTTAGTAAGTGTCTGAGGCTAGATATGAACTCAGGAAAATGAGTCTTCCCAACTCCAGGCCTGGCACTCTAACCACTGAGCCACCTAGCTGTCCTGCCCAAGATTAAAAAAAAAATCATAAATCTAAGAGCTAGGGTTCTATCCCATGTTCTTTTCCTGACTCCAACTCAAACTGGAAGATCATTCATTCATCCCAGGTAGAATGAACTGCTAATTTCACGATCCATCTCCAAATGTAAAGCCTACAGAAGGAATTCTGGTAATAATCAGCACGCTAAGTTATTGTAGATGACATTATGGAAAAAGATGCTTGTGCTGAACTCAGTACCACCATCACTGATGGTGTGATGGCAACATTTTTTCTATTGAGAATGTCAGGAACTAACCAGAAAAATGAAGTTACAAGTGAAATTTCAGAACTAGAGTGAAAGGAATGCAATAAATGGTCACTGTGGATGGACTATTATTAGTGAAATGAAAGTCAATTTCTTTAACAAAGGACTCCATTCTCTCTGTGTTATTGCCACAGCCAGTGACTATCTTGTAATCAATTAATAAACAGCCCACTATATCTCTAGAGATGCACTGAAAAAGGAATGTGGCCACTGAGTCAATATATGAATTATATAGCTATGAGCTAATTATTGAAACTTACATAAAATTCAGAGGAAATGATATGTCTGGCTAGGACAGTATCACAGGTCCAAAGCTGGGTGAGATCATTGAAATCATGTAGCTCAATTTCCTTGTTTTATAGATGAAAAAAACTGAAGCTCTGAGAGATAACAGGATCATAGAATTAGAATTGGAAAACACTTGAGCAACAATCTAATTTTAATCTCCCACCTAATTTTACAGATGAAGAAACAGAGGCTCAAAGAGATTAAGCAACTTTCCCAATGTCACTCACACAAGAGATCCAGGATTTGAAATCAAGATCCTCTGACTCCAAGTTCAGTTTTTTTCCCCCACTGAACCGCAAGGAACAAATAGAAACAAAGATTATAGCCACTGTGATATTTGTTTTTAGCAGGAGCAATGTGATCTAGATATTCTACTTCACTGTCCAGAATTCTTATCTCTAAGCTATTCAGCTTTTCTTCTCTCAGATATTCCCTCAACATCTAGCCTAGCACTGTACATAAAGCAAGCATTTCAACAGTGTCTGCTGAATTGAATCAGACAAGCTTAGTTTGGCATTTCCATTAATAATATTTGTCTGAATCAAATCATTTGCTTTTCTTGGTCCTTTGGAATCAATGGCAGAGGCAAGTTTGCTGTATTAACGCAGGGCCCAGATCACATATTAACAATCTCCATCTTGCTGTGAATCCATACAAATGACCTCATGGCAGCTACTTGACAAAACTGATTGAACACTGGATAGCCCCAGAAGCTGCTTAGAGCAGCTCACATACATGACACTAAGGCCAAATAACTTTGGATTCCAGAGAACCCTCAGGGATGAAAGAACCTCTAGTGACTTTCCAATCTCTCTAGACACTTGAGGAGATTCTAAATGTCCTTCTGGCTAAATGGGATTTCAGTTTAGTTTCTTATTAGAAATAACCCTGCATTACAGGCAACCCCAATTGCACCTGAGATGGAAATAGCCAATGAATCATAGTTATTTTACAGGCTGAGGAGAGGGGCTCAGAGAAATCATTTCAGAAATGGAAGAAAAATGCAATTTTCCTCCACTGTTTAATTTAAAGATCAGTCTCTAAGCCCAAGGATGTGGCCCAGGCACAGCAGCAGAGTTACAGAAAGTACAGGTTATTTATGCTGATAGTTTGAGGCAGCTATGAACAGCCCTGAGCTCATACTTTTGGAAAAATATCAACTGTAGTATTGAACTTTCCTCCTCAATGTGCGTAAATCCCATGAATTTTGCAAGATCTGCTAAGGATTAGGCCATGTGAAGTATGAAGGCTAGAGTTAAATGTGTCCATTATGAACCACATCGGATTGGTCTTATCTAGATGTTGAAAAAGTCATTAAAAGCCACAACATTGTTGGGTTTGATGTCAAATAAACAGGCTAAACTAGCCATAGCTAAATGGGGGCTTGATCTGTTATTATTTTTCGCCTTCCTAATTCATACAAGTTCAGTTATCTAAGCTGGGATACCTCTCAATTTTTTTTACAAGAAATTCACCATAGAATTTATTGTGCTTGGTACCAGGCCAAGTGTCTTATCATTTGTACCATGAATTCAATTCAATAAACATTTTTAAGCACCTACTATATTCCAAGCCCTATGCTAGAAACAGCTGAGATTAAAAGGAAAAGGACATGGCCCCTGTCCTCAAGGAACTAGCAATCTGATGGGAAGATACCAAGTGTACACTGATCAAGCTTGATAAAAGGTAGGCTATGCTAAGGGTAAAGGGGAAGTCTAGACAAAAAGTTCAAGATAAAGTTCAAGAAAGAGAGGACACTAAGAAATCCTCTCTTTAATTAAAAAAATGCTCTTTTGTTTTTATATCATCTTCTTCTAATATATTGCTGTCCCTCCTTCACCTATCCAGAAAGCCATCTCTTCTAACAAAGAAAAAAAGAAGAAAAACAGTTTATTCAAGCTAACCAAGACATCAACTGAGTCTGACAGAATATGCGATGTGCCATATGCATAGTCCATCCATTCTACCCTTACCACACTCCTGAGTTCCAGTCTCACTTTCAAGTTGCCAAGTGCCTATTGAACATTTCAAATTGGAGGGCCTAGAAGTATCTCAAACTCAACATGTCCCAAGCTAAACATTATCTTTTCCCCCAAAACCAATACCTCTTCCTAACTACATTACTCATGTCAAGAGTTCCACCATCACATAGTAGTCACTCAGGTTTTCAATGTCAGCATCTTACTTGACTCTTCACTGTCCCACACCTCACATATCCCTTCAGTCATCAGATTTTGTTGTTTCTTGCACTACAACAGCAACATCTAGGTGGTGCAGTACCTAGAGCACTGGGCCTGGCATCATGAAGACTTTTCTTCATGAGTTCAACTCAAGCTTCAGGCACTTACTAGCTGTGTGACCCTGGGAAAGTCACTTAACCCTGTTTGTCTTACTTCCTCATCTGTGAAATGAGATAGAGAAAGAAATAACAGAATTCTCCCGTATCTTTGCCAAGAATACCCCAAGTGGGGTCATGAAGATTCTGAAAAAACTCTGAAAAGATATTCGACAACAAATCTTCTACAACATCCCTTACATCTGTCTCTTCCTATTCACCTGGTCACATTTTAGTTCAAGCCTTCATCACATCTTTTTCAGATGATTGCAAGAGCCTCCTATTTAGGCTTCTTGCCTTAAGTGTCTCCCTTTTCCATTATACCCCCTACAGAGTTGCGAAAGTGATTTTCTTAAAATATGTCTAACCATATTTGTTCCCCTGCTCACCAAACTAAACCTGCTCCCTATTGGCTCTAGTATCAAATAAAACCTTGAGTTTATTGCATTTAAGGCCTTTCATACCTGGCCCCCACCTACCTTTCTAGCTCTATTACCACAAACAGGACTTTCCTTTTCCCATCCTCACACTTTTGTATTAGCTGTCACCCATGTCCAGAGTGAGGTCTCTGATCACCGCCCCATCTTAGAATCTTCTGTTTCATTCAAAATTCAGCTCAAGCACCATTCTCTAAATGATCCCCTGAGTTTCTAATCCCTGTTTTCCCCCAATTACGTTGTATTTATTTTGCATATATTTTGTATATATGGGTACATGAAGATATTATTTCTCCACATAAAATGTTAGCTCCTCAAAAAAGCTTACTACTGTCCCTGCCATGTAAATTAGGCTTGTTTTCCCCTAAAATGTTAGTGAAACTGTCTTTGAGACTAATGATATAGGACAAGAATAAACAAACTATAGCCTGTGGGCCAAATCTGGCCAGGAGCCTGTTTTTTGTATGGCTCCACAAGCTAAGAATGTTTTTTTTTACATTTTAAAATAAAGTTTTACTATATCCAAAAATGAAAAAAAAAAAGCCCACTAATCTTCCAGCCATACAGAAATAGGCAGAAGACCAGATCTGGCCAACAGGTCCTATTTGCAGACCCTTCATCTAGGGAATTAAGGTTCAACAATTCAAATAGTTTCCTGGGTGCAAAAGTGTGAAAGTCAAAATATGAAATTATTGAGAGCTCTTTCTTTTTGTGTGATACATACTCTGACTAGCACATCACCATGCTAACAGAGAGGCAGGGAAGCTTCAACCAATTGAATCAATGCTGTATCCTTACTTAATATCTTTTCTATGCTATTACTAAGTAAACTTTTTTTGAGAAAAAGTAACTATTATCTACGAGCACTTCATTTCACTCAAATCTTGAACCTAAACCATTAGACTGAAATAAATCAGGCCTGGTCCACAACGGGACTGTTTCACTTTTATATGATCAATAAATGCTTGTTGTTTGTAATTGATTATATCAAACTTTCTCTTCTCTTTTATAAAGCCAAGTTTAATTATGCAGTATTAACTTCTTTGTTGTTGTTATTTCCATTTCCATTATTGTAGTCATTGTATATATTGTTTACCTAGTTTGCCTTACTTTATAGTGCATCAGTTACAAGAGCTTTCCCATATGTCCCTGTATTTTTCAAATTCATCATTTCTAGTCACACAGTAATATTCCATTATATTCTTATTTCATATTTTGTGTAGCCATTTTTTTTTTTGACTAGGCAATGGGGTTAAGTGACTTGCCCAGGGTCACAAAGCTAGTGTCAAGTGACTGAGGCCAGATTTGAACTCAGGTCCTCCTGACTCCAGGGCAGCTCCCCCCTAGCCGTTTTCCCAAAGAGAATCTATTTTGTTTCTAGTTACTTGCTTCTATAAATTTTTTTTTGGTATAGTTGACCTCTTTGGGTCACATGCCTAGCAGTATGATTTTTTTTAATCAAATGGTTCAGATGCTTTAAGCACTTTTTCAGCATGGTTTTAAATTGCTTTCTAGAATGGTTATACTAATTCAAAGCTTCACCAACAGTAAACTACTGTGCCCATTCCCCCCCCCCACCTTCTCCAACATTGATTGTTTGATTGTCATTCTTTTTTAGTTTTTGCCAATTTTCTGGGTGTAAAGTGAAACTTCAGAGTTACTTCATTTTTATTTCTTTTATAATTAGGGATATGGAGCAGTATTTCATATGATTGTAGTTTGTAATTCTTTTGAAAACTGTCTCTTCATATTTTCATGTCAAATGATAGAATATTTATTAAGTGCTTAGCACAGTGCCTGAAAAATAGTAGGCATTATGTAAATGTTAGCTATTATTGTTATCCTTATTTGCCATTAATTATTATATTTATATCCTTTGGGAAATGGTTCTTGGTTCCATATATTTGTATTTTTTCCCTATATATTAGAATCCTATCAGAAGATACTTGACTAATAATTTTTTTCATAGCCAGCAATTTTCCTTCTATAGTAGTCACATTGATTTTATTAATGCAAAACATTTTCCATATCATATTATTGACATCATAATTGTAGTTGACATAGTAAAAATACTAATAGCAAACATTTATATGCTACTTTAAGATTTGGAAAGCTCTTTAAATATGCTTTCCCATTTGATCCTCACAACAACCTTGTGAGTGAGGTACTACTATTATCCCCATTTTATAGATGAAAAAAAATTGACATTGAGAAATTTAAGGGATTTACCAACAATCACACAGTCAGCAAGTGTGAGAGGCAGGATTGGAACTCAGGTTTTCATAACTCCTAAAGCAACTTCTAGTGCTTTACCCTTTGTACCATCTAGCTGCCAATTAGCTGATATATCCATCTTACTTTTTATGGATGCATCTATCCTTTATTTGATTAAGAATTTTTGCCCTGGGGATGGAGCCAAGATGGCAGAGTAAAAGCAGTGACTTTCTTGAGTTCTCCCCCAAACCCCTCCAAATACCTGTAAAAATGGCTCTAAATAAATTCTAGAGCAGCAAAACCCTCACAATGACAGAGGGAAACAAATCTCCAGCCCAAGAAAACCTGGAGGATTGATAAGAAAACTTTATTGCTCTGGGGTAGGAAGGAAACACAGTTCAGCATGGGCACACAGTCAAAGACCTGGCCTCAGCAATCCTGGAGAAGGCCTCAGGGGACTGAATCACAGGCAACTGTGATGATTTCCAGAATTCTCAACCCACAAATGCCAAAGACAACTTAGAAGGTCAGTAAGAAAAGTCTGTGACCACAGTGAGAGAGAAGCTAGGTCCCAGCTCCAGTACTGGCTGTAGACCCCGCTGCTTCCAGAGCTTCTGGCCACAGACTTAGGGGAAATCGAGTGGCTAATCAGAGGGGGATTACAGGGATCTCTTTGTTGGTGCTGAGGCAGGATTCTCTTGCTTTGCCCGTGCTTGGATCTGGGTCACAGTTCCAGGTGGTAGTCCAGGGATGAGAAGGAATGCTGACATGTTGGAGCTTGTAGTGGTGGTGAAGAGGGAATCTTCCTCACAGCTCAAAGGCAGAAAAGAGTTCTTGCAGTGACTCACAGACCAAAGCATAGACCAGGAAAAGAGTAAACAATTTGCACTTGATCATACTACCTTGGAAGAAATGAAAACTTACAGGTCCCTAGAGGTATCTCTGAAAACAGCTGCACAAAATCCCCAAAGTACATTCTCCACACTGGAAGCAGACCCCTACCTTACCAAAGCATTTAAAACTCAAGTAATTGGCTGAGATCATGAACAAACTGTGCAAAAAATGTCAGACCACAGAATCTTTCTTTGATGACAAAGAAGATCAAAATATACAACCAGAAGAAGACAATAAAATCAAAGCTCCTACATCCAAAGCCTCTAAGAAAAATATGAATTGGTCACAGGCCATGGAGGAGCCCAAAAAGGATTTTGAGAAGCAAGTAAGAGAAGTAGAGGAAAAACTAGGAAAAGAAATGAGAGTTATATAAGAAAATCATGAAAAACAAGTAAACAGCTTGCTAAAGGAGACTCAAAAAATACTGAAGAACACCTTAAAAATAGACTGTGGCAATAATCTATGTCAAATAGTCAAATGGTAAAAGAAGTCCAAAAAGCCAATGAGGAGAAGAATGCCTTAAAAAGCAGAATTGGCCAAATGGAAAAGGAATTTCAAGAGCTCAATGAAGAAAATCCTTAAAAATTAGAATGGAGCAATTGGAAGCTAATGACTTGATGAGAAATCAAGACACTGTAAAACAAATCCAAAAGAATGAAAAAATAGAAGACAATGTGAACTATCTCATTGGAAAAACAACTGACTTGGAAAATAGGTCCAGTAGAGAAAATTTAAAAATCATTGGACTATCTCAAAGCCATGATCAAAAAAAGAGCCTAGACATCATATTTCAAGAAATTATCAAGGAAAACTGCCCTGATATTTTAGAACCAGAAGGCAAAATAGAAATTGAAAGAATCCACCAATTGCCTCCTGAAAGAGATCCCCAAAGGAAAACTCCTAGTAATATTGTAGCTAAATTCCAGAGTTCCCAGGTCAAGGGGAAAATATTGCAAGCAGCCAGAAAGAAATAAGTAGTGTAAAATCACAATCAGGATAGCATAGGATTTAGCAGCTTTGACATTAAGGGATTGGAAGGCTTGGAATATGATATTGCAGAGGGCAAAGGAGATAGGATTACAGCCAAGAATCACCTACCCAGCAAAACTGAGTATAATCCTTCAGGGGAAAAAAATGGCAATTCAGTGAAATAGAGGACTTTCAAGCATTTTTGATGAAAAGACTAGAGTTGAATAGAAAATTTGACTTTCAAATACAAGACTCAAGAGAAGCATGAGGAGGTAAATGGGAAAGAGAAATCATAAGAGAATTCTTAAGGTTGAACTGTTTATGTTCCTACATGGAAAGATGATATTTGTAACTCATGAGACCTTTGTCAGTATTAGGGTAGTTGGAGGGGAAAAAATTATATGTATAGATCGATTGACAGATAGAGGGCACAGGGTAAGTTGAAGATGAATGGGTGATATCTGGAGAATAAAATCAAAGGGTGAGAGAGGATTATGCTGGGAGAAGGAGAAAGGGAGAGGTAGAATAGGGTAAATTATCTCACATAAAAGAGACAAGAAAAAAACTTCTACCATGGAGGGGAAATGGGGGAAGGTGAGAGGGAATAAGGGAATCTTATTCTCATTGGATTTGGATTAAGGAGGGAATAGCATACACACTCAATTGGGTATGGAAAGCTATCTTACCCTAGAGGAAAATGGGGTGGGGGGGAAAGGGGACAAAAGAGCAGGGGAATGATAGAAGGAGTGCAGATTAGGGGAGGGGTAATCAGAAGCAAACACTTCTGAGGAGGGATAGGGTCAAAAGAGAGAATAGAATAATGGGAGGCAGGATAGGATGAAAAGAAATATGGTTAGTTTTCCACAGCATTACTACTATGGAGTGTTTTGCATGACTACACAAGTATAATCTGTATCAAGTTGCTTGCCTTCTTAATGAGGGTGGGTGGGTAGGGAGGAAGAGAGGAAATTTGGAACCCAAAGTTTTAAAAACAAATGCTAAAAAAAATTGTTTTCACATGTAACTGGAAAATAAGATATACAGGCAATGGGGTATAGAAATCTATCCTGCCCTACAGGAAAATAGAAGAGGAGTGGGGATAAGAGAAGGGGGGCAGGTCTAGAAGGGAGGGCAGATTAGGGAAAGGATATTCCAAATGCAGGCTGTCTTGGGGTTGGGGAGGGACAAGATGGGGAGAAAACTTGGAACTCAAAATCTGGTGGAAGTGAATGCTGAAAACTAAAAATAAATAAATTAATCTTTTTAAAAAATAGATATATTTTCCCTTAAGTATAGCTGTGAATGGTACCTGATTTGATGATACTTCTTTTTATTTTTTTTAAATATGTGACTTCATAGTTAGGTCTTGTATCCTATTTGAGCTTATTATGGTGCATGATATTAGATGTTTGTCTAAACCTGGTTTCTGCAGACTTTACCTAGTAGCTTTTTAATGACACTGCTTTGCAATTTTTTTCTTTTAAAAACTGTAACTTTTGTTTTGACACTTTATTTCCCACTATATCCTTTTCCTTCCTCTGACCGGCAAACCATCCTTATAACAAAGAACAAAAAAGGAAGAAAAAGAAAAAAAACATAGCAGCCAAACTAAGCAATATATCTGTTAAGTCCTTTGGTATTGAAAATGTTCCATACCCATTGTCTCCCACTTATGCAAAGCAGTTTGAAGGGCTGTATGCTTTTTTCTTCTCTATGGCTAGGCAAAGACCAATGTTTCAAAAGCTAGTTTTGAGTAATTATTGTATGGAAAGAACATATTAGGGAAAGACATTTATAGACTCAGTACTGAAAGACTTAAAAAGTGATTCTTACCTTTTTTTTTTTTTGATATGGAGTCCTTTAGTAAAGCCCATGGACCTATCTTAGAATAAGGTTATTCAATACATAAAATCAAATACATAGGATTACAAAGGAAACAAATGATATTGAAAGGCAGTTATTAGACTATTAGAAAAAAAACAACCAAATTCTTGGACCCCATGTTAAGCAGTAAAGGTCATTTAGACCAGACCCTCACTTAACATGAAGGACTAGAGCAGGGGGATGTTTTACTCCAAATGATTCAGTTAATATGTAGCAGAGATAAAATTTAAGCATAGGTCCTCTTACTCTAAATCCAGCACTCAGTCTGTCTATTCATACGTGTGTGTTTAGCCAGAGTGTTTCTGCAGACACAGACTTGGGAATGTTACTGTGTTTCAAGATGAGGCTGCCAGTCACAGCTTGCCTTATGCAGATGGAAAAACCCAACAACAACAGCAACAATGTGGTACTGACAATTTGTTCCACTCTGAGTGCACCCAAAATCTGTCCCTTGATTGGCATCTTTCATCATGATCCAAAGATTTAGTCGCTGACACTCTCTGTTAGCACTGAAAGCTGTAACTCCATTCCTAATTGTTCCCCTAAGGGCTGGCCTATTGGGTGCAGCTGTTTCCCAGCCATTCAGAGCTGTGCTGCTGTTAATTCGGAGCTGGGCTTTAGAGAATCCTAATCCCTAAAGTCATTCTTCTATCCTTCCTCCTCAGGACTCTCTCCCTTGTGCTGCAAAATGGCTGTTAAATGAACAGATTTTCCATGTGACTTGGTCAAAACAGCAGCAAGGCTTCAGTAATAACAGATGACATCTATATATTAAAATTTGCAAAGTACTTAACATATACCATCTGATTCTCAAAACATCCCCATGAGATAGTGGAGCCTCATTTTACAAATAAGGAAACTAGACACAGAGAGAGAGGCTGTGATTTGCTCAGGATCATACAGCTCATGAGTATCTGAGGAGGGATTTGACTCCACATTCTTCTGAATCCAGCCTTCATTTTACTGGACCTTACCTTATATAGCAACTAAAACAGAGAATGATAGAATTTCAGAGCTGGAAGGATCTTTAAAGATCGTCTAATCCAACCTTCCCACCCCCTCCATGTTATGGATGAGGAAAGTGAAGGCCAGAGAAGGTCTACGACTTGGCCCAGGTCACACAGCTAGTTAGCGGTGGAACTGAGACTAGAACTCAATTCTGGTTCTCAATTCAATGATCTTTCTATTATGTCCTACTACCTCATCATCCTATTCTTTTGGGTCCTTTGTTTATTACAATGAATGCTAATGGGTTAATTAAAGAAACTAATTCTCACTAATACTAGCATATTCCTTCTAAGAAACAGTGAAGAATTTTTTACCGACATGGAATTAAAAACAAAACAACAATAAAACCACAAGCACATCCATAACCACAGCAAAAACCCCTCATTTGGTAGAGGAGGGAAGAGAAGCCCAGAGAGGATATATGGTGGGCTGGGTGTATAGGAGCCAGTTCAAACTAGCTATCCAGAGCCTATTGTTAAATTTTCATTGTGTGAGCAATAACCCTGGAAATTGACAAAAGGTAAAAATGAGGACTTGGTTCATTTTTATTTTCTAGAATGAAGAAAGTGATGGGAAACATGTTAATAATGAAGATTAACCTTTAAAAGTATGTAATACATACCTTTTTTTTCCACCCTTTTCCCTAAGAGATGGCTATTAAGCATTTACCAATACAAACTTGGGCATAGACTTATGAAGGTGAATCTGAGTTCTTATTGTACATCCTCAGTGCCATGTTTTTGCTGTGTCTCCCAAACTCAGTCATGTAGTTTGGATGTGATTCAGTCTTAAAGAACCTTTAAAACTAAAAGATACCTCCATTCCATGACTGGGCATTGGGGAAACACTTTGTAGAGTCATGTTTTACTGCACAAAAATATTCCATTAAATTCATCTACTTGACCATTTTAGATTAATTGAACAAAACTCTTAAGTATTAAAGATAGGACTCAAGCTTTCATACCAACACACACACACACACACACACACACACACACACTCACATACACACACATATCTTTTCCCAGTAGACTTCACTCCTTTCTATACTTTAAGTCTAGGCTAAACCTAAATTTTTATGGAGAAAAATTTGGGTTAAGTACAAAACATTCAGGCCAATATCTATGACTGATAGGCATCATATGTCATAGTTTATTATGGTTAGGGCCTTTTTTGCCCCCTGGAATAAAAGGATTTTCAATATGGTGAGTTTAAAGAGAAATGGGAAGGTCTTCCAGTTTCTCAAAATCTCCCTCACTCACCTACCATTGCTACCTAAAATTCTACCATTAAAGTTTCATTCATTTGAATTGAATGTGTCTTGAATTTAAATACAGTCACCCCTGGGAAAAGTAAATGTGTTAAAGGTCATCCATCATTTATACATTAATGTGAATTGTTTTATTGAACCTTTTCCCAGACAAGAGCTAAGGGAGAATAAGTTTTAGTAGGAGTGAGAGGAAAGTACATTAGACTACTGGGCATTTAGAGGTAGAGGGGTAGAACCGGACTCCAGGTTAGTGGGAGGTCATGAAATAAAATGTCACACATTTCACAATTTTGCCAAGGGTCAAACCCATCAATGGCCATTACTCTCCTGTTCAAAATGCAAACCAGCAGTGCAGCACAATGGAAAGAATGTTGTTCTATGAGCTGGAAGATTTTGGTTCACATCTCAGTTCTGCCACTGACTACCTGTATGATTCTGGGCAATTTGTTGCACTTCAGTGTGCCTCAGTATTCTCTTTAGTAAAACAAGGTGCCTGGACTAGATGACACGGATTGTCTCTCCACTTCTCAATCTGTGATCCCATGCCTCACACCTTGCCCTTTTCCCCTACCTCCTTAAACCCAGTTCAACAATCAGACTCAATCTTGTATGGGCTAGTTTTTCACCTAAGGAAAGTGACTTCCTCCCTCCTTCTAGCTGCTTTGACAAAAGCACTTCAGTGGGCCATATGTTTCCTGTTAAACAAAACCTTCCTTCTCTGTCTATCTGACCACTCTCCAGGAAGTGATGATATAGCACTGAGTGACTTGGGTAACAGTCCTGCCAAGTGGAGCCAATAGCATTTTATAAAATATCTGATTTCCATTTTCAGGAAGCAGTAACATTTTAGATTCCATTTTAAAAAGTGAAATTTAGATGCTACTGACACAAAATCTGATTAACTCTGATAATACCTAATCAAGTAGGAAGCAGAGTGGTTAGACTGGAAGAAAAAATACATACATACACATGAAAGAAGTAAAATGGAAGGAAATGGGAATCCTCATATTCTATAAGCTTATGATATTTTTACTTCCCAATCTGGGCATTCAAGCACAAAAAGGCCAGAACCATCTAATAGAACTATACTAGCTTCCTGAAGTGCTCATTTACTGACCAGCTATCCAAGAATGGGTGTCCAGATTAAAAAATAACAAGATTCAGTAGAAAAATAGCAAATAATTCCCATTTCAAATAAGTAATATCTTACTTTAGTGTGTTACTCTTTTACTTCAAAGTTCTTCTACAGCTATGATCTTATTTTTTCTTCAACATGACAGATAAGGAAACTGAGATCCAGGAAGGGGAAGAGACTCACCTAGGATGCATAGCAAGTTACTATCAAGGCCAAAACTGGTACTCCGATCTCTCCGCCATGTCTTCTTCCAATGAAGCTACCCACTGGCTGGCATCTGTTCTTTGATCCTTGGGTTGCACTTTTTCAGTGTAACCAGGGGACAGAATAAGTGCTAGGAATAAGAAAACTGACTTTATAGTGAGGAAAGCCTTGGTTCAAATTGTATCTTCAACATATGCTGTGTGAACTGGGCATGTCACAATTATGTGACTCTAAGACTAGTTGCTGAGCAGGTGCTGTCTATAGTGGAAGGAGTTCTCTTCAGGAGAGTTCCCAATAATAACAAAAAGAAAGCTCTTGTCTAAAAACAATTAAAAAAAGTACATCAATTCTTTTACTGGAATATTGCTGGAATACATTTTGTTGGAATAATTTAAGTGGTGAGATTGATTTTTGATTGAATTGTTCATCTATTCATCTTAATTGTCACGCCAAACGTGCCCATAGACCCAGATGGATGGCTTTTCTTTTCTTTTTTTTTTTTTTAAGTGAAGTTATGTCTTGCCTAAGGCAGACATTTGGTGGGATAAAATTCATCTTCAAAGGCTCTAGTTCTTCACTTCATTGAGGTACTTGCCTTCTTCCCACCCACCTCAAATACGTTCCCCTCTTTCATCATCTACTCTTTCCTTCTTAGACATCCAGTGTGGCTGCCTGAGGAACCTTATTCTATTTCTCACTTGAATCTGCCATTTCTGGGCAGTGTCCCATGGTCCAGACTCTTCCTTTTCTCTGATTCCCCTCCTCACCTTACCTTCTTCCTGCTAAATAACTCCTCAGTCCAATCCCTCTTCTCCACAGCTGCCAAAGTGTGAGAAAAGTCTGGGAGACAGACTCAAGGTGGTGGAATCCAGAAAGAAGTATAGTGAGCTTCCTTTCTCATACATAACACTCCTCCAACCAGATCTGGAAAAGCATTGGACTAAATCCTGATTGAGAAATCCCAGATGTAGTTTCAGTGAGTCATTTTTCCTATGCCCACATTGGCATAGGAAGATAGATAAAGAGGTCTGCAAAACATGGGTTCATAGTCTGGGCAGAAGGACACTCCAAGAGCCTTCTAGGGCCTAGGGACCGAGAGAGAACTGAGGCTGTACACTGAGACAAGATGAGTTCTCAGACCCATCCTAGGGTACCATGACTTCATGTATGTTGTGAGAAGAGACATCAACTGGCAGCTTTGCACTCACTATGTAGCTCCAGGTCATAGATCTAGGACAGATTGAGGAGAGGACCCGAGCTGAAGGGAACGGAGTAGTTACAGGCTCTAGTCTGTGTACCTAGCAAAGACCAAGTTAAAAAGCAAGGGTCAGCTTAGTGGCTGTTATCCTAGGAGCAGAGCAGGGTTCTCAGTTCCAGTCTCCAGCGTAGTCTAACACTTGCAGAGGAATATCCAGGGCAGAAATCATAAACGAAAAGTAACCTATGGTTCTCTCACTCTGAACTGCCACTTGGAGCATTCTGGCTCACTCATAGATGCTGAGTTCAGAAGCAGTCTCCTGAAACTCCAAAGGAAGCAACCCCAGAGGCCTGTTGATCGTACCAAAACCCAGGTTTTGCAACTTGTGAAGCTTAGTCCAAAAAGTCAGTGGTCCTACTTGCCCTAGATCAGACTACTTTGGGAACACTGAAAACTTGCAAATCCCCAGACAATCAGTTCAGTGCCTGAGCCCCTGGAATAGCATAATACTAAATATCTCTAAGAAAGCAGCAGTAGGATCAGTTCAGACATTCCCTAAAGAAGTGTGGAGATATTAGACCTAATATAAAGTCCAAAGTCAGGAAGTGGGCTGGAAGACGGAGCAAATAACAGCAACAACCAAAGAATTGCACCATAAAAAGTTATTAGAGTAATACTACTATAACGGTGAGAAAAATGATGATTTCTCCCTTATATTAATAACCAATTGTTGAATTAAAACCAGGATTTTTTACCTTCCTATTTCCTCATTCAGAAATCAACTCCTTGTAGGTTATTCAGCCAGCCTCTGAAGGACACTACTGATAATGAGATTGTATTAATTTTCTCCGCAATCTTGTTCAGACCCCACCCAAATAGGAGAAGCCCATTGTGTTCTACTCATGCTTTGGGAGTGGGAGTAGATCTTTATTTTAGATGTGAGTTTTTCCTAAGCTGTGATTAGTGAAACTTGCTGTGTGAGGTAGAAGCTCATGGGATTTTATTCTGAGTTGTCTAATGGATCTTAATAATCCATCTATAAATCAACAATCCACCATCTGGGACATGCCACAAGCTACTCAGAGAGAATGTGATGATGGTGGGAAGTCAGTATTGGGAAAAGCTGAGAGGACAATTTTAGCCTCAGTCTAAGATGGAATCCTCCTGGCTCAGTTTTCCCCTTACGTTCCTTTGAAAGGGAGTGTTATCCACCTGGCTATTCCTGAGTCTGGCTATGAGGTAGATTTGATACTGCATGGTTGGAAAACTGAATTATCTGAACCCAAACAGAGCTAAGGATGTTCTATCCTCTCATATTTGGGGCTTAATCTAGTCCCTGCTTTATGTCTGGGCATTGCAGTTTTTTCTGTCAGATTTGTGTCTTCCAGACCACAGGCCATTCACCTATAGTTGGTAGCAAACAGGGGTACCAGCCAATGTCCCCCCATTGTTCCCTGGATGCAGCCTGTGCTTGGCTCCAGTCAATCTCTTTGGCATCCTCTCGAGGCAGGGACAGCTTTACACCCCTTGCCAGAAGGAAGCAATTTCAGGAGACCTTTGCCCCTTGCCCCAAAAGAATTTGGTTCACATTTGTTTGAGGGGGGAATGATGAGGTTGGGATCTAGACTTCAAAAGGGAAAAACGCCAGACCTTCCCACAAGGCCAAATCTCTGGCTTTCACCTGAGGCTATAATCCCATCAACTGGCCTTTCACTGCATTCATTCTCTCAATTTTGTTACCCTTAACCTAGCCTAGCCCTCCATTGTCTTACTTCCCTATGGCCCCAGGACACTTCCCACCCTTAATTCTACCTAGGCTACATTCTCCCTTGGTGTCTAGATGCAGGTCCCTGGAGTTCCATTACCTCATAGGCCACTCCTAGATCCCTCTCATAGTCTTTCTGTATATAAGGTCCATCTTGTCTCCGTTAAGATGCTTAGATTCTTAAAATCTAGTCACTGCTCAGATTCTTAAAAATCTAGCTAATAGCTTACTAATGTTCGGACTCCTTAAGAGTCTGCCCAATATGACAGATGTTCTAATAAACCTTGTCTTTGGATGAAGAAAAAAATAGAATAGAGCAAATGGAAGCTAATGACTTTATGAGAAATCAAGAAATTATAAAACAAAACCAAAAGAAGGAATAAATAGAAGGCAATGTAAAATATCTCATTGGAAAAACAACTGACCTGGAAAATAGATCCAGGAGAGATAATTTAAAAATCATTGGAAAGCCATGATCAAAAAAGAAAGAGTCTAGACATTATCTTTCAAGAAATTATCAAGAAAAACTGCCCTGATATTCTAGAAGCAGAGGGTAAAATAGAAATTCAAAGAATACACTGATGACCTCCTGAAAGAGATACCCAAAGAAAAACTCCTAGGAATATTATAGCCAAATTCCAGAGTCCCCAGGTCAAGGAGAAAATATTGCAAGCAGCCAGAAAGAAACAATTCAAGTATTGTGTAAACACAATCATGATAGCACAAGATTTAGTAGCTTCTACATTAAGGGATTGGATGGCTTGGAATATGATATTCTGGAGGTCAAAGGAACTAGGATTACAACTAAGAATCATCTACCAAAACAAGACTGAGTATAATCCTTCAAGGGGAAAATGAATATTTAGTGAAATAGAGGACTTTCAAGCATTCTTGATGAAAAGACCAGAGCTGAATAGAAAATTTGACTTTCAAGTACAAGACTAAAGAGAAGCATGAAGAGGTAAACACAGGAAAGAGAAATCATAAAGGACTTATTAAAGTTGAACTGTTTACATTCCTAAAAAAAAAAGTGAGTCTTACCATATCACCTTCCACCCCCTCAAAAGAAGACTCACTTTGCTCCCTTATAACCCTATTCCAATAAAATATAAAGTCCTCTGGTTGTCATATAAAACTCATCATAACCTGGCTCTTCCTATCTTTCTAATCTTTTTACACTCAACTTCCCTCCAGGCTCTCTATGACTTAGAAACACTGGCCTCCTTGCAGTTCTTCAAATCAAACACCCTTACTTCTTTTCTCTACTTCCTGAAACTGGCTGTTCTCTGTGAGAGTAGGGACTGAATCTGAGATATCACTGGTGTAGAAACTTTTGATTGAGGAAAGTTCTACTAATATAGGTCAGAAATTTCTTTGTAACTTATAATCTTGAATTTAGAGAGTTGAACATCACGTAGGCAGCATGTAGTGTAGGTCTTCTTGACTCTGAGACTAGAATTCTGTTTACTACCCTGTACTGCCTGTGTGCTTCAGAGGACTAAGAGAAAGAATTAGAAAAGGGATAAGTATCTGTTGGAGGTTGCAGAGAAGCTGCAGAATGAAGTATATGAAAAAAAAAAAAAGAATGAGCCAGTGTCTGGCCATGCGGGGAAAAAGCACTAGTTCTAGGATATTGGGTACTCAGGCTCTGGAAAAGTAGTCAGAGAAGCTGCTGTAAAAAGAAAAGAATATTTCCAAGGCAGGTGAATAGGTCTTCTAAGAAAGTGGGCAAATTTTTGTCAGATGTAAGCTATCTGAATATCACTGTTTAGAGCCTTGGGTATTCTTTATAGTAGAAGCGAGTGCCTGATGGGCTGGAAAGGTATCCCTTAAGCAGACTCAGAGGCAGAGAAAGAATGTCACTGTGAGGGGCTCTGGGAGAGGTAGCTGTTTTTCATTAATCATAGAGTGGCTATGATAGGAACTGCTTTGTAAAGTTGGCCAGGTTTTCCTTGAATATCCTTGTATCTCTGTTCCCTCTCATATCTTCCTTCTCTCCCACTCTTCTCAGGTACCACCTTATCCTACCTCTCATTATCATTCTCCTCTGGACATTATCATATCCATTGGCTGCTTCCTATCATCCTTCAAGATTACAAACATTTACTGAGCATCAACTATGTGCAAGGCACTGTGCTAGACACTAGAAAAACAAATGAAAAATGAAAAATAGTTTCAGTCATTAATAAGCTTACTTTCTATTTCAAAATCTGATAGGTTTTATATCCTTTGTTTTATGAATGAATGAAATGAAATGAATAGAAACAAAAATGATTGACATTTAATGAATGGAAATGAAAATGAATGAGCAAGTATTTACTAGGAATCACAACTTTGTTATATATTGTAGGTCAGTAATGGGTCATCTAGTAGAGAAAATAATCTCTGCTAGTAAATTTTGTTGGTTATCATGTTGCTTTTCCCAACCCAAAGGCCCCTGAGTAGATAATTCAATGGAGGGTTTTCAAGAACTATGCCATACCAGAGGGTGAATTAGCTTGTAGTCAAAGGATTCTTTCAATGCTTCTCAAATTGTATTGTTTCTCCATATGTGTAGGGATAGACCTGAATCTTTAGTGCATCAAGGTAGTAAGTGTCAGGATCAGCAAGAGAATCTAAGCTGTCTTTAGTCCCTATTCAGGGATTAAATATAACATGTTGCAAGTAATGCTGGTCACTCACATGGAACCACTATTCAGACCATCTCTAAAGACATGAGAAAATTTTTATTAAGAAACAAAGAGTAGAGAGCAAAGTAAGGAATTAGATTGCTGCACTATTCCCTACTCTCTGGCTAGCAAGTAGCCAATACAATGACATAGGGCATTTCATTGGGGGTGGAGGGATTAGACTAGCCTGCAAGGCAAGAGCCATTGGTAGGTAATAGCCCTATTCCACCTCTCCACACTGAGAAGTGGGAAAACGGACACACAGTACTCACACTTTTTTTGCTCTCTGAAAGCTGCTCATTGTGGAGTCTGTAACAAATTTTTGTTTTCTTCGAGCTCATAAGAAAAGAGGCAAATTGAAATATCTGGACTTTTTTTTCTTGATTAGTATAAATATCTGTCTTTTTCCACACTGGAGGGCTTGCTAATGAATGGGTACACTGTTTCTGTTGCTTTTGAGTTACAGCTTCAAGTACTTACCTTTTCCCCCAGGGAAGAGCCTTTAACTTGGGTTCTTTGAAGCAAGGCAGTCATTTGTACTGAAGACAAAGGGGGTGGTGCTGACAGGCACAACTGTTAAAGCATTCTATCTGTACGGTAGCTGTTTTCTACCATTGGAGATGGAACATACAATCATAACTTATTTTTATATACCCTTACTTCTTTCTCACTGCTTCGAATGTTTCTAGTCCTGGTACTCCCTATGTGTCCTTTGCTGAGTCACTTATGGGTCTCCTTTTCCTCATCTTTAAAATAAGAAGATTGAATTAAATGACCTCTGAAACTTCTCTGATCAAATGATTTCTCTTTAGCCTTACAGAAGAACCTTGGAGAAGGATTGGTAAATAAAGCATAAAGAGGTTAAGGGAAGCATATAAGCTTATATAGCTTCAAGTGAAGGAATCTCATAATCCATATGTGATATATCGCCTATATCATTGCAGAAAAGCATCCATGAGCTCACAAAGACATATTCTTAGTCTTAGGGCTTTCTAACAATAGGTTTAGCTTGTTTCGTTCTACCTTGCATCACCTTGGGAACATCAATGCATGGCTTGCATATACCCTACTCCACTCCTCCAGGGTTCCCCTGAGAATGATGGAATTTGACATGTTTTCACAAAGGGCCCTCAATTCCATGGAAGTACTCAGGCTAACAAAACTTCAAATAAAGCACAGTTTTTATTTAACTTGGCAAAAAACCCAAAGGACTGCTAACCAAGTCCATAAATAATCAAGATACTTATCCTTCATTTTCTGATGGAATTCTGCATTTTTAAGGATACACACATACATATATACATACAAAGAATTTTAATACTACTGTGGGTGCCCCTCTCTCCTGTGAGGGGAAAGAACTCATTGTTGCTAAGAAATCAAGTTATACTCCTGGGATGTGTTCATTTCTCCAGAGACTTAAGAACTTGGATTTATTAGAAACTTAATTATCTGGAAGGAAGTATTGATATTCTACTATATCCACTAGACTGGACTAGACTCACATTGGCCATATTTGGCAAACCCTGAGGATCTCCTATAAAGAGATAATGGTAACAGTATTGAAATTTGAAAGCGAAAATTTTTTACCACTTATCTTTCTATTCAGCTCTCCTGATAAGCAATTAAAAATAGTGGTTCTTGAAGAAGGATTTCTAATTTTAATGTGTCATTTTGGACAACTTGAATTTAATCTTAGATAGTTAGGGGAAATTAATCCAAAGATCAGATATGGCACAGTGGAACAAGCCCTGAATTTGGGCCCAGAAGACTTGAGTTTGAATTCCATCTCCTCTGTAAGTGTGAGAGCAGAAATGTGACTTAACCTCTATAGGCTTCAGTTAAACATTGAGACAAGTACAGAGGACTAGAAAAATTACGGAACATGAAGTCTGGACTGACCAGGATTTAATCCCCAAACTGCCACTTATTAATTATATTATCATGGGCAAGCCTTTTTAGAATCCTTGTCTGTAAAATGGAAATAAAAATATAGGTACTACCTATATCCAAATAATCAAGCAAAATTATCTACATTTAATTTTTAAAAAAATTTTTAGACTGAAGGGAGAAGTTAAAAAAAAAGAAAGAGGAGTTAAACCATAGTTAGAATCTTGGACTACTGACATTTTTTTTTCTTTTTTTGAATGGGGCTATGTGAAATGAGAGAGGAGTAAAGAATGACTTTGGGTTTGCAAACACAGAGAACTGGAAAGGTAGCATTGCCCTTGGCTGCAATAGGGGAGTTCAGAAGAGGGATGAGTTTGGTATGAAAGACCATGAGTTCTGTTTTGTACTTGCCGAGTTTGAGATATACAAAGAATTTAATAGCTCCCACTTACTTGCCATTATTCCACAATAAGCAACAAGCACATATCAGTCATTTACAACATACCAGACATTGCAATAGGTTCTCAGGATGTAAGGACAAAAGCTCTTATCAGTGAGCTAAAAGGTCAAAGATGGACTGAAGAAAATATATCTAAAAAACATTGAATTGTTAAATTTAACCACTACATGTCTTAGAGTTTGTAGCCGTGTGTGTGTGTGTGTGTGTGTGTGTGTGTGTGTATGTGTATGTTTGCTTGTTTGTTTTTTTTTTTCTGGAGGCAATCTGTGAATTCTTTCAATTGAAATTTCATGTTCTATGTTCAGAAGTTCTGGGAAGTTCACTTCTATTATTTCCTTCATTGTGGTGTTAAGTTTTTTTTTCATCCTGTCATGTTATTTTTTTTAAATAAAATTTTAAAAATTATTTTAAACTTAAATATAAAATGAGAAAAGAAAAGAAATTGACTTGTGTGCAGCAGACCATAATATAATATAAAACAACAAACTTCCATTTCAAGAAAGCCTATATAACAAAAACTACACATTGTTTTCAAAGTTGCCCAGTTTTTCTTTGCTTCCTTGTAGGTATTTTTTTGTTCTCTGCTAAAATTAAGCATGAATATATACATATATATATGTGTGTGTGTGTATAAACATACATACATATATATATATAAAATATCTGTCTATATATATATCTAAATATCTATAAACACACACATATATGCACATATACACTGATACACTTACAAAGGTAAGACTGTAGTATGCCTATTTCCACTTGTCATATGTTTCTAAATCAACCAGCTCATTATTTCCTACACAGAAATGTTCCAACCAAATCACATCCTATTTGAGAGATTGTGAAAGTTTTTTCCCCCAATTTTCTGTATTCCTTCTATTCTTGGCAGTATAAGTTTTATTTATACAAGAAAATTTTATTTAAAGTAATCAAAATTTACACTTCAAAAATGCTCTCACCTTATAATTTAGTTTAAGGTCTGATACTACTGAATCTTCTTTTACATCTTTTCCCCCCCAGCTTCCTTGAAGTTCCTGACCTTTTATTCCTCCAAATGAACTTTGTTGTTAGTTTTTTCTGAGTAAAATAATTTTTTAGCAATTTAATTTGCATGACATTAAATAAATAGATTGGTTAGGTAAATTTGTTATTATTTTATTGGCTTCACCTACCCACGAACAATAAATATTACTTCAATTATTTAGATCTCACTTTGTATAAAAAGTATTTTATGTTTATATTCATATAGTTCCTGTGTCTGTTTTGGCAGGTATGCTCTCAGGTACTTTATACTGTCTAGTTATTTTAAATGGTCTAAAACAACATCAAATAACATTGCTGACACATAGAGCAGTGTCCCTGTTTTTCTCTTTTGATTAAATTTGTTTTAGCTTTAACTTTGTCTGAGTTCATGATTACTACCCCTACTTTTTTACATGATAAAGTCTACTCTGACTTTTATTTTGTATTTGTGCATATCTCTCATTTTTATAGCATTTCCTGAAAGCAACAAATTGTTGATTTCAAAATGTTCATCTACTATCAGTTTCCATTTTATGGATAGATTCATCCCATTCACATTTAAAGTTATAATTACTTGTGTGTTTTCTACCTTCCTATTTTTCCTCACTATCCTTTTCACCCTATTCCTATCCCTCCTCACTCCTCTACTTTACTTCTACTTGCTACCTTGCCCTCCTATTCCTTTACCTACCCACCTCTCCTAATTGGTCCTTTTTTATCCACTCCCCCAACCCTATTTTCTTGCCCTCTTTTTTGTTTCTGAATTTAGAAACTTTTATACCCTTCTAGATATATATCTTGTTCTCTCTTTAACCCATTCCTAATGAAAGTAAGGTTCCAGTACCATCTCTCTACCCTTCCCTACCAGCTTCTTCCATATCATTTTTTTCTTTGTGTCTCATTTGTATTAGATAATTATTCATTTTCTGTCTCCCTACAGTTTTATTTTTTTAGAATCACCGCATCATACTTAGCTCAACCCAAGTCTTTCTTTCAAACTACCCAAATAATGATGACAGTCATAAAAATACTGATAATATTTTCAGATATAAGAAATAAACAATTTGACCTTTTTGAGTCCCTTATAAAAATTTTTACTTTATATTTCTCCTGGATATTATAGAATTTTCCATTATGCTCTGCTGTTTTTGTCACAAATACCCAAAAGTCTTTTGCTCTATGAAATATAGCATTCTAGAACGTCTGGGCAATTTTCCTTGATGATTTCTTGTAATATCATATAAAGATTTTTTTAATCATAATTTTCAGGTAGTACAACTATATTTATATTATTTCTGCTCCATCTGTTCTCCAAATCAGTTGTTTCTCTGATGAGATGTTTCACATTCTCTTCTATTTTTTTAAATTCTTTTGATTTTGTTTTATTTCTTGATGTCATCATTAGCTTCCCTTTGCCCAATTCTAGTTTTCAAGGAGTTTTTTTTCCTTAAGTTTTTGAGTATTTATTTCAAGTTTATTGGCTTTCTCTTCATAATTTCTTTGATTTTCTTGGATTGTTCTTAATTTTTTTTTCCATTTTTTCCCTCAATCTCTCTTATTTGACTTTCGAAGTCCTTTTTAAGTTCTTTCAGGAACTCTTTTTGTGCTTGGGACCATTTGACATTTTATTGAAATTCTTATTGAAAAAGGAGTGGCTTTTTTAAAGCTCCATTATCTTCCTCTGAATATGAACCCAGATCTTCTCTCTCCCCATAGTAGTTATCTGGGGGTCAACTCCAATCTTCCTGATCTATATCTTGACACTGGACCCAGATGGCTTGAGAAGAGAGGGTGAGGCTGGTGACTTTGCATAGCCCTCCCTCACTTAAATCTAATTCACTTTCAAGTCACGACATCACCTTCCTGATGTCATTGTCCTCTCTGAGAATGAAGAACAAACAATAACAACAACAATCTTAGTAGTTATCTATGGTTGGGTTCTTTCTCCTTCGCTTATTCATTTTTATATTTTTCCTTTTATTTTGTTTTTAGCAGCTATTAGTAAAATAAAATTCTAGTGCCAAGGTATGGGGAATGATGCTCCAAGTCTCAAGTCCTTCTTACTTTTATTTTCTGGAGACTGTCATGGGGCTCAACCTTGAGTTCTTCTCTCCACTCCTAAGCTATGGCTAAGGATTCCAGCCACAATGTCCCACAAATGATCTTGCTCCCTGTGATCCTTCTGGTGGCTGAAAGCTACAGCTTTCCCTTATGCCCTGGAACCAAAACCAGGGACTTTGCTGTCCTGCAAGCACTCACAGCCAACAGAGTCCCCACTCCTCTGCTACTGCACTCACCAGGTGTGTGCTAGCTCCTTTCCCCCTGCAGCAGCAGCCCAGTTCTACATGTGTCTGGCTAACACAGCTGTGCTTTGCACCCCTCAACAGTAGGTCTTTCCATCTTCTCCAACTCAGCCATCAGACCCTCACACTGTCAGTGAGACAAAAGTTTCTAAGGCTGAGGCTACCCCCAATCCCAGCTGCCCTCAGGGCTTGTTGTTTGTTGATTCCACAGAATTGGCCTGGAGGTGTTCGTACTTCACTCAGGCCAAACTTCCACCCTTTAAGGTGAGGTCTTTCCTGGGGTCTTCTCAATTTGTCTTAGGAGAATAATTCTTGTACCCTGACTTTTGTTTATTTCCATTGTTCTACATTCCCTCTGAGGGATGTTCTCTGAGGTGATGTTCTCTCTCTCTCTGTTTGGAGGAAATTTGGAGAGCCAAAAGTTTTCTAACCTATCCTGGCATCTTCCCAGAAATCCTCTCCCATCCTTGCCATGTTCTTCTGGGAGACCTATGATCCTGAGGTTCTCCATGCATCCTGTCTTTGAGTTCATCATGTTTTGCTTATATAATGAACACATATATACATATATACATATATACATATATATATATATATATATATACATATATACATATATATATATATATATATACATATGTATATATACACACACACACACATATACATATATAGATAGATAGATAGATAGATAGATAGATAGTTAGATAGATAATATTCTTGAGTTTTCTCTTCTTCTAGGTGGGATTTTACTTCTGTGTATTTAATTGCATTCCCAATCGATTGATCTCTCTTTTGTTGGTTTGTATTTTTGTTCTTTGTGATGAGGCTTGCTATTACAGACTCAAGGGTTTTTTTTCCTATTCTGTTCCTAATTTTTGCTGCATAAGACATAAGTTCTGCTCTCATAATTTTCATTTCTCTTTTAAACTACTCAGAAACAATGTATTGTGATTCCATTTTCTTCTCAAATTCCACAGGGTCCTCCAACTCATCAAGTGTTGGATCATTTTCTTTCATTTTGCAGTATTTATTCGTAGAGGCCTGAATTAATGTACTAGATCTTGAGGTCATTTCCTTCTGTTGTTATTGTTTTCCTGTTTATTTTTCAAGATATTTGAATTTTCTTCTTCCTGAAAATTTTCAGTCTCCCCATAACCCCTAATTTTCCTTATTAGTCACTTCCTGACTTACTATTCTCTGATTGAAAAATTTTCCCTCCCTGTTTCCCACCCTTAGCTGCTAGTGTCTTCCTCTCTGATGTGATTGGGTATCTGTTTTGTGTACATGATGTCCTCCCACACCCCCATTAGAATTGTAAGCTCCTTGAGGGAAGAATCTATTTTTGCTTTTACTTTGTATTCCCAGAGTGCTCAGCACAGTGTCAGAGAGCTTATGATAAGTATCTGTTGGTTGATTTCTACCCCCAAATGCTGCTATGCATATATGCTCCTTGTCACAAAGAGAGACAAGAGGAAAGATCCACAAAGCTCATCCCTTACTTTTATACTTAGGAGGGATGTGCTATAACTTCAATGTGGTTGTTTTCCTCCATCAATTCACTTTGAAAACTACCTATGCCTTCCTATCCTATGAGACCATTATATATGTCTTCACATAAATCCTTCACTAGAGGATTCCTTCCCTCACCCCATACAACACACTGGAGATTTTCCTTTAGTTTTCTTGACATGGTATGGATAACTGTAGCACATATGGGCTATCTGTCAGTTATCCCTTGCTGTTGGCCTGTGACATTCATCCCTACTATTAGAACGATAGTTAAAAGTAAATGGCTTCTGAACAGGAGGACACTAAAGTCACTTTTACTTTCATCAACACCCCATCAGAGGAAACTGTCATGTGGAATGACACAGTAACCAAAATGTAATGCCCAAGCAATGAGTTTCTTGATGTTTAATTTTATTCTTTAATATTTGGGAAGAAGCCTAAGGTACATGAATATTGTAAGCATTTGGGAACCTATAACTTAATATCAGAGGCTCATGGGATCTAAAGCTAGAAGGAAACTTAGAGGTCCTCTAGCCTGACCTATCATTTTTTACAGAGGAAGAAACAGTCCAAGAAGAGATATCACGATGCCCAAGGTCATTATGTCAATCAAACAGCAAAATAATATAATTACCAACTAAAAGGATATTTAAGAGTCATTGCTTTTCTTCCAAAGTTACAAAGACTTCTTTCAAATATCTGAGGATGGAGCAAATCCTGGAATCCATAGTTAAACAAAGATACAAATTTAGTTTATCCATAGCTGCTCTTGATGACCATTTTAAATAGATTTTACCTGTAGCAAAATATTGGGGTTGGGGAAAGGATATGCTTTTGCCCATCATCTCTCTAAGGAGAGGCTTGTGTACTATAATCCCCTATTTAACTAAGAGGGGCTATTGTTGGATGAATAAATAAATGACACTGTAGAAAAAAGATTGACATTTGATACACATTGAACAATTTCCCTGTGTTATCAAGGAGAAAGAATCTTATCACAGAAGAATGAACAGAGAATATTGTTTTTACCATGTTTCCCTGAGTACCTTTACCCCCGTCACAGTCATCCCAATATGAAGCACCCCTTGGTCTTAGAGGGTGTAACTGAGCCATTTCTCCTGAAATCCATCTGAAATCCTTACCATCAATGAAGATCCTTTTATCACTCCCGTTTCTTTCCCCTCTCACTCCAGTTATATTAAGATTTATTTTCTTTTGATCATACGCTTTATTTCTTCTTCAAAAATTCTGAGAATCATGCCTTTGTGTCAAGATGAAAGCTCTTGTTCCAGCCAGGATTGTTCCAATATAATTGTATGGCATTTTATAGAGCTTCAATTATGGAACAGAGTTTTTAAGAAATGAAAGTGGTCTGGCACTGGCACAGAATTCTCTGAACATCCATTGACTGAAAGAAGTCCAGTAATTAAAGATGTTTATAGCTATAGCAGAATAGTGTCTCCCAGCCTCTTCTGGTGCAGGTATGTGTTCCTCTGTGATGGAAAGGTTTGATTTTTGTGTAATGGATGATGCTTTTCACACATGGATTGGCACAGTAGAAGTGGATGAGAGCTTAAGTTTGAAAAGTTGCGTATGGCTTCACATTGAGGCAGGTCCATTTTAAAGTCTACATTTTTCTTTACTGAGATGCAAAGATCTGTGAAGTTTGAGGCCACACGGGGGAAAAAAAAACTGTGATGGAACTGGAGATCATTAGTTGTCAATGTCTAGGGATAGTGGAATACAGAGGTAGAAAACACACATTTTAACAGCTATCTTAGATCTTGTCTGTGCTTCCATAGCAAGAGACCATAGCAAAATTTTCTGCAGGAACACTTGAGTTTGCCAAAGATTTGTGCTTGACTTTATAAAAAGAGTTCTCAAACTTTTATCAGTTTTCAAATCACCATGTAGAACAAAAATACTCTCAGCCCATCTAATCCATATGGTTCTCTTGCCAGTTGATAGACTTTAGAATAAAGAGGATGAACTGTTTTGCTTTTTTTTTTTTAATATGGGAATAATTTTGCATATGGGTTCTCTGTATTTCACTTAAAAAAATTAGCTTCAGTTCCAAATTCTCTCCTTCCTGCCAGCCTCCCTACCCCATTAAGAAGGCAAGCAATATGATACACATTATATACATGAAGTCTTGCAAAACATATTTGCATATTAGCCATGTTGCAAATGTAAAAAATGAAAAAAAACAAAGAAAGTGAAAAAATATGCTTCAGTTTGCATGCAAGAGTTCAGCAGTGCTCTCTCAGGAGGTGGATAACATTCTTCATTGTGAGTCCATTGGAATTGTCATAGATCGCTGTATTCAATCAAAGTAGCTAAGTCTTTCACAGTTGATTATTGTTACAATATTGCTATTGCTCTGTACAATGTTCTTCTGGTTCTGCTCATTACTGTTCTGCTTCTGATAAGAATACTAATAATAACAGCAATAGCTAGGGGTGTGCTGGTAAATGTTTAACAGCTTGGATGTCCAGAAACACACACACACACACACACACACACACACACACACACACACACACTTTTAAGTTTAATCTGCATTAACACTCTTCAGTCTTAGTAATCAACAAAAAATAAATTAAGTCCTGATATGTAGCTGATTTTTGCTTTTTCAAATATAAACGCTCACACTGCAAATTTAACTGGCCAATTAGAGCTGGCTCCAGCACACCCTTGGCAATAGTTCATATTCACAAATCTTTTCACAATTGATAAAGCAATTCTAAAAATATAATATTTAGTCATGTAACGAATGTACTAAATCCTATTAGCCTAGCCCATTCATGAACTTCCAAGATTTTATTTTAAGTTGTTTGACCATACTTTGAGAATCATTGCTCCACAGAGAAAATTTCTGTCACCTAAAGAACTAAGCTCTCCCCATTCACACCAGGGAATTCTCACTCCCAAAATACACAACAGAGACAACCCTCCATTTACCTAGTCCTCCCTAAGTCCCTCCTTTTAGCATGGAACTTTCTCTTTGCCAACCATCTGAAGGATTGGCAGAGTCAAAAAGGGTTCTTATTGGAGCTGAACTCTGGCTACCAGGCATTTAAATATTGTTCACATATTGCTGTTGTTGTTGTCATTACCATTGCTGTTCTTTTAGTGGGGCAGGAGGTGGCACAATGGACAGAATGCCAGGTCTAGAGTCAGGAAGTTGTGATTTCAACTCTAGCCTGAGCCACTTATTAGCTGTGTAACCCTGGCCAAGTCATTTAATCTCTGTTTGTCTCTGTTTTCTCATTTGTAAAATGATAATAATAATAGTAAATAGTTCCCAGTGTTATTGTGAGAATCAAATGAGGCAATTATTTTGAAACATTTAACATAGTGCCTGGAACAGAGTAATCATTACGTAAATGTGTGTGTGTGCATTTTAGTTCTCATCTTTTTTAATGGAGTTCAGATAGAAGTGGTTTTGTGACAAGTTGCTATACTGATGTTGTTCCTTTATATTTACTACTGTGAAGACTTTTGAGTAAGTGGATGAAATAACTGATTTTTGTGATTTGGTTAAAGTTTTGGGGTTTAATTTCATCCTCTGAGAGCTTATTCAAAAGATCTTTGAGACAATTACGATAGCAAATAACATGATGGAGATGTTGTGTACATCGTTCTATTCCCACGTGATTTTAACTTCTTCTGGTAGGCTTATATTAAAAAAAAAAAAACTTTTGTGTCACATAACTTGAAGACTATAAGTATTTGTTATGGTTATAATTATTTAAAATATTTTAAAATCATAAAAGTTTTATGGGTCAATGTTTGGTCAGAGTGACAATTTTGTCATGATAATGATCTGGTTACATCTTATCTATTGAATTTTCAAGGATACTTTGACATCAGTAGGATAGTATGTCTCAGTTTATAACAGACAGAAAGCTCCTTTCATTTATTTCTAGCTACCTGATCATGTCTTGTTAGGTATTAAGTTTGTTATTGTTCAGTCATTTTCAGTCTTGTCCAACTCTTTGTGACCTCATTTGAGGTTTTCTTGTCAAATATACTGGAGTGGTTTGCCATTTTCTCCAACTCATTTTACAGATGAGGAAACTAAGGCAAACAGGGTTAAGTGACTTGCCCAAGGCTACATAGATAGCAATCATCTGAGACCAGATTTGAACTGAGGAAGATGAGTCTTCCTGACTTCAGCCCAGGCACTTTATACTCTGTGTTGACTACCTGCCCCAGGCATTATGGAGGTACTAACTTTTCAGGAACTATAGTAAGGGGCTTTGCAGTTTCTACCATTACTTTGTCTTTTTTGTATTGATCAAGGAGTACTGGCTCCTTAAAGATAATCCATTTGTTTTTTTGTTTGTTTGTTTTTGATTAGGCAGTGGGGTTAAGTGACTTACCCAGGGTCACACAGCTAGTAAATGTTATGTGTCTGAGGCCAGATTTGAAATCAGGGCCTCCTGAATCCAGGGCCAGTCCTTTATCAACTGCGCCACCTCGTTGCCCCAAGATAATCCATTTGTAATTTCTGGGATTGCTGACCTAGTTCTGAATTTCCATCTCATAAACCCTTTTATTTCTATAAATTCACAAAAATCATCCATTTGTTTGGCAATTCCTTGATGACATAATGTTGATTGAGTTAATGTGTATTGTTATTATTATTATTTTCATCTTTTTCAGTAGAATTCATTCAGAAATAGTGTTGGGATGGGTTGCTATACTGATATTATTTTGTATTTAATGTTTTATAGGCTGAACAAATTATTTTTGTAATTGAAAAAAAATATTGAACATAAACTCATCTTTAGTAGGCTCACTGCATTTATAGCATCTTCAGTACTAGTAGAGCACAGATGATATATATCCCATCTTGTTCCCACATAATTGTGATTTCTTATGCTAGATCTTTATATTTGGAAAGCTTCAATTCCAAGTTGTTTGGGGACTATGAAAATTTGGAATGATGCAATCTAACAACAACAGCAGCAATAGCAGCAGCACTATACTCAATTGCACCATACCAAATATCCATAATCTCCAACCTACATGAAATGAAAAAAACTTTCAAAAGTATTTCCCTGTCACTATTCACAAAATTACAGTGATATGGAGAAGCTCATAAAACCCTATGTAGATGCCCTGTTTTGTTATGGAGGTGACCCTGGTTTGTCAAATGCTAGGTTAAAAGGTCTTACATTCAGGCAGGTTCTACCTGGAAGGGAGGGCTTCCTGTATGACTAGCGGGTGATGATTTTTTTTTTAATCACAGTAACACATTAAACAAACAGAAATAAAATATGGGCTGCAGGCTGATGCAGCCCCCTTCCCTCATGATAATAACAATAGCAGAGTGGTAGGAAAAAAGAAACATGTTGGTAAGAATCACACAATTTTTAGACCATTAATAAACTATAATTTGACTACTAGTAGCCTAAATGTGGAGAATCTTGTCGGGTGGTTAATGAGAAGACATGTTGCTTGAGGAGATGAATCATACTAATCTTGACATTCTTGCTATAAATAAAGGCAGAAAGAAAAAAGAAATCGTACTGAAACGATGGCTCAGAGGTTCTCCATGGAAAGGCAAGGGGGGGGGGGAGTTGGTGAAGTGGGCTTTACCGTACAACCAAAGACAAGAGACATTAGTTCATAGGCTGTTTGGTCATCATGTATTGCAATGCTAAGGATATGCAAGAAGACCCCCACAAAAAATAATTATAGCTTTTACAGCAGAGTTGTCTGCTAAAAAATAAGTGATAGAGAAATTCTAAAGGCCTTGCCAAGTTAAATCAACAAGTACTCTGGTACATGAAGTGGTGACTTCAAAATGAAGACTGGAAAGAGTGAGAAGGGGGATAAACACATAGGAAACCACGGTCCAAGAAAAGGAAGTGGAAGATGCCAAACTTTTAGATTACTCAAAAGCCTCATGCCTCTGTCATGAAAACTTTTTTTGGGGAAAAAAAAGCTCTTGACGTGAGAAACACCAAATAACTCCATAAAGAATGAAATAAATTATATTTTGGCAGATGGGAAAACAGCTTGTTACTTTTGTAGGAGTAACACTTGTGTCAGCTCTCTGTATTTAGTCAGATTGTCAACTCATTAGAGCTAAGGTCAGAATAAGTATGAAACAAGAAGAATGGCAATGAGAAAAAAAGAAATGGTATACAAGTGAAATAATTTAATCCTAACCTACTTAAATAAGTGAAAGCATCAGATTGCTTGTCTATTTTTAATTGACCATATTTACAGTCAATTTATTTTGTCCTGTTACTAAGTGTCTCTGAAATTATTTCAGAAATTCAGAGGCCTGTCCTCAGTTCTAAAATATATAGAGAATTCAGACAAATTTATAAGAACACAAGCCATTCCCCAATTGATAAATGGTCAAAGGATATGAAAAGGCAGTTCTCAGATGAAGAATTAAAGCCATCTATAGTCATATGAAAAAATGCTCTAAATCATTATTGATTAGAGAAATGCAAATCAAAACAACTCTGAGGTACCACATCACACCTATCAGATTGGCCAACATGACAAAACAGGAAAATGATAAATGTTGGAGAGGATGTGGGAAAATTGGAACACTAATACATTGTTGGTGGAGTTGTGAAATGATCCAACCATTTTGGAGAACAATTTGGAACTATGCCCAAAGGGCTAGAAAAATGTGCATACCCTTTGATCCAGCAATAGCACTTCTAGGGCTATATCCCAAAGAGATCAAACAAATGGGAAAAGGACCCACATCTACAAAAATATTCACAGCAGCTCTTTTTGTGGTGGCAAAGAATTGGAAATTGAGAGGATATCCATCAATTGGGGAATGGCTGAGCAAGTTGTGGTATATGAATGTAATGGAATACTATTGTTCTATAAGAAATGATGAACAGGCTGACTTCAGAGAAACCTGGGAAGACTTATATGGTCTGATGATGAGTGAAGTGAGCAGAACCAAGAGGACTTTGTGTACAATAGCAACCACATTATGCAATGAGTAAGAATGTTAAACTGAACCCAGCATTACAAGGATCTAAGACATCTCCAGAGGCCTCTGGATGGAAAATGCTGTCCACATCCAAAGAAAGAACTATGGAAGTCGAATCGCTCTCACTTATTTTTACCTTCAGTTGAGTTTTGTTTCATCTTTCTGATGGTTCCTCCTATTGGTTTTAATTTTTACTTACAACTTCACTAATGTGAAAATATGTTTAATGGGTATATAAATGTAAAGCCTATGTCAGACTGTGCGCCGTCTTGGGGGGGGGGAGAAAAAGGGAGAAAAAAATTTCAACCCAAAAGCATATGGAAAAAAAAATAAAAAAAAGAAACAATGAAACAAAGTCAAAAGACTGAGCAAATAGAAGAAAATATAAAATATCTCATGGGAAAACAACTGACATGGAAAACAGATTGAGGAGAGAAAATTTAAGAATCATTGGACTACCTGAAAACCATGAACAAAAAAAGAGCTTACATCATATTTCAAGAAATTATAAGGGAAACTGCTCAGATATCTTAGAACCAGAGCTCAGAGTAGACACTGAAAGAATCTACCAGTCACCTCCTGAAAGAAATCACCAGATGAAAACTCCCAGGAATATTATGCTCAAAATCCAGAACTTCCAGATCAAGATGAAAATACTTCAAGCAGCCAGAGAGAAATAATTCAAATACTGTGGAGCCACAGTCAGGATTACACAAAATTTAGCAACTACTTCTATAAAAGAATAGAGGACTTGCAATATGATATTCTGGAAGCTAAAGGGGCTAGGATTACAACCAAAAATCAACTGTCCAGCAAAACCAAATAAAGTCTATGGGGTTAAAATGGATATTTAGTAAAATAGAAGACTTTCAAGCATTCCTGATTATTAAAAAAAAAAAAAAGAAATTCAGAGGCCTGTAATAAGTTAAGCTCAGAATCCACTTTGCCTGTTAATCACTGTTCTATCCTTGCCTCAGGGAGGTCGGTTATCCTTGAAGGATGCATGTGGACACCAAAGACACTGGCCTAATATCCTTACACTACCAAGCTATCCTTCAAGGATGTCTGATTTGCTATACAAAGAAGTCTCTAACCCTGCAGGTGGACTCAAAGAATAAACATTTCTTAATCACAGGACAGAAGGAAGGGGTTGTTGCTAGCTCCTCATTACCAATTTCTAACCAATTATATTATCCCACCACACCTCAACTCTGTAACCAATCATACTGACTTTGCCATTCATGATTTTGAGCTCTTTTAACCAATCCTAACTGCTTCTCCACCTATGAAGTCCTGTTCTTTGTTCCATATTTTCCAAAACTATGAGAGAGAGATGTCTCCTCATTCAGGGTCTTTGCTTTGCTGAGGAAGTGGAGATCCTGTTTATTCATAAATTCATGTTTTACTAACAAATTGATAATGCTTGGAACTTTGTGCCTCAGTTTACTTTAACTATTACATAAGTAATAATCAAAGGTAGGAACTAGACAGAAGTAGTAATAATAATACCTAGCATTTATATAGTGCTTTAAGCATTTCAAAGATATGCTATCTAATTTTAAATTCACAAGAACTCTGGAAGGTAGGGGCTATTATTAATTGCCATTTTATGGATCAAGGAACTGAGGCTGAGAGTTGTTGTCTACTCCAATCACACAGCTAGTAATTGTCTGAGGTGTTATCTGAACTCAAGTGTTCCTGACTCCATTCTATTCACTGAACCATTATAATAATTACATCCAGAAGTTTTAATGTAAATTAGCTGCCACAATAAGAAGACAAAAAAGCCTAG
This sequence comes from Phascolarctos cinereus, assembly GCF_003287225.1. Classification (NCBI taxonomy): domain Eukaryota; kingdom Metazoa; phylum Chordata; class Mammalia; order Diprotodontia; family Phascolarctidae; genus Phascolarctos; species Phascolarctos cinereus. The sequence continues at coordinate 214,487,005 of NW_027555847.1, forward strand.
AAAACACATTAGTCAGGAAATATCTGACTTATTAAATGTCAAGGAATGACTGACAAAGGAAACACCACTAAGAATATAAACTTGTTTGCAAAATCTTAAAAAGAAAGATGACGGATGATTACGAGCAGTATTGTCTCATAAATAGAGAACTCTGGAGAGTAAACCTAGTTTAAAGTAACCTTGGCAAGATATCAAACTAAACAGTTATCGCTGGGACATCCAAGGGCAGAAATGAAAAGGGAACCATGAACATAAGAAAAAAGGAGGAAAATTTTGCAAAAAAATCACTGTAATTATTTTTTCTACCAGTGACAATGGAGCTATCTACACTTGGAACCCAATAACAGCATCTTGGATGTGTTTATGGAGAAAGCAGAAATAATAACTAGAATAAAGATAGGAAATACAGCTGGACTGGAGCAAGTATGTATAGTGGAAATTCATGTTTGAGGTGACATAATTATCTCCACTTTACATCTGCTTCTCTGCCTGGTTTCAATTCCAGGATGCTCCTCCCAGGATAAGCTCATCACTTCTAAACTCACCAGCTGGCTGGTAACTCAAGCCTCATTGACATCACTTCCCTCAGCCTCTTCTCCCTTTTATTGGAGGGGTGGTGGGTGGTATTTGAAACTTTTCCCAATACCTTCGTTTGTAGAGGGAAGAAACTGGACTCTGAACTCACCCCAATTTTCAGCTGCTGCTCTGCGTGGTTCCTACTCCATGGAACAAGATGCCTCTATTCTGGCTACCCCAGAGGAAGAATAGCGTTTCTTTTCCCAACTCCACTACCCTGTCTTCTTTTGTGTATTGTCTTCTCCTTTGGACTGAAAGTCCCTTGGGGGCAGGAATATCATTTTTATTAATTGTATCCCCAGAACTTAGCACAGTGTCTGGCACATAATAGATGCTTAATAAATGTTTTTTTTTATTTTGTTTTGGTGGGACAATGGAGTGAAGTGACTTGCCCAGGGTCACACAGCTAGTGAATATCAAGTATCTGAGGCCAGATTTGAAGTCAGGTCTTCCTGAATCCAGGGCTGGTGCTCTATCTATTGCACCATATAGCTGCCCCTAAAAAATGTTTTTTGGATTGGATTTTTGTATTGGATTAAAGGTATTGAAGGAACAATATTGGTTGTGGTCCTTTGTTTTCTGAAAAGGAACAATAGGACATCACTATGTTAGAATCAAGTTACAGTGTATCCCACTGTGGCTGATCAGACCAGTATGAGCTTGAAATCTTTTACCACAGGTCAGGCACAAATAGTCCATATGAACATTTGGATTGGAATCTCTGAATTTGCACATCTTGTGTGTCTTTTGAGCTGCTTCAATTCTGCTTTGCTCACAGAGCACAGTACCTTTTCTGATGAGGACACACCATGTTGAGCAGTCCTGTGCCAGTGTCTCCCATTCACATAATCAATCCCAAAGTTCTTCAGAAAGTGAAGGAACAATATAGCAGATATCCAAAGGTGGGGAAGATAAAAAAGGCATGGGGAAAAAAAATCTTAGACCTCATCAATGTAGAAAAATTATCTCAATGACAGAAAACATCAGGAACTAACTTATGTGCTGTTTCAATCTATATAAATTTCTTTATGAGAGCCATCTGATATACATGTTTCAAGGATATCATTGATGAGGGTATTATTACACAATAAGTAGACTTTCTCAAGTGATATGCAACAATGCTACACATTTACTATTTTGCAGTTTTAAGGTATAGAGAATATGCCATCAAATGGTAGTTAAGGAGTATTGATTACAAAAAAAGGATTTTGATTTGTTGTAAGTGAATGTTGCCCTATAGTCTCTTTCAATATGCCTTATATATGAAAATCATTCAAAATTCCTTAAAAGACGTAGCAATAGAAACATCCCTGTTAAACAATCCTGTGATAATAAACATCAAATTAAGCATGAAACAGAGATGTATCCTGGCCAAAAGTATTCTACTATAATAGAGACTGAGTGCAGAGTTCAAATTGAAGAGATATTCCCTGTGGATGATGAGGTCCTCCAGATTTTCATGTTTGGAGATGAGATTGTACTGATTATAGCATTACATGCAAAGAACATTGCAGAGATTCCTGAAAGAGTTCAGTAATCACTCATACAAATTTGGCCTGACTGTCCATATGAAAGTCTAAGTGGATAAAGAATGCTTGTTGCCCAGATTCCAATGTGTATTTAGATTGTCACACCACAGAGCTTGTTCATCTGTATTTGTATCTGAGAGAGACAGTATAGATGGAGGAAGAGTTGAACAAGAGGAGACCAGGCTGTATTGCTTTGAGGAAACTACAAAGGTCTTTTACTAATCCTTATTTCCCATGAAAGCAAAGGGCTTTTTTTTCAATACTAATCTACCAGTATTACTGAATAATAGTGAGATGTGAAATACCACCACTTCCAAACATTTGAAATTGAGTATCAAATAATGGAAAGGTTCGTGGCAAGTGTGAGCAGGTTGAAACATATAACCAATGAGGAATTCCGAAGGATGGGAGTAAGTGATCTCATCAAGGTACTGCATAATAGGAAGAAAAGATGGGCTCATTATGTGGTGAGAGCAAGGGATGACAGATGGACAGCCAGTGTGCTATACTGATATCCTCTTAGTATCAGGAAAAAGCAAGGAAGGCCACCAGTATGTCGGCAAACATCAGTCATTAATTTACAGATGAATATGGACAACAATGAGACAAGATGGACAAGTAAAGAAAGATTGTAATCAGCCTCATTGAATGAAATTCCCCACAAGATCAGAGCACTAAGTAAGGAGAGGCAAAAAGGCAGGAAGATGCATGTGAAACATCCCTAGCCACTTATTCTCCAGAACCAGACGAGGGAGTTATTTATTTTTTAGAATCAATGGACTCTAACCATTTGAAATATTGTTGTAAAACCTATATACTTATGTTGTTCATATCATATCATTTAAGCTGTATATGGTATTTTTCAAATCAGTCCTATTTTTTCATTGGTATAAGAAAATCCCTCTGCCAACTGCAGGATGATACCTGCTCTAAAAATTAGTCTTACAGTTGCCTTGGGCACTGAGAGGTTAAGTTCCTTGCCCAGAGGCACAGAGCCAGTATGTTAGAGGCTTTACTTGAGCCTTAGTCTTCCCAGCTCTAAGACTGGCTCTTTATTCAGTGTGCCATGTTGCCTCCTTCATATACAGTATATTTTAATAAATTATGTTTATGTTTAAGATACAAAATCCTTTATTCTAATTCACAAAAGTTTATTTATCATCCCAAGTAAAGTTTTTTTTTTCAATTATCACTACCTTAAAGACCTATGTCCTGATGGAATTGCCATGGTGATAACTAGAATCTTATGAGTACAAACTTCTCTGGGGTCTGAAGTAACCCCAGAATTCTTTGTTCTGTGTAAGTGCACATCATCACTTCTTGCCTTGACCTCTTCCTGCTCTTCCATAGAAGTGATGACCTATCCCTTCCTCTAAATAGGCCAAGTGACCTCAAAAGCACCCCACTTTCCCTATCTCATTTCTGCAAGTAAACTAGTAATGACTTCCCAGAATTAGCACTGAACTTAAAAGCATCAGGAGGAAGGATATTTTTTCTAAGAAATTAAAGTCAATAACAAGGATTGCTGCTAAATTAAAAATAGATGCTAAGGGAACAATAGGGTGTGGGAATAAAAAGATACCCAGATTCATTACCGCAGCTGTAGTGGGCCAAGGAAAGAAGAGTAACGAATCGGGAGGGAAGCGCTTCCACAGAAGCTCACTATAATGTTGACAGAGCCAGTGGTTTTCATTAGTGAGAGTTATGAAATGAGACAACCACAGAAATCACTCCATGAAGGGAATGATGTCAATTTTGATGCATCTGTCTTAACACCGTTCTCCTAGGTTTTGAAGTGCAGAAGTTACATGACAGCCAATCTTAGCCCTAAGAAATAGAATAAGTGGGAGGGGAATGGGAGGAGAGCTCCTCACCAAAAAACAAGTTAAGTGTAGATTGTTTTGATTTGAGTAAAGTTAAGATTAGAGCATATAAAACTAAATAAAAAAGTCCAGCACAAAATGTCCTGGCAAAACAACAAACCTTATTGTAATCAGGAATCATTTCATCTGGGATAAATGGATCATGAGAGGGGTAGAAGCAGAGGGATAGATAATTGGACAATAGGAGCCAGCAGTAGGGCAGAGGCCATGATCAAGAGTTGCAGTCAGGTTGAAAGGAAAGGAGATCCAATGCAATAGTCTGGTCTCCATCCCAGTAAATTTGAGGGTACAGGTTTAGGAGAGGTTGGACTTGGAAAAGGGTTCCATAGGAAAAAGCTCTGGAAGTGGCAGCTGAGGGCCAGGTGAGGAAACAGTGTTGTACCTGGACAGGCCAGTGGAGCACTGTGAAGTTTGAGGGTGTCATGGTGGTGCCTTCCATTGTGGAGAGAAAGCTCTCTCTCTCCCAATACAGATGTTGGTGCCTTGGGCAATGCCTCAATGTTCCTGCCCTAGCTAAAGATTTTCAACATTAGACCTAATTGTGAGAGTCCCTGAAATATATACCTATTCTAGAACTTTTCTTCCAACTTTATAAACCTACAACAGATAAAGAGTATCTACACTCTCAAATGTCATTAATAAATTGAATCTGAAAAAGTCTCAGACTCAGGCTTAGCTTATTAATTTATTTTTGAGATTGCTGTATGTTATTTGTGAATTAAAAAAAATCTCAATAGAACAAATGGAGCTTTAAAGTTCTCATACTGTCTGCAAAACATGTTAAAATCACACATGATTCCATAATATTCTCTCAATGAAAATATTTGCTTTCTTGTTAAGTTTTATCAACACATTTTGTCTGTATATCGCAGTACTTTATGAAAAGACCACCCTTCCATCAGATTGAAACAAAGCCAAAGATTAAGCAAAAAATAGCCTATATGGATACTGTGTCTGAAAATACTTATAACATTGTCCTAATATTAATTTCCCTTTCCGAAGTGAGGAGTGAGACCTCAAAATTATATAGAAAGAGGTACAACATTTCTCAAAGATTATCTCATCCAACCCTCTCTGGATGAGAAAACTTATGCCCAGGGAGGGGCAGTGATGCTGTCCAAATTCAAAGAGGTGATATGTGTTTAGAGGTTGAATTTAAACTTAGATGCTGTGTCTCTAGAGCCAGTAATCTATCCATTGTGCAAAATCATATTATCTATTTGTTGGAAACATTATTGATTTTTTATTTACTCAGATATCAAATTTCCTTTCAGAAATTTTTTTCATTTACATTGACTTAAAGACTCACCTTGCTGAATTCAAATTTGGCCTTAGATACTTATTAACTCAAGTCCCTTAACCCTGTTCATTTCAGTTCCTCTTTTATAAAAAATGAACTGGAACAAGAAATGGCAAACTACTCCAGCATCTTAGATAAGAAAACCTCAAATTGGGTCACAAAGAGTTGAACACAACTAGAAAAACAAACAAACAAACAAAAATGAACAAGTTACTGCCTGTATGGTTTCAATGGCTCCCTGTTGATTTATATGGGTTTATGTTATATCCTGTGACTTTGCTAACATTGTTAATTATTTCAAGTAGTTTTTTAGTTGATTCTCTAAGATTCTCTAAGTATACTATCATGTTATCTGCAAAGAGTGATAGTTTTTCCTCATTGCCTGTTCTAATTCCTTCCATTTCTTTTTCTTCTCTTATTGCTAAAGCTAACATTTCTAGTACAATATTGAATAATAGTAGTGATAATGGGTATCCTTGTTTAATGTCTGATCTTATTAGGAATGCTTCTAACTTATCCTCATTACATATAATGCTTGCTGACAGTTTTAGATAGATACTGCTTATCATTTTAAGGAAAACTCCATTTATTCCTATGCTCTCTAGTGTTTTTAATAGGAATGAGTGTTGTATGTCATCAAAAGCTTTTTCTGCATATATTGAGACAATATAATTTGTTAGCTTTGTTATCGATATTGCCAATTATCATTTACCTTATGCCAACAGTTTTCCTAATATTGAACCTTAATATTGAAACCTTGCATTCTTGGTATAAATTTCACCAGGTCATAATGTATCATACTGGTGATAAACTGGTATAATCTCTTCGCTAATAATTTATTTAAAATTTCTGCATCAATATTCATCATGGAAATTGGCCTATCATTTTCTTTCTCTGTTTTGGTTCTTCCTCATTTAGGTACCAGCACCATATTTGAATCAAAAAAGGAATTTGTAGGACTCCTTCTTTGCCTATTTTTTCCAAATAGTTTATATAGTACTGAAATTAATTGTTCTTTAAATGTGTGGTAGAATTCACTTGTAAATTCATCTGGCCCTGGAGATTTTTTTCTTATGAAGTTCATTGATAGCTTGTTCATTTTTTTTTTCCTAAAATGGAGCTATTTAGATATTTTATTTCTTTTTCTATTAATCTGGGTACTTTATATTTTTGTAAATTTTCATCTCTTTTACTTAGATTGTCAAATTTATTGGCATACCCTTGGGTAAAATACCTTCTAATTATGGCTTTAATTTACTTTTCATTGGTAGTGAAATCACTCTTTCATTATTGATATGGGTAATTTAGTTTTCTTCTTTCTTTTTGTAAATCAAATTAACCAAAGTTTATCTACTTTATTATTTTTTTAAATAAAAGCAGCTCTTAGTTTTATTTATTAGTTCAATAGTTTTCTTAATTTCAATTTTATTAATCTCTTATTTGATTTTCAGGAATGTGTTTGGGAATTTTTAATTTGTTCTTTTTCTTTTTCTTTTTTTGCTTTTTGGTGAGGCAATCGGGGTTAAGTGACTTGCCCAAGGTCACACAGCTAGTAAGTGTTAAGTGTCTGAGGCTGGATTTGAACTCAGGTCCTTCTGACTCCAAGGCCAGGCTCTATTCACTGTGCCACCTAGCTGCCCTTAATTTGTTCTTTTTCTAGCTTTTTTAGTCACAAACCAAATTCATTGATCTCCTCTTTCTCTAAGAACTGCTTTGGCTGCAAACCATAAATTTTGATTTGTTGTCTCATTATTGTCATTCTCTTAGGTGAAATTATTGATTGTTTCTATGATTTGTTGTTTGACCCACTCATTCTTCAAGATTAGTTTATTTAGTTTCCGATTAGTTTTTAGCCTATCTTTCCAAAGTCCTTTATTACATGTGTTATTGAATCATGATCTGAAAATAATGCACTTAATATTTCTGCCTTTCTGCAGTTTTTGTGCCCTAGTACATTGTCAGTTTTTGTGTAGGGGCCATGTACTGCCAAAAAAGGTATATTTCTTTCTATCCCCATTAGTTTTTCTCCAGAGGCCTAATACATCTAATTTTTCTAAAATTCTATTCACCTCCTTAACTTCTTTCTTCTTCAGTTTGTGGTTAAATTTATCTAATTCTGAGATGGGGAGGTTGAGGCCCCCCACTAGTACAGTTTTGTTGTCTGTTTCTTCCTGGAACACCCTTAACTTCTCCTCTAAGAATTTGGATACTATACCACTTGGTGCATGTATTATTAGTATTCATATTACTCCATTGTCTATGGCATCTTTTAGCAAGATGTGGTTTCCTTCCCTATCTCTTTTAATTAGATTTTTTTTTTAACTTTTGCTTTGTCAGAGATTAGGATTGCTACCCTTGCTTTTTTTTTTTATTTCAGCTGAAGCATAATACATTCTGCTCCAGCCTTTTACCTTTACTCTGTGTATATTTCTCTGCTTCAGATGTGTTTCTTATAAACAACATAATGTAAGATTCCAGTTTTTAATCCACTCTCCTATCCACTTCTATTTTACAGGAGAATTCATCCAATTCAAATTCACAGTTATTACCAACTGTGTATTTCCCTCCATCCAATTTTTCTCTCTGTTTATACTTTTCTCTCTTGTCCCTCCTCACCATAGTTTTACTTCTGACTACCATCTCAGAACTCTCTTTCATCAAACCTCTTTTTTTCCTCTTTCTCCTCCTCCTTCCCTATAGGGCAAGATAAATTTCCTTACCAAACTGAGTGTGTAGGTTATTCCCTCTTTGAGCACAATCTGATGAATTTAGGTTCAAACAATGCTCACCTCCTCTCTTATTTCCCTTTACTATAATAAATCTCTTGCACCTCTTCATGTGATGTAATTTACCCCATTCTTCCTCCCCCTTTCCTCTTCTCCCAGTGCAATCCTTTTTTTCACACCTTATTTTTTTTTATCACATCAAAGTCAACTTATACGTACATCTTCTATGTATACTCCTTCTAAATGTTGTAATAAAATACAGTTCTCAAGAATTACAAGAGAGAACTCTTGTTCTTCCCATATAGGGTTGTAAACAGTTTAATCTTATTTAATAACATGGTTTTTTCCCCTTTCTTAGTTACTTTTTTATGTTTCTCTTGAGTCTTGTATTTGAAGATTTAATTTTTTATTCATATCTGGTCTTTTCTTCAGGAAAGTTTGACAGTCTCCTATTTTACTGAATGTCCATCTTTTCTTCTGAAAGATTATGCTCAATTTTGCTGCGTAAGTGATTCTTTGTTGTAATCCAAGCCATTTTGCCTTCTAGAATATCATATTCCACGTGCTCCAATCCTTTAATGTAGAAGCTGTTAAGTCGTATGTAATCCTGACTGTGGCACCACAATATTTGAATTGTTTCTTTCTGGTTACTTGCAGTATTTTCTTCTTGACATGACAAGTCTGGAATTTGGCTACAATATTCCTAGGAGTTTCATTTTGGAATCTCTTTCAGGAGGTGATCAGTGAATTCTTTCAATGACTATTTTACCCTCTGGTTTAGAATATACAGGCAGTTTTCCTGGATAATTTCTTGAAAGATGCTGTCTAGGTTCTTTTATTGATCATGCATTTCAAGTAGCCTAATAATCCTTAAATTTGCTCTCCTGGATCTATTTTCCAGGTCAGTTTTCCCCCCCAATGAGGTATTTAACATTTCTTCTATTTTTTTTCATTCTTGTGATTTTGTTGGACTGATTCTTGATGTCTCATAGAGTCATGAGCAGTCATTAGCTTTTGCTTGCCCAATTTTAATTTTTAAGGAATTATTTAGTTAGCTTTTGTACTTCCTTTTCTATTTGGCAAATTCTACTTTTAAAGAAGTTGTTTTCCTCAGTGGTTTTTTCTTTCCATTTCATTAATTCTGTTTCTTAAGGAGTTGTTTTCTTCAGTCAATTTTTGTCCTTCCTTTTCCAAGCTGTTGACTCTTTTTTGGTAATTCTCCTGCATAACTTCTGTTTCTTTTCCCAATTTTTCTTCTAACTCTCTTATTTGATTTTTAAAATCCTTTTGGAGCTATTCAAAGAGGACTTTTTGGGCTTGAGACCAATTCATATTCCTCTTTGAGGCTTCACATACAGGCATTTTGACACTGTTGTCCTCTTCTGAGTTTGTATTTTGATCTTCCCTGTCACCATAGTAGCTTTCTATTGTCAGAGCTCTTTTTGGTTTTTCACTCATTTTAAAAAAGTTGATCTCTGTTCCTGCGGTACAGGGGACATTGTCCCAAGCTTCTTGTGCTTGGGGCCAGGTGCTTTGTCACCAGCTTTCCATGCCAGGGCCTCAGGTGCTTGCAGCTATCCTGCTGTGCTGGGGTGGCCTGGCCTAGTCTTGCCTGTTGTGCTGGGGCTCTGGAGCTGGCAATTTGACTTTTGTGCTGGGGCTGGAGGCCTCACAGCTGGCCTCCTCTGTCACTAACCTGCTGAGCCAGGACGATTGCTTGTCTGTGCTATACTAAGAGCTTCCTGTTGGTTTGCCTGGACACTGTTGCAATGATCCCCTTTTACTTAAGTGAGACAGACCTTTCCTGAAGTCCTTCTAAGTTATCTTAAGTTGGAAAATTGTTTCACTCCATCCTTTTGTTGGTTCTTTCACTTTCGAATACTTTTAGAATCTTAATTTAACATTGTTTCTGAGAGAAACTGGGGACTTCCTAGCAACTTCCTGGCTTCTCTTTGCCATCTTGGCTCTGCCTCTTGAGCTGCTATTTTTAATGCTGCCATCTATCCAGAGTCTTTTAGCTGATATTCCTAAACTGCCCTTTGGATATATAGCCATTTCAGGAGAGCAGATCTAGTATGAAATTTGGATGTCCTAATGATTAGATAGTAGTGTAAGAAAAGAGGTAAGATGAAGCACTAGCCAATCTATTCGAGTTTCATCACCTTGAATGCCATTCCCTCTTCCACTAAATTTTTCCTCTTTACAACATCTTCCTCCATTGAACTTCTCACATTTAGATAGGATTTTATATCAAGTTACTCTCATCTTTCATTATCATTTTTACACTTAGTTGCTTTGAAGTGTGACTTTAATGTCAGGAACATTCTCTGGGCACAAGTGTCAAGTAGGGGAAAATTGAGTAGATCCTAGGAAATTGTGCAATGCAGATAGACTTTATGAATAGAAGGGGTTGATAAGCCTTATATACAAAAGTACAGTTGTCCATTCCACACAACAACTTTTCCCATCGTTGATTTCAATATATTGTAGATTGGCATAAGGAATTAAATGGGAATTTTTTTGGAGTTTTCCAGAAGCCACAGATAACATGCAAAGGCCATCAAGTGATATAGAAAAAATTAGAAATTCAGAAATGCATAATATATATGCATATATATGGTATTGTATAATATCCATATATTTTATCTTTTAATGACACAATAATTCAGAATTCTTCTCTGGTATGAATGGAGGGCCAATTTTTTTTCCTTCCAATTGTAGGGGCATTGCACCTCTAACCCCTGTGATGTTGAAAGGATAATATAGAGGAAAAAAAAGTCATTATGAAGATCAAAATGATTTAATTAGAGAATTGTTTAATTAGGTAGTGAGCTCCCTGTTGAACCAGGTATTACAATGATTGAAAAACTTATGGATGACTTGGATGTTGGTAAATGACCCGAACAAAGATGGAAGGAAGTGGTATATAAATGGATTACCTTAATTTCAAAAGAGGGAGGTTATTGAAAGATGAAGGTAGAAGAGTAATCTTGTGGCTGGCAGAAACAAAACAGAGGCCATCCCCTTATTTTGATGCCATGAATTTTGGGTATCAACATAGGATCAGAGGGCAGAGCCAAGATGGTGGAATAAAAGCAGTGACCTGCTTGATCTGTTCCCCAAACCCTCCAAATAGCTGCAAAAATGGCTCTAAACAAATTCTAGAGCAGCAGAACTCACAAAAAGACAGAGGGAAACAAATTTGCAGCCCAAGACAACCCAGATGGTTGATAGGAAAGATCTGTTGCACTGGTCTGGGAGAGGAGTGCAGTTCAGTGTAGTCCGTGCAGGCTGCACAGGCAAAGCCCAGGCCTCAGTGAACAGTCCTCAAGGGATTGAATCAAGAGGAGCTGTGACAATTTCTAGACTTCTGAACCTACAAACACCAAAAAAAACTTAGAAGGTCAGCAAGAAAGATCTGTCACACAATGAGAAAGGAGCTCCATCCTGCCCCAGTCCTGGTGCAGCCCTGGGGCAGTGGCTGTTTCCAGAGCTCTTGGCCCACAAACAGAGGGGGGATCAAGTGGCTGATCAGAGAGAGATTGCAAGTATCTCTTTCCTGGTGCTGAGACAGGATTCTCTTGCTTTACCTGTGCTTGGACCTGGCTTGCAGTTCTGGGTGATGGTGCTGGGGCGAGGAGGAGCGCTGGCATGGTGGACCTTGTGGTGGTGGTGGTACAGAGAAAATCCTCCTCACAGTTTCAAGGCAGAAAAAAGTGCTTGTGGTCTCTCATAGACCAGAGCACAGGCCAGGAAAGGATAAATACTTCACCCTTGATCATACCAGACTGGAAGAAATGAAAACTTACAGGTCCCTAGAAGTATCTCTGAAAACAGCTGCACAAAACTCCTGAAATTTGGGACAATACATTCTCCACACTGGAAGCATAACCCTACCTTAACAGAGTTTAAAACTCAAGTAATTGGCTGGGAAATGTGCAAACAGCCCCCCCAAAAAAAGTGAGACCATAGAATCTTACTTTAGTGACAAAGAAAATCAAGACATACAATCAGAAGAAGACAACAAAGTCAAAGCTCCTACATCCAAAATCTCCAAGAACAATATGAGTCAGTCCCAGGCCATGGAAGAGCTTAAAAAGGATTTTGAGAAACAAGAGAAGTAGAGGAAAAACTGGGAAGAAAAATGAGAGTGATGCAAGAAAATTATGAAAAACAAGTCAACAGCTTTTTTCCTTTTGGAGACCTCAAAAAATAATGAAGAAAATAACATCTTAAAATAGACTATGGCAATAGTGTATGTCAAATAGTCAAATGGCAAAAGAGGACCAAAAAGCCAATGAGGAGAAGAATGCCTTAAAAAGCAGAACTGGCCAAATGGAAAAGAAAGTCTAAAAGCTCACTCAAGAAAATACTTCCTTAAACATTAGAATGGAGCATTTGGAAGCTAGTGACTTTATGAGAAATCAAGACATTATAAAGCAAAACCAAAAGAATGAAAAAATAGAAGACAATGTGAAATATCTCATTGGAAAAACAACTGACATGGAAAATAGATCCAGGAGAAACCATTTAAAAATTATTGGACTATCTGAGAGCCATGATCAAAAAAAGAGCCTAGACATCATCTTTCAAGTAATTATCAAGGAAAGCTGCCCTGATATTCTAGAACCAGAAGGTAAAATAGAAATTGAAAGAATCCACTAATCACCTCCTGAAAGAGATCCCCAAAGGAAAATTTCTAGGAATATTTTAGCCAAATTCCAGAGTTCTCAGTTCAAGGAGAAAATATTGTAATCAGCCAGAAAGAAACAATTCAAGTACTGTAGAAACACAATCAGGATAACGCAGGATTTAGCAGCTTCTACACCAAGGGACTGGAGGGCTTGGAATATAATATTCCAAAGGTCAAAGGAGATAAGATTACAGCCAAGAAAAACTGGGTATAATTCGTCAGGGGAAAAAATAGACATTCGGTGAAATACAGGAATTTCAAGCATTCTTTTTTTTTGGGGGGGGAGATGGGTTAGGCAATGGGGTTAAGTGACTTGCCTAGGGTCACATAGCTAGTAAGTGTTATGTGTCTGAGGCCAGATTTGGACTCAGTTCCTCCTTAATCCAGTGCTGGTGCTCTATCCTCTGTGCCACCTAGCTGCCCCTCAAGCATTCTTGATGAAAAGACCAGAGTTGAATAGAAAAACTGATTTTCAAATACAAGACTCAAGAGAAGCATGAAAAGGTAAACAAGAAAGAGAAATCATAAGGGATTTATTAAAGTTGAACTGTTTACATTCCTACATGGAAAGATGATATTTGTAACTCATGAAACTTTTGTCAGTATTAGTACAGTTGCAGGGAAAAAAATATATATATACACACACACACACACATATACACATAGATAGATAGATAGATAGATAGATAGATAGATAGATAGATAGATAGATAGATAGATGATAGATAGGTGGATGGATGGATGGATAGAGGGCACAGGGTGAGTTGAAATTGAAGGTATAATATCTAAAAAATAAAATTAAGGGATGAGAGAGGTAGAATGGGATAAATTATCCCACATAAAACAGACAAAAATAAAAACTTTTACCATGGAGAGGAAGTGCAGGAAGGTGAGAGGGAATTAGTGGATCTTACTCTCATTGGATTTCACTTAAGGAGGGAATAATATACACATTCAACTCGGTATGGAAATCTATCTTACCCTACAGAAAAATAGAGGGGAAAGGGGATTAGAGAGCAGGGGGATGATAGAAGGGAGGGCAGATTCAGGGAGGGGCTAATCAGAAGAAAACATTTCTGAGGAAGGACAGAGTCAAAAGAGAGAATGGAATACATGAGTGGCAGGATAGGATAATGGGAAATATAGTTCGTTTAAAAAAAAACATAGGATCATAGATTAGAAATGGAAGTGACCTTAGAAGTCATCAAATAAGCCCACTCACTCCATTTTATAGATGAGGAAACTGAGGTCCAGATAGGTAAAGGCTTTTGCCCATAATCATAAAGCTAGTAAGAATCTGAGGCAGATTTTAAACCGGGGTCATTTTTACTAACACCTTACCCTCTACAAGCCTTCAAAGGAGAGGGTTACTGGGAAATGGCATTCTTAGTCAAGAGCCAGGTTTCATTTTAATGTAGGTAGAGGAATGAATACTGGTTAGGATTAGAACAGGGGTTCCAGAAGGCACAGTAAAATGGGCTGCGAGAAAGGAATAGGTTGAAGTAGGCCAGGTGGGAAAAATAGCATTGGAGATCATTGGAGCATGCAACTGGCAACCAAAATTGAGAGAGAAGTTCTAGTAATGAAAAGGGGCAAATGTCACCATTTTCAAACATGGGAGGCACAGGCCAGTGAGTTGAACTTAGATGTTTGTCAACAATCTAGATTGTGTTAGTAAAGGGATGGTTGAGAACATCTGGAAAAGGAAGAAGTCATCATTGAGTGCCAAAAAGGTTTCATCAAGAATAGGTAATACTGGGGCAGCTAGGTGGCACAGTGGATAGAGCACTGGCCCTGAAGTCAGAAGTACCTGAGTTCAAATCCGGCCTCAGACCAAACACTTGACATGTACTAGCTGTGTGACCCTGGGCAAGTCACTTAACCCCAATAGCCTGAAAAAAAAAGAATAGGTAATTCTAACCTAACATAATTTCCTTTTTCCTTTTTGCAAAGGGTTAACAAACTTGTAGATCAGGAAATAATGTAGATGCAGTTTTTCTAGGTATCAAGAAAGTCATAAGGTCAGAAGTTAAATGACTCCCTCATGGTCTCATAGCTAGTAAGCAGGAGAACTTTCATTTGCATGCTGTAAATGTGCAGTCTCTGTAAAAAAGGATGGAGAAAAGTTAAATAAATTATTGTATGATTAAGTGGAGTGATGACTAGTTAAATGATTAGATTTAAAAAATATTTATTAATGGCTAAATATTAACTTGGAGTGCTACCTCTAGCGGAGTTCCTCAAAGATCTGCTGTTGATTCTTTAACCTCTTTATTCAGTGTCCTAAATGGAGGGATTTATGGCACATTTATAAAAGGTATAGATAACTCCCCTCTAGGAGGGATGATAAAGTTGGATCTCTAATTATTGGAATCTTAGATTAACTCTACTAAGATGAAAATGAATAGAGATGCATATGATGTCTTAAACCTGGCTTCAAAAAGCCAGTTTCGTAAGTTCAAGATGATATTTTGGAAAGGGGTTTAACTTAACTGAAAGCTCAGTATGAGTCATTGGCACAATATGGTAGCCAGAAAAAGCTAATGCAATCCTAAATTACATTAAGCACAATATAGTATTCAGTAGGGAATGTGTATGAGGGTATTGTGGTACCTATGTGCTCCATGTGCCATGTACCTTGTTCTGGTCAGGCCACAATGTGCTTTGGGACATTTAGAAAGATAACTGAATGGACTAGATACCAGGACTTTTGATGACCATGTGAAGGTACTAGGTATGTTTAGCTCAGAAAAGAGAAGACTTAATGGGGGCCTGATAGGTTTTGGCAAGTATTTGAGAACTGTTTTGGAGCAGTAGGATTAAGTATTTATACTTGGTCCCAGAAGGTAGCCATGAAAGGCATAAGGGGAAGTAGTCACATGAACGTATTGTTGGTGGGGCTCAATACTGGTCCAGTCACTCTGAGAAGAAGTTTAGAATGAATGTCCTGAAGTACTAAATTGTGCATATTTTTTGACTCTGGGGCCTCTAAAGCCATCAGATCATTTTTCTTTTCTTTTTTTAAAATTTATTCATTTATGTTAAAATTATTCCCCACTTACGTGGAAAAACAATTTTTAACATTAGCTTTTAAAACTTTGAGTTCCAAATTCTTTCCCTTCCTCCCTTCTCACCCCCTCTCATTGAGAAGGCAAACAGTTTGATATAGGCTATACGTGTATAGTCATGCAAAACAGATCCCTAATTGTCATGTTGTGATGGAAAACATAAACAAAAACCTCAAGAAAGATAAAGGAAAAAAAGCATGCTTCAATCTATATTCAGACACCATCACTTCTTTCTCTAGTGATGGATAGCATTTTTCATCATAAGTACTTCAGAGCTATCTTGGATCTTTGTATGGCTGAGAACAGCTAAGTCATTCACAGATGATCATCTTACAATAATGCTGTTATTGTGCTGTGTACAAAGGTACACAGTACATTTCACTTTGCATCAGTCCCAGCAAGTCTTTCCAGTTTTTTCTAAGCATATCCTGCTCATCATTTCTCATAATCACATACCAATTGATGGACATCCCCTCAATTTCTAATTCTTTACCCCCAGAAATGAGCTGTACATATAGGCCCCCCCTTTTTTTTTCTTTTGGGATACAGATCTAGTAGTGGTACTGCTAAGTCAAAGGGTATGCATGGTTTTATAGCACTTTGGGCATTGTTCCAAATTGCTCTACAGAATGGTTAGATTGGTTCACAACTTCATCAAAAGTTTATTAATGTTTCATTTTTCCCATATCCCCTCCAACATTTGTCATCTACCTTTTCTGTCCTATCAGCCAAACTAATAGGTATGAGATAATACCTCAGAATTGTTTAATTTTCATTTCTCCCATCAACAGTGAATTACAGTATTTTTTTTTCATATGGCTATAGATAGCTTTGATTACCTGAAAACTGATCATATCTTTTGATCATTTATCAATTGGGGAATGACTTTTATTTTTATAAATTTGATTCAGTTCTCTATATGTTTGAGAAATGAGGCATTTATCCTCTGATAAAGACTTGCTTTCAAATTTTTTTCACAGTTACTATTGCTAATTTTGTTTCCTTTTATCCTATTACCCTGCCCTCTTTATTCTATTTTCTCTCTCCTTTTATGCTGTCACTCCCCAAAAGTGTTTTGCTTCTGATTACCCCTTCCCCCAATTCATCAGATTGGAGGAGAGAGAAGTTGCAGAGACAGATTTAGACCTGATATTTGTAAAATTTTCAAAACAATCTGAGTTATTCATTAAACATAATGAACTGCTTCAAGAAATAGTGGGTACACCCTCTCTAGAGGTGCTTCCTTCTAAATTTGTCATTATGTAGTTCCATTACTTACTAGTCGTGTGAATCAAATAATAATCATGTAATAACAATAACTAGCATTTAGATAGAGCTTTAAGGTTTACAAAACACTTTACATATATTAACTCATTTAATTATAATCTCACTGAAATTCAATCTTATCATTTGTAAAATGTGAATAATATTTGCATTATGTAGCTCATTTGTTCATTATGGGGAAGAACTTTTTATTTATTTATTTATTTATTTATTTTTAGGCAGTTGGGGTTAAGTGACTTGCCCAGGGTCACACAGCTAGTAAGTGTTAAGTGTTTGGTCTGAGTCTGGATGTGAACTCAGATCCTCTTGACTTCAGGGCCAGTGCTCTATCCACTGCATCACCTAGTTGCCCCAAAGTTATCAATAAACTCTTTTTTTTTTTTAATTTGGTTAGGCAATGGGGTTAAGTGACTTGCCCAGGGTCACACAGCTAGTGTTATGTGTCTGAGGTCAGATTTGAACTCAGGTCCTCCTGAATCCAGAGCTGGTACTCTATCCATTGCACCACCTAGCTGCCCCAGGAAGAACTTTTAAACCATAATGCATCATATAAATGAACTACATGAAGTGCCACATAAATCTTAGTGTTAACCTCTGTAAGTATGGAGAGTTCTTTGTATCCCTTGCATATGGTATATAATAAATGATTATTAAATCAATAAATTAAGATGAAAATTAAAGAGATATTATAAGTCAGGGCATAACTATTTGTCAAATGTGTGGAATAGATCAATAATTTTCAAAGTGGAGGTTCACGCTCTGTGGGGGTTTGGGAGGGAGGCTTTGAAGAAGAAAGAGGATGGGCAGTATTGGACTGATCTTAAAAGGTATGTAATCAACCAATCACATGGTGGAAAATGGGTTGTATTCTCTCTTCTTTATGATAGGCAATCACAGGGGTTGCCTCCAACATAATATACCCACCCTTATTCCCCAACACTACTATACCCTACCCATCCTTTTGCTGTATAGAATTCCACTCTCCTCCTTTCTGAGCCCTGTGACCCACAGCAGCAGGTAATATTGGGAAAATTCTGCCCCTGCCCCTTCTCCCAAAGATCATCACATGGCAACTGAAGGTGATCTCAGAGAGTAGTCTCTATACTCAGGGGCAATAACTGGTGACTAAAAGCCCTTCATCTCTCCTTTTCATTTTGTGCTGGAATAGTCAGTTATACAGCTTTTCTGATTTGGATCACAACATAATTATATTATCTTTTCCTCCAAACTCAACTTTGAAGTATCTGCCTGTAAATGCCTATTGGAGAGAGAGAGAGAGAGAGAGAGAGAGAGAGAGAGAGAGAGAGAGAGAGAGAGAGAGAGAGAGAGAGAGAATGAGCTAGATCTATTCAGCCTCTAGATTTTTTCCCTTCCCCCTTTCGCCTCCCCTTCCCTTCGTTCTCCTTTCCTTTCTATTTCCAGCACAAATTCTTTGTATGTGTGTGTGTGTGTGTGTTTCATTTCCCAATTAGCAGACCACAGGTAGCAGAAATAGCCAGAAGCTGTTTCTAAAAGACTTGTTGCCAGCATCAAGGAGCTTATCGTCTTTCTAACTTGATTCATTACAACAATCAGCTTAGAAACAACAGCAGGTAAATGAGAGTGAATGTGAGAGTCTCAAATCTGGGATATCTTGAGTCACAGATTCAGTGCAGCAGCAGATTATTAGAGACCTGGGTGAATTATGAACCACAGGAAACACCTACCCTCTTTTTTTGATAATGGATGACAAAGTAGGAGATATTGGATTTATTGGTGTTACAATGGAGAAAGGGAAAGGAGTTGTCACTTAGTATTCTAATGTTAACTTAAATTTATTTAGCCCTTTAATATCTGCAAAATTTTTTACATATGTTATCTCATTTGTTTTTCACAACTATCCTATGTGCTATTATTATCCCCATTTTATGGATGAGGAAATTGAGGGTCAGAGAAATTAAATGACCTGCTCAGGATTACATAGCTAGTAAGAGTCTGAAGGGAAAATTTGAACCTAGGTCTTCCTGGTTCCAACTTTAGCATTTCTATGTACTATACTCCACTGTCTTTAGTCATCAGGGATTATCCAACAATGTCTGATGGCCATTTAATAAAAGAACCTAGGACTGAGTAACTCTAGAAGGATGTTTGTATTTTTTTTGGTCAAACTTACACCAAGGATATTCTTTTTACTTCCTCCCCTAAAAAAAAAAAAGATGTCATCACCTATTTGAGTCTTTTCTGGACCCTTGCCCCTCCCTCACTCTATCCCTGCTATTAGTACTCATTTTCCTCAGGAATTTACTTGGTTGTACTTGTATATATTTTGAATTAACCTAATTGTGCAGCTAGCTAGCTAGACAGAGTCCTGAAACAGATCAAATCCTGCTTCAGACACTTGACTAGTTGTGGGACCCTGGCCAAGTCACTTATCCTCTTTCAACCTCAGTTTCCCCATCTGTAAAGTGGGGATTATAAAAGCATATGGTTGTTAGGAGGATCAAATGAGACACCCCATGTAAAGCACTTTGCAAACCATAAAACTCTGTTTGAATGCTAGCAAGCTATTACAAGTATTCTTTCAGCAGAAAGTGAAGTGTTTAAGGTCAGGGCATTTTTTTTTGTCTTTGTGTGCCCAGTGCTTATTTCAATGCCTTATACATAATAGACATTTGATGTTTATGGAAGTGAAGTGAAGTGAGATGAAATTAAGTCAAAGCAGTGAAGTGAAATATAGTGAGATGAAGTGAAATGATGATGAAGTGAAGTGAGGGGGAGTGAAATGAAATAAAGTGAAGATAAAGTGAGATGATGTGAACTGAAGTGAGATGAAATGAAGTGAGGGGAAGTGAAGTGAAATTAAGTGAAGTGAAGTGAGGGGAAGTGAAATGAAGGCCCCAACCTCACAGTTGTCCATGAGGGGCAGGGTTGGAATTTCTGCTACTTCTCTGAAATCCCTCCCCCAGGCTTTCCTCCAGGGGTCTTGCCTGTCAGTCACTCCTATGAGCTGACATTTAAGGTCTTAAAACTCAAATATTAAAGCAGAGAGAGGCAATGAAACTATGATTATCAATCAGTAACTGCTGATGAGTTGATACTCTGTTGGCAGCTGGTCACTGCCAGCCTTCCTTTCCTAGGGATTGATGTCACTGTGCCACTCCTTGGTTTAAGAAGCTCTAATGCCTCTCTATTACTTAGTGTCAAACTCATTAGCCTGGAATTCTCAGCCCTACACAGGTCTTGATGCCCCTTCCCCTGTTACTCTCTTTCACTCACTGTCTGTTACCATCAAATTGAAAAGCTTTTATCTGACCCCTGAAAACCTCCATGCTTTGCTTGTGCTTTTGCCCATACCTTGCCCCATCTTGGGAATGGCCATACTCCCCCTAGTCTCCTGCTGAATTTCCCACTTATCCCACCTAACCAAACTCAAATGTCACCTCTTTCATGATCATCCTCCAATGGTTCCTGTCACTAAAGACACTTATTCCCCTCTGACTCACATAGGACTTTATTTTGAAGTTCTATAGTGCATTCACCATGTAATTTTGAGTATTAAAATTACATCTTGTAGTATAAACTTCTTGAGGACAGAGATCTCATCTTATTTAAACTTTGTATCCCCGCTCCCAAGCTTAATATAGTGCTCTGTTCATAATAGAAACTTAATAACATTTATCAAATTTCAATCTGCATACTGTACGCCTGGCCCTAAAAGAAATACAAAGATTAGTAAGTTCCATTGTCTGCCTACCAGGAGTTTGTAACCCACCTATCACTTCATTTGTTTTTTCAGGGGTTGGGACTCCTGAAAAAAAAAGCATATGTGAGACAAGCTTTTGATAGTACAAAGGGATGAAGAGAAACATTACAATATGGGACACTGGAGTGGGCAGGAAAGTTGGAAGTCCTGGATCTAGCACTATAGAGAGAGAGGATGTATGTGCAGCAGAAAGCAAGAGATAAAAAAGGGATTTAGTCACTCCAAAATAAACTTTATTCATCTCATAATTTGGCTAGAACTGACAATTCTATATATCCATTGAGGAGACTATATCCATTGAAGAGAAAATCCTGAAGAATGTAACATTCCCCCCTCTGTGAGATATTTCAGTTTTTACAAGTTTTGGAAATTTTTGGAGGAATGTAGAGATCCAAAATTAAGAGCAGGGTCATCAATGTTTTAAACAGGAAGGGAGAACCTAGAGGTCTGAATGCTCATTTTCTGTACACAGGAAAATACTAGACAAACTAATCAAAGAATCATTTGGCAATACAGCTAGAGGGAAAAATGTGGAGTAAGAGAGCTTGCATATGGCTTCCCAGTCAATTCTAATCCTTGCTTCAAGCATGTCTAGCAATGGGTAATTGTCAACTTGAGAGGACCCTCCCTGTGGTAAACTTCTGAAGGTAGAAGATGAAGTTGTTAAGCCTACATTTGAATTACTTGGAAAAGCCCAGACATCCTCTTCTTAGGAAGATCTTAAACAAAGGTTAGAGTCACACGCACCCGAAGTAAGGGTTAGGTGTAATAGCATTTTTTTTTGGCAGCAAAGAGATGATCCAACTGACCTGAGAGCCTCCCTTTTCACAGTATAGTTTTATGACTCCATGGGCCAACTCTCAGGGGTAATAAATAGACTGAGATTGCTCAGTTACGGTGACTGGAGAAATGGAAGACAGGCTCATCCAACCTTTCTAGCAAAAGAAAGTGATGTTGGTATAGCTTTTCTTGCTTAGGACAAATGACTGTTTTGGGATACAGGTTTCCTTAGTAACCTTTCACGCTAGATATGTGTGGGATGGAATCCTAATGGAGTGTATCCAGGAAAGGGTCTTTATAAAAAAAAATACCAGGAGTTAATGAAGCAGTTTGTTTTCCTGGACAGCAGGGTGTAAAGAACTTTGACAAGGGAAAGCACTTTCTTTCCCCTCCAGCAAAATAAAAAAAAAAAAGAATTCCTGTATGATAACTAAAAAGAAGTTACTTGTGGCTATTTTAAATATGAGGGACTCTCTTCCTTTCCCTTTTCTCTCCTGTCTTTCTACTTCCCACTTTCTCTTTCTCTCCCTTCCCTCTCCTTCTACCAGCCCTGCCCCAGGTAAATTGTGCAGTAATTGAAACTCTGTTTTTGGCACCTTTCTGTCTCCCACTTAAATATTTTCCTAAAGCTCTCATCTTGTAACAAGCACCATTCCATAAGTTCCCTTTATTCTCATGTGAGAATCTTGACTATTCAGGAATCTCTCCCCAACCAACCACTGATTCAGCCTTCCTCTCCCTGCCAACACCTCACATTCTTGACTGTCCAGTTGCTCTTTCCATATATGGCTTCTCTGCCCCATTGGAAAGGGTGTCCAATGCTGCCAAGATCTTAATGCCTTATTCTAACAGCTCACTGGGTTACCTTCACAAAGGGTATTTACATCTTCATAGGGGACAGTATCTTAACTTAAAGGAATGAAGTTCTGTTGATAGAATTTAAGATATTAAAGACAAATCAATGGTGAGAAATTTTAGGGAAGGGACTTCCTGGTATCCCTTAAATCAAACCATGGAGACAATAATGAATATGTGAGCCACATTGTGACAGAGAAGTAATACACTCAGGTTGCAGAAAAAGATATATATCGATATATCTGTAGTTATAATCATGCCTGTGTTTGTGTCTATCTGTGTGTTTATCTCTACATCTATGTTTCAATCTTTATGCCTATATCTATATCCTTATCCATATCTATAGCTATAGCTATACCTACATCCATAGCTACATCTATATATCCATATTTATACCTACATGTATATCCACACTCCTATTTTTATTATCTCTTCCTCTCTATCATTTATCTCTATTGGATATATCTAATGTGGTATTTTGTCTATCTATGCATATTTGTTATGTTTTTTGCTTGTTGATAAGTAAAGGAAAAAAGAAAAAAAAATCATACCCAGCAAGGAGTTGCTCATTCCACCCACAGACCAATCTTCCCTTCAATTTTTGTCCCTTTGCAGCTTGTTTGACATGTAATCCTGTTCTTGTCTTCTTTTGTCCTCCAACACTTGGGACTCTGCAGTAAGTGTGCCCATCGGTACAGAATTGACTTATGTCTCTGAAGATAGAGAGAAGTGGAAGGAGATAAAAATAGGTACGTTCCATTATTCTATAAGAAAATGACCTCTAGCCAGACTGATATACTCACAGTCCTTCAAGGAGATTTTGTACATCCGCACTCCTATGCTTTGACTCATGCATTCCTTGCCTGTAAAGCTATCTCCCAATATCTCTCATATTGGATTCAAAGGTCAATATACATTTATGCTATCTTATTTCATGGTGGATACAGAACTCTCCTTAGCACAGGAAGACCTGGGTTGAAGTCCTGCCTCTGACATATACTGGCTATGTGGCCCTGGGTAAATCCTTTGATCTTTCACTGCCCAATAGAACCTTCTAAGAACTATAAATGTGACCTGCATTAGTAGAGAGAGTTTAATCACCTTAGAGGTCCCTATACTAATGAAATCTAGATCTGGACCATACTTTATCTCAGTTAGACCTTCACTGCTATGTCATATTCTTATACCTAATATTCTGCTCTGATTGAGTCTATCTCCCTCCCCATAATGGCTGTTCCAAACCTCTTCCTCTCTCCTTGGTTCCATGTTTTCAGTTCTGGGTCTAGACTTGGAAGACCTGAGTTCAAACCCAGACTCAAACATTTACTAACTGTGTGACCCTGGGCAAGTCACTTAATCTTTGCTTCAGTTTCCTCAATTATAAAATGGGGACAATAACAGTATCTACTTCTCAGGATTGTTGTGGGGATCAAATGAGATATTTGTGTTAAAAACAAAAAGCACTTATCAAAATGACTGGAACATAGTAGGTGCTATATAAATGCTTATTCCCCTCCCTTCCCTTCCTTTCTATCCTACTCCCCTTGCTTAATGACCTTTACTTAGTTATCCGTCTATGGAATCCCCTCACCCAAGGCTATCATCTTGTTTTGCTTCTCTTTCACCTCTAAACTATCTCACTCAGGAAACTCCTCCCCTCCCACAGATTCAATTATCTCTGACTCTTGCTGGATGATTCCCAAGTCCATACACTCAGCCCTCAGTTCCAATGACATCCAGTCTTACTTCTCAAACTGGATGTCTGGTAGGCATTTCAAACTCAACATATCCATAAGAGAATTTGCTGTTCCCTCAAACCCTCCACTCTTCCAAACTTCTGGGGTCCCAGTATCCACCAATCACCTTCCTGTTCCCAGCTCTTCTACACTTCACTTTCTTTCGCCTTCTCTGTGATTTAGCTACACTGACCTACTTGCAGTATCCTGAACTCAATACTCCATCTCTTGTCACTATGCCTTTGCACTGGTTTGTTGCCCCTGCCTGAGATGCTCTGACCCCTCACCTTTGTCTCTTAGTGCCCTTCAAGTCCCACACTTTGCAGGAGACCTTTCCTAGTCCCCTAAAATGCCTTTATCTTTAAGATTACTTTCTTCTAATCTGTATATATTTATATATACCTATTTATAGACATGCTGTCCCTGACATTTGAATATCTGTTCCTTGAACATACACACAGACATATGCACACATATATGTATAAGTACAGGTGTATGTGTATATGTGTATGCATGTATACACATATACATAAATGCGTTCATATGCATATATAAACAGGCAGACATATGTACATATGTGTATGTGTGAATATGTGTGTGTATATATTTCTATGTGCATATATATGTGTATATTTATGTAAATACGTGTATAAATATATATGTATGATTTACTTTTCTTTGTAGACCCAGCTTTTAGTGCAATTCCTGGCATGTAATAAGCACTTAACAACTGCTTATTGACTAACTGCCTGAATGCCTTATCTTCTCAATTAAATTGTAAGTTTTTTAAGTATAGAGATCCTGTCACTTACTGCTTTGATGCTCCAGAGAATCTAGTATGTAATCTTTCACATAACTGCAAATGACACAAAGCTTGGAAGGAATGGTGGATGATAGAATTGGGATCCCAGAAGACAATAACATACTAGAATGGTGTGCTGAGTTTAATAAGATGAAACTTGATAGGAATAAATGTAAAGTTATACACTTACATTTTTTAAAAAAATATCACAAGCATCAGATGAACAGAATAAAGCTTATCAGTGGCATTTTTTTTTAATCTGAGGGTTTCAGTGGCCTGCTAGATCGAAGTGACTCCAAGGCACGTGAAATAGAAGCCAAGAAAGTTAACGCCTTCTTAGTTTGCATTAAAAAGCAATCATATCCAGAATGAAAACAACAATCATCGTATTTCACTCAAAAAGATCAACTGAGGGTTGCTGTGCACCTTTTGGTGATACCTAGATGGGATTCTTACTTGAGTATAAGTTAAGAAAGGTGGCCTTTGAAGCCCTTCCCAGTTCTGAGGTCCTGTGACTAAATACACAATATGTTTTTGGTGCTTTAGAGTTAAGTTCGTGCTAACAGAATAGCTACCCTCATATGTGAGGGTAGCTAGAGCCATATGTGATCATCTCTTTTCTTTCTGCTTTGACTTCAAATCATAGGATTATAGATTTAGAGCTCAGAGGTCATTTATTCCAATTTCTCCATCCTCACTTTTTGAAAGGTCATGGCTTGCCTGAGGTCACACACACAGAAGGTGCAGAAGTAGCATTTGGACCTAAAGTTAAGTCCTCTGACTTTAAATTCAGTATTCTTTCTACTATACCTTGCTGACACTTTTGAATGCTTGTGCATCATGTTATAGCTGAAGGAGAAGAAATTATTTTGCTCCTCCAACAGAGACCTTCATGGAGTGTCAGGATTTCAGGGGCATTTTGAAAACAAATCCACAAATTCAGGATTTTTGGTTTCTATCCTCTTCTGCCACCATCTGCCTCATTTCTCCCCATGCCCATGTAACAATACCACCACTGCCATCAGCCTCAACCAAAACAAAATTGATGAATATTTATATTTTGGAAAAATAATTTTTCCCCTAGTTTTGACTCAATAATCCTTCATCCAGGTTGTAGAAAATGTTGTAAATAAGGAAATATAACACATTTTGGGAATTCCAACACTTTCTTTGCCACTACCACCTTAGATCTTCATTAGTGAAAAAGCAAATCAGAGACCTTTCTTAAACTCATTTTTCTCATTCTCAGTAAGAATAGCCCATGTGTTTGGGATCATCTGACCATGGCGCAACTGCAGTCAGCTTGGGAAAAGAGAAGATCTATTACAAAAGCTGGGCAGCTTTGAAAACAATATCATTTATGATGTAAGTTTTCTTGAAAAGGAAATTTATTGTTTTATATCGAATCCTCTCTTATGGTCTGCTGTGTACATGGTGATTTTTTTTTCTTTTTTCATTTTGTATTTAAGTTTAAATTAAAAAATACAAAAAAAGGAGAATATCTATTGCTGTAGATGTGTTGTCTAAAGAGATGACAATGATTTATGTGGGCTGGCTAGGTATAAAAAGTTGGCAGAAGCTAATTCATTCTCTACATAATGAAGCTGACACTGTGTGCTATGGAGTTAAGTAAAGCAGGAGGCTCAGGTAACGAACGGGCTTGGGGAACAATGAATTACCTTAATGATTAGTGATTTAGGCCTGCTAAGAAGAGGTACTCTCCTAGAATGTTCATTAAGAAGAGAATGGGATGTAACTAACATGGTGGGCATGGAACACACTTTCTCCACAGGGAGATCTTCCTGATCACTCTTTCCACAACTTTTAATTTTTGGGTGGTGGCATGGCAACTGATTACTGGAACATCTTCCTCAAGGTCCCATTGCTATGATACTCTCTCTAGCCCCTACCCTCTTTGCCTCTCTCTCTCTCTCCCCATCTATCTGTCTCTCTGTCTCTGTCTCTGTCTGTCTGTCTGTCTCTCTTTTTCACCCACCTCTCTTTCCCTCGTGTGCCTGTATCTGTAGCTGGTCTTTTCTTTGGTGTGGTGGACTGTGGTTAATGTTGCATTCCCTGAAAATTAAAATGTTTCCTAAAAGAGCTAAGAATAATGGGAATTGGTAAAAGTGTTTTTTTGAAACCAAGAGTTACTTTATCTAATTCCTAAAGCCCAAAGCACTTTGTATCTTTAAAGTATATAATATACACTTCATAAATGGTGTGAGATATTGGTCCATGCCCACTTTCTGCCATACTGCTTTCCAGTTTTCCCAATAATTTGTTTATTGTTTATTGCTGCTATAAGTTGTATGTCTACTCTTTCCCATTGATCTACCTTTCTACTTCCTAGCCAGTACCAGATAGTTTTGATAGTTCCCTTATATTACAGTTTAAGATCTAGAATTGCTAAACTTCCTTCCTTTACAGTTTTTTAATTTTTTTATTATACTTCATATCCTATCATATATTGTAGATATTTGTGTACTTATCTCCCTTATTAAAATAAAGATTCCTTTAAGGTAGGCACTTGGTTTTATTCATTAAAAATTTTTTTTAAGGTCTTGCATATCATACAGTAATATGTTTGGAATGTTTGTTGGATTGAGTTAAGAAGACAATAAATGAAGGCAGACAGATAATTTTTTCCAGTATTCCAGGATGACCTTGGGAATGCTAGTAGTCCTTATAGCTTTTCCTCTTTAGGACTTGATTATTTTGTTTTAGTGAATTTATTCTTGTAGGGGACTCCACATAAAATTCCTTCTGGAGTAGATACAAGGACTGAAAATTCAAGAGGTAAAGACTCATAGTTGCTGAGACTGATGGTTACTGTGAATCGTGTTGGCATGGGGAATTGAAGAGGTTGAATTACCCATCATTCCAGAAAACTGAGACAGGAAATGGAAGTCACACAGTACCTTCCCCACTTTCTTTTTTCTTCTACTTTAGTCTGTGATTCTAAGATAGGAGGCAAAAGCCTTCCTATCTCCTCATAAGCCAAAAGTTTAAAGTGTATATGTTTGTGTGTGTGTGTGTGTGTATGTAAATGTATATATACACACATACATACATACACACATACATACACAGAGATATATGTACACATGTATATGTACATGCATATATGTATACATGCATCTGTGTCTGTGTCTGTTTATATGGTTTGTATGTATATATGTGCACACACACAGTCTAGGGAATGGTTGGGTAAATGGGGATAAATGTCTTGGTAGAGGAGTTTTTGTTATATAAACTTTTCATCTCTTTAATGTGCTGTCTTTCCCTATTAGATTGTAGGATGCTTGAGAACAGTAACTGTCTTATGCTTTTCTTTGTATCCCCAGAGCTTAGAATGGTACCTGGACCATGGTAGGTGCTTAATAAATGTTTATTGACTTTTGATAACATTCTTTTTCAATTTCATTTATGTACAAAAATTACATAATAATGGTAATTCTCTGAATTTATGAATATAATAGTCCATGAACTAAGAGAACAGAACCCAGTTAGGGTAGGTTTATGTTAGGTAGATGGCAGATTTTATATATTAACATTGTAAGCAAGAGTCTATTTTATCCTCTATGTTAATTCAGACCCAGAAAATGAAGGGGTTAATTTGAATTTTTTAGCATGGTTACTGAGGCAAGACCTTAGCAGTTGGGGAACAGCCTAGATATTAGCAAGCTGAGAACCCTCTAGCCTAGTGGAGGTATTGAAACTTCCTAAGAGAAGGTCACTTCTGGCCATTCATCAGAGAAATTGATTTACTAAGCTGGCTGTTAAAGTAGAACCCCACTTGGTGGGCAATTCATTTGTTGCACTCCTTTGCTAAATGTTGTTTTTCCGTTGTAAAGAGGACCAATGACATCATGAGGGTGATGTCTTGACTTGCACCTGATGTAAATGAGGCAGTATTAATCAAAGTCATCAACTTCACTCTCTCTTCCTAAATCACGGAAGTCCACTGGCAAGACAAAAGCCAAGATAGCTGGCAATGGCCCAGCATGCACTGGATGACCTTGGGGTCTTTGATGTCTGATTAAGCTTTAAGCTATCCACAATCCCTTTTTTAGCTGTCTTCATGACCATTGGAATAAATTGTTCTCTTGTATCCATTATGGTCTGGAACGTCTTTTCTTTTCTTTTTTTTCCTATTTTTTTCTATTTAGTATTTTATTTCCCCTCATTACATGTAAAAACAATATTCAGCATTTGTTTTTAAAACTTTGAGTTCCAAATTCTCTCCATTCCTCCCTTCTCACACCTCTCTCGTAGAGAGGGCAAGCACTTTGATAGAGATTATACATGTGTAGTTATACAAAACATTTCCATATTAGTTGTGTTGTGAAAGAAATCAGACAAAAAAAACCTCAAGAGAAATAAAGGGAAAAAACATATGTTTCAGTCTGTGTTCAAAAATCATCAATTCTTTCCCTGGAGATGGATAGCATTTTTCATCATAAGTCCTTCAGAGTTGTCTTGGATTCTTGTATTGTTGCGAATAGCTAAGACATTCACCAATGGATTATCTTACAATGTTTCCATTACTTTGTAGATAGTACATTTCATTTTGTATCAGTCCATGCAAATTTTCCAGGTTTCTCTGAGACCATCCTGCTCATCATTTCTTATAATACAATATTATTCCATCATAATCACATACCACAACTTGTTCAACCATTCCCTGATTGATGGGCATCCCCTCAATTTCTGATTCTTTGCCCCTAGAAAAAAAAAAGCTGTTGTAAATATTTTTCCACATATAGGTTCTTTTCTTTTTTTTTTTCCCTCAGAGGTTAAAAAAAACTGATGAGGAGAAGAATGCCTTAAAAAGCAGAATTCGCCAAATGGAAAAGGAGGTCCAAAAGCTTACTGATGAAAATAATCCCTTAAAAAATGGAAATGGAGCACATGGAAG
Organism: Phascolarctos cinereus; assembly: GCF_003287225.1. Lineage (NCBI taxonomy): Eukaryota > Metazoa > Chordata > Mammalia > Diprotodontia > Phascolarctidae > Phascolarctos > Phascolarctos cinereus. The sequence continues at coordinate 214,516,897 of NW_027555847.1, forward strand.
CTAATGATTTTATGAGAAATCAAGAAATGATAAAACAAAGCCAAAAGAATGAAAAAATAGAAGACAATGTGATAAGACAAAATCAAAAGAATGAAAAAAATAGAGGAGAATGCGAACTATCTCGTTGGAAAAACAACTGACCTGGAAAATAGATGCAGGGGAGAGAATTTAAAAATTACTGGACTACCTGAAAGCCATGATCAAAAAAAGAGCCTAAAAATAAATAAATAATTTTTTTTTTCAAAATGATATCTAGGCTCTTTTTAATTAATTTATTTTTATGTATCAACAACCACTTCCGTAAGCTTTTGAGTTTTAAATTTTTCTCCCTCACCCTCCCATCCTCCTTCCCCAAGATGGCTTGCAATCTGATATAGGCTGTATATATACATTCCTATGAAACATATTTACACATTAGTGATATTGTAAGGAAGAATTAAAACCAATAGAAGGAACCATCAGAAAGAGAAAACAAAACAAAACAGAGGGAAAAAATAGCAAATAATATACTTAGATCTGCACTCAAACTCCATAGTTCTTTCTTTTGATGTGGATAGCATTTTCCATCATGAGACCTTTGGAGATGTTTTAGATGCTTGCATTGCTGAGAAGGGCCAAGTCTATCAACATTAGTCATTGCACAGTGTGGCTGTTACTGTGTATAACATTCTCCTGGTTCTGCTCACTTCACTCAGCATCAGTCCATACAAGTCTTTCCAGGTTTCCAGGTTTCTGCCTGCTCATCATTTCTTATAGCACAGTAGTATTCCATTACATTCATATACCACAACTTGTTCAGCCATTCCCCAATTGATGGCCATTCCCTCAATTTCAAATTCTTTGGCAGGCTCTTTTAAAAAAAATATTGAACTACACATGTACAAAAATATTTATAGCAGTTCTTTTTTGTGGTAGCAAAGAACTGGAAATTGTGATATATGAATGTAAGGTCAAAGGATCTAGGATTGCAACCAAGAATCACCTGTCCAGCAAAACTGAGTATAATCCTTCAGAGGGAAAAATGGATATTCAGTGAGATAGAGATTTTCAAGCATTTTTGGTGAAAAGAGCAGAGCTAAATAGAAAATTTGAAAATTTCAAATACAAGACTCAAGAGAAACATAAAAGGGTAAACAGTAAAGGGAAATCATAAGGGATTTCATAAGGTTACATTGTTTACATTCCTACATGGGGAGATGGTACTTGTAACTCATAAGGACTTCTCATCATTAGGGCAGACAGAAGGAATATATATATATATATATATATATATATATATATGCAGAAGGCATAGTTGTGAGTTGAATATGAAGGGATGATATCTAAAAAAATTAAAATTAAGGTGTGTGAGAGAGAAATGAACTTACTCTCATCAGAATTGGCTCAAAGAGGGAATAACATACACATTGAATTGAGTATATAACTTTAGCTTACCCTACAGGAAAGTAGGAGGGGGAAGGGGATAAGAGAAGGTTGAAGGTAGGGAGAGTGATAGATGGGAAGGGCAGATTGGGGAAGGGGGTAGTCAGAAGCAAATAATTTTTGAAGAGGGACAGGATGAAATGAGAGCAAGAATAGAATAAACAGGATGAAGAGGTGGAGTAGGATGGAGGGAAATACAGTTAGCAATGGTAATTGTCAAAAAAAATTGAAGCAAGTTTCTCTGATAAAGACTTCATTTCTGAAACACAGAGAATGGAGTCAAATTTATGAAAATAAAAGCCATTCCCTAATTGATAAATGATCAAAAGATAGGAACAGTTTTCAGACGAAGTAATCAAAGCTATCTATAAGCCATATGAAAAAATTCTCTAACTCACTGTTGATTGAAGAAGCACAAATTAAAACAATTCTGAGATACTACTTCATGCCAACTGGATTGGCTAATAGGACAGGAAAATAACAAATGTTGGAGGGTATGTGGGAAAATGAGACATTAATGTATTGTTGATGGAGTTGTGAACCATTTCAACCATTCTGTAGAGCAATTTGGAACTATACCCAAAGGGCTATAAAACCGTGCTATAAAACCCTTTGACTCATCAATACCAGTACTACACCTGTACCCAAAAAGAGATAAAACAAAACAAAAAGGGCTTCTTTTCTGGTGTCAAAGAATTAGAAATTGATGGGATGCCCATCAATTGAAGAATGGTCTAACAAATTGTGGTATGTGATTATGATGGAATACTATTGTGCTATAAGAAATGATGAGCAGGATGCTCTCAGAAAAACCTGGAAAGAACTTCATGAGCTGATGCACAGTAAAATGTGCTGTGTACAAAGTGACATCAATATTGTAAGATGATCAGCCATCTATGACTTAGCTATTATCAGCTGTACAGTGATCCAAGACAACTCTGAAGGACTTATGATTAAAAATGTTATTTAACCCCAGATAAAGAACTAATGGTGTTGAACTTGAATACAGATTGAATACAGACTGAAGCATACTCTTTTTACTTTATTTTTATTTAATATTTTTGGGGTCCATGTTTTCTTTCACAACATGAGTAATATGGAAATGTTTTGCATGAATACACACCTATAACCTATATTGAATTGCTTGCTTTCTCAATGGAGGGGGTGAAGGAAAAAGGGAGAGAATTTAGAACTCAAAGTTTTAAAAATGAATGTTAAAAAAATTATGGTTTTTTATGTGTAACTGAGGAAAAAGAAAATACTAATTTTTTTTTAAAAAAGAACTATCATATCCAATCCTCTCCCATTTTCCACTTCCTCCTCCCTCAGTTTGGCAGCCTAAAAAACAAACAAACAAAAAAAATTTAGCTACTTGATTTCTAGCTTCCAAAAGAATTTTTTTTGAGTCAATAAGATAAAACACACCAGTGGCCTGAGGAGGTTTCCATCATCCTGCAGTGAAAAGAGTAGTGGAACAAAGTTAAGAGAATGCCTTAAAGGCATGGAGATGTACATAACAAAATATTGTAATGAAAATTTCACTAGACTGAATAATTTTCAAGCACCATAATATTGTGACTTGCCAGGAGATCTGTCATAGGTTTGAGCATTAATTAATTTCAGGTCAGGTTTGGAATAAGGAACCCAAACTGTATTAGTTATAGCCACTGGCATAGCTTTGGGGGAGATCTGTGCTCTGTTAAGCCTTCCGAAGTTTTGCTTTTTGAAATCAGTGGTTAGGGCAGTTTGGATTCTGTCACTGAAACTTTTTTCTTCTTTTGGAAAAAGGCCATCCTTTCTTGTCAGACACTTAGGACATTCTTTCTGAATGGATTGTATTTCTGTGTTCACTTCTCTTAGTGCAATACTTGCTTGCGCACACAAACACACACAACCACAGGCTAGCAATCAGAACTGATGCTCAGGAGTCTAGAAGACTGAGTTTATTGAGCAGCCCTAGACACCTCAGCCTGGATCTATCACTTCAAAGAATCCCTTGATGTGCAGTGTGATGGGTGCTAGCTTGGAAATCAGAGAATTTGAGTTCTAATGCCAGCTTAGCTACTTATAACCTTTAAGTTGCAGAGTATTTGCTGATCTATATTGGTGGAGGGAGTTTTCTATACCAATGAAATCACAGGTTCCCTGCCCCACCAAAATTTGTTTTAACACCTCTTCTCTTCTGAATATATTCTCCCCCATTCCTTACTTATTAAATCATTCTTTCTTTTTTTTTTAAAGAAAGAGATCTTCCTCTTATTTTCATAGTCAGTCAACCAACAAATAGTTATTAAATATTTACTTTGTTCAAGGCTGAGAGATATAGCTGAGCTCACTGGTTTCTTAGGCTTTACATACCAAGTACCTGGTACTGTGTTATTCACTATGGGAGCACATGAAAGATAGGGAGATTACAATTGAGAATCCTTACATTTGATTTAGGGGAACTCTAGCCATGTTTTAAGTTAATGCTATAAAGGCGAGGTGAGGAAGAAAGCAGTACCACTTGCTGTGAGAAATAATTGTAGAATGAGGGGATTTGTGGTTGAATTATGTTGCATGATACACCAATTTAGCAAGACCCTGGTATGCATAAAAATTCATGATTTATGCAGCAACAATAAAAAGAAAAAGTAAAATCCTTAGCTCCTCTTGAAAAAAATGACTAGGGATAATTAATACTGGGGAAGAAATCAATGTGAAATTTGAGGAAGTGATGAATATAATGAACAGACTCAGTTCTGCTCACTGGTAAGTGTAGGTTGCTAGTGCAGGACCTAGAAGGCTTGTCAAAGAAAGAATTAAGCCCATTATTTGTCTATCACTCAGACCCAAAGCTCTTTTATTCCTCAGATTTTGTGCTGGGCATTTGTGCCCTCATGCTGAGCTTGTGGCCCAGGGATGACAGTTGGGTGCCTTCTTGCCCACCCTGGGGGATCTGGAGAAAAGTTAGTTTCCTCTTGTCTATTTCTCCATCCCTCGGATGTTGCCCTGAGATGTCTGAGTCCTTGCTGTGCACATAGAATAAAGAGTAAAACTGTTTGTGCAATTTCTGTTATCAATAAACTATCCCTGGTTGCTGAGAGAATGCTGAGAGATTTCATGGGCAGCATTCATAGGTAAGGAAGGACAACCAAGGCTCCCAGCACAGTCCTTAATTTATCCTCTGGAGGAAGCTGGGTTGCTGTAAGGCATCTTTTACCATTACAGCCTCAAGCCCACATAGCTAGTGGACAAGGGGAGGCTGTGGTCCTAGCTCTCTCAGTTGGCCAGCATCCAGCTTGGCTATGGTGCCTTCGGTGGTGTGTTTCAAAATCTGTTCTACAAATCAGTGTTGGTGTAGTGTAAAGGTCACTCAACCAGAAGTCAGGAGACCTGGGTTTAATTGTCAGCTCTCTCATATTAGCGTTATGATTGTGTATGAATCACTTAGTCTTTCAAAGTAATCCTTGGTAAACAGGTGATGATAATAATGCTTGTAATAATTCACAAAGATGAGGTAAGGAAAGTACTATATCATTGTCATTTTATTTTTCAGCAGAACAATTTTATGGACATCTTTTTTTTTCACATCATATTTATTCCTAAGAATAGAATTCTATGTAATGGGTATGTAAATGTAAAGCCTATATCAGATTATGCACCGTCTTGGGGAGGGTGGGGAGGAGGTAGGGGGAGAAAAATTTTCAACTCAAAAGCATATGGAAGTGATTGTTGATAAATCAAAATAAATTAATAAAATTTTTTAAAAAAAGAAAAAAAGAGTAGTGAATAAACAATTAACTTTCTGTTTCTCCTTGAAAAAAAAAATAGAATTCTATGAATATACACATACACACACATGTATAGTTATTAGATGGCCTAGATTTCCTCTATTTCTTATTCCTTTCCTCATCTCAGAGGGCCATCCTTTATAACAAAGTATTTTTAATAAGAAAAAAAGTAAAAAAAGGAAGAAGAGAAAAAAATTCATCAAAACCAATCAATAATACAAAGGAAAAAAAATCTGATAGTATGTGCAATGTTCCACATCTTTGGACTATGCTTCTTTGGAAGGAGTAGGAGAGGCATCCTCTTCATTTCTGAGTAAATCTCTTCTCTCTCCCCTACTCAGAGCATTATTATTTTAAATGACATCCTTCAAATAGGAAAATGACACCATCTTTCCATAGTGGGATGGATTTTTAGGTGCCATCTACACTTTCTCTTAGTGATTAAAAGTGTGCAGTTCTCAGAGGTTAAAAGATATACTATATGATAAAGGGGCAGAATGAAGATGAGTGACTTTGGGACTGAACCAATGATCTTACTCTAAGGCTCAACCAATCCAAGTCAAGAAAAAGCCAATCCAATGCAATTCAGCTAATTCCTACTCTCCACAGGCACTCTACTTGTTTCTGGGTATACAAAGACAAAAAAAAATAAGCCGCTTGTGAGCGAAGAGTTTACCTCCTACTGGATACAACATGTAAACAGAAGAATAATATGCAGGATAATTTGAGGAGGGTGAGAGGACAAACAGGAAGGGAGGAATTAAAAATGCCTTCTTATAGGAAAAGGCCAGAGCTTTGAAGCAGTCTGGGGCTTCTAGGAGGCAGAGATGAGGAAGAAGTCTAGTCATGGTCCTCAGGAGCTCTGAAGAGGACTTTGAATGGTACAGTTCCTGAATTCATTGTCTGGGGCCTCCCAACTTGAGGGTTCTTAAGCTCAGAAGCATAAGGTACCAACTCATACTCTACATGTAATGAAGTCTCCACTGCAACTCTTTTAGAAGTCATTCTTTCCAGAAGTGAAAATACACAGAACATGACAGGAATTATAGTTTATCTTGGTTGACACAAGAAGGTATGAGAGCTTAAGGATTTTTCCTTTCTTTTCCTTTCCTTTCTTTTTTCCCCCTTTTACCATAAAAGCTAAAGCCTGTTGTGTACTAAGAGAAATCTAGTGTATTGATTAGATTTCTTTATAATAGGATCAATACAGTCTAATTCATGACTGGTAGGTAACTCTAATGTCTGTAGTATCTCTTGTGGCTCTTTTGTTTCTTCTTTTTTCTTTCTTTCCCCCACTATTATTATCAGGGCAAAGGAAGTCTCCAGGCAGATGTTAGTGTTGATACTATAGGCTACTACTATTATAAATATCAAAATCCTTCCATGTCCTTAGAAAGATCTCTTAGGCCAGAACAATAGAGCTGCTCTGAAAATGGGGGCCTCAGAGAAATTCTAGGCAAATTTGGAACTCTGACTTTATCTGGGACTAAAGTTGATTAGGATTTCTGGATCAACCCAGAAATTTCTGACAAATACTTTTCAATTTATTATTACTTACTAAAGCATAGTTGTAAAGCATTGCTCCCCATCCCCCACTCCAATCTTATTTAGACTATTAGAACTGGAAGTGAGTTAAAAGTGCTCTTAGTCAACCTCTTGATGATATGAATGAGGAAGCTGAGGAAGAAGAGGGCTTAATAATTGTTAATATTTATCTAGTACTTTAAGTTTTTCTGAGTACTTTATCATACTTTACTTCATTTCAGCCTCACATGTTGCCATGTTGTTGTGGTTGTCAGTGTTTTGGGGTATTCCATTTTTCTGTTACAAACCATTCAAGATATAACCACTTCCCACATAATGTACATTGTTTATATAGTAAATCAGTCAATAAATCAACAAACATTTAATGAATATCTATCACATTTATAAAGCACAATGGGAAATCTTAGAAGCTTAGAGGGACAGAGACAGAGACAGTGTCTAAGAACTGTGCATGGGAGAAAAAGGGATTTTATAGCCCCATTAGTGATTCTGAATATGGAAAATTGAAAGGAATGATAGGGCAAGTGGAGTATCTGTATCATAGTGCCTTCTCCCTGAGGAGACACTGTTACTGGAGAGTAGGGAAGGGAAAGATCACTTAGATCACACATATTTGAATTGCAAATTACTAAGCTTGTTGCCTTTTAGCACAGTGCCTGACCCTCAGTAGGTACTTAATAAATATTGATTGACTGACCAGGGAGCTCCTCCTATTCACTGCACTGGAAAAGGCAGTACCCAGTAGGGGACAAATAGAACCAAAACTTAGGGTATAACTGAAATCAGTGGCAAAATAGGATTGTTGCTGAATGTGTATAGTGAACCTGTGAAAAGACATTTTAATATAAAGAATTAAATAATAATATAAAGTGGAGTTGATAGGGTGTGGCCCAAGCTGAGGTCTTAGCCCATTGCCCCAAAGGGAATCTGGCTCCCCTTTGTCTACAGGCCCCAGCCCCTCATCTCCCTTTGAAATGAAAGCCTTAGCCTACCTTTTAATCTTATTCAGATGTGCTTTTGTCCCTCGCCCTAAAAAAAGGATCTGGCTCCCATTTTTAGGTTTGTTATGGACTCCCCTTATCTCCCTTTGACAGATGCCTTCCTGTTTCCTCCATTAGCTATTCCCATTGTCTATTCAATTTCTCAGACCTCACCAATTAGAATTCTTACCTAGACCCTTTCCCTAGCCCCTTCTCTGGCCACCCAAAGTTACTTTAGTATTTAAGACCCACCCTGACCCCCATTCAGATGCTGAGAATCTCAAGCCCAAAAGACTGAGACTTTCTCATGCCCCATCATCCTTACAGGGTCACCTGGCCTATGCGTTTTATCACTAACAAACTTTTCCTCTGGCTAGAAGAAGATTTGAGTTGAATTCATTCAGGCAGAGCCCAGCACCGGAATCTTGGGGTTCGAGCACCCCAAAAGTCCTAGACCTCTTCATCATGTAATGAAGGCCACTAAAATGTAAACTCCTTGAAGCCATGTACAGATTGTGTTGTTGTTGTTGTTATTTGTATTTCCTGCAGCAGTTTTATCCATAGTTGGAACTTAGTAAATGTTCATTGATGAGTAGAACTAGTAAGTATTGTGTATATTATTCTATCTATCTGTACACACACATACATAGACACATATATAGGCACACAATATGCAGGTAGATTTCCCCAAATTTTGGTGGAAATTTATGTCCATATGTATGTATGTGTGTGTGTGTGTGTGTGTGTGTGTGTGTGTGTTTTGCATGTGGTTCATTCTGCAATTCTTCCTTATATTAGGAGAGATGTTTGTTAAATGTTGGGTTGTTCTGTTGGGCTATGGAATAAAAGTTAAGAGAAGGAATTTGGTATATTAACAAAACACATAATTAAGGAGAACTGGTGAGTTATGCTGTCTAAAAAACTTGAAAGCAAAATTTCCCTTGGATAATTCCGTCACCTATAGTGGAAAATTGACTGTGGGTCAAATTTCTAATGCTCACATGTAAATATTCCACCTGAATCATAGAGACATCTACTACTGAATGGGGCACATCTGGATATTTGGAACTTTTGCCTCATATTCATTGTATAATCATAGGATATTAGAGTTAGAAGGGATCTTTAAGGTAATCTGGCCCACCCTCTTTATTTTACAGGGGAAGAAACTGAATTAATGCTATATTGCAAGGTTACACAGAAAAACTAGTAGGAAAGCCAACTCTTGACTCCCAGGATATCACCTTTTTTTTTTCTACTTTAATACATTTGAACCTATTCTTCCATTGTAAAGGAAATGACATGAGCTAAAAAAAAAAAAAAGCCTGAACAAGGAGGCAGGTTCAGCTTGGTAATCAGAGGACCCACAGATGCATGCAAGGGTAAGAAGCAGCTGATATTCATTGATTTACCATTCTGTTATGAAAAGGTGATACATGTTTAGGTAAATATTATAAGAATAATAGAGAGTGATCACTATTGCTGATGGGTGTAAGACTGGCCACAAGCTTGTTGCTTTTTTGCATAATTAACTGATCACTAGGCAGAAGAACTTTTTGAAGTAAGCCTTTGGGCCCTGGGAAAGGTCACAATTGTGTTCAAAAGAGTAACTGAGGTCTTTTGTTTTTTAGGTGTTTTGTATACCCACTCACTAGGCAAACAGCTGCGGAACAATTGAGATATGTTTGTTATGTTTGTACTTTAACCAAGGCATCTTGTGTAGTTGCTCCCCATCCCAGAGTGGAGGGGTTTATGTCCCTGGAATGATTGCCTGAGATATCACAACCTCTGCTATGTAATTCTGTAAATGTAACCTATTGTGAGAGATGATCTCTCAGAAGGGAAGCCTCCTCAGGGAGTCAATGGTTCTTGTTAACAGTTCTTGATTGTTGCTTTCAAAACCCTTCCCCGATCAGACCCTGTTTTTAAGTATTTAGCAGAAAGAATAGTCTGCCCCCAACCTGACCTGCTTGCCCTTGAAAAGCTTCCCACCTTTTCTTGTCTTTGTGCAAACTTGTGTCTCCGTGAACAGATTGTACTCCGTGAAAGCCCAGCCAATGGGATAAGGGGAAGGGGGTTAGGGAGGAGGAGCTCATGTTAGGGTATAAATAAGCCTTTATTTCTGTAAGGAACTTGTACTCTCCTGGCCCGCAATGGTGACTAAGAGGGTACCCTTTCTCGTGAGAAAGCAATAAACTCCTCTCTGCCTTCAAGGTATCTAAGCCTTTGTTTTTATTTTTGAGTAAGTGGTCTCTGCCCCACCCACTATGATATATGGAACTTTGCAACCTATGACCACCTTCTTTTTCAGAGGATATTTTTGAGTGCTCTAGATCATATAGGTGACTGGGAGGGGGAGAAATCAGGAATATACTGACTTTCAATTCAGGAAGAGAAAAAAAAGAAAGCAAACAGATATACTTTGAGGAACCTGGCAAAGCAGTTTTTGTGACTGGAGCAAGCAAAGTCCAAGATCATATGTAGATGGATAGAGAGATAAATGAAAGGACCTTAAAAGAATAGTTCTTCAAACAGTGGCTGGATGAATACGAGTTGGGTATGGTATCGTCTCAGGATTCATTTCATGTATGAATTAGTCTAGTTGGCTACTGGGGTCCATTCCAACTCTCAGTTTTGGGGTATCCATGTATAATGTTAGACATATGCCTCAGAATGAATTTAGACTAGGGATGAATGCTAAGAATAACTACAAGGCATATTTAGCTATGTTGGAGGTAAAAGAAAAAGAAGTGATAGCATTCTTGTTAAGAAGGAACAGCATGATAATAAGGGATGATTGTGAGATGACTAAACTTTTTAACTAATTTCATTTCTATTTTCTCTTTCAAGGAAAATGATGTTGGAAAGGATACAATAAAAAATGATCAGCAGGGAGTGGAAACTCAACATAAATAAGGAGCTAGCATGATAACATCTTGCTGCCCTGGATGAATTAAATTTATCAGGTCCCTAAGATTTTGTGGCTGAGCTCCTGCTAATATTTGTTGAGAGATAATGGGAAATTGGACAGGAAAAGGGCAAATATTGTGCTTATTTTAAAAAATCAGAAGTGAGTAGAGGCAACAAACTATAGATTGCTGAGTTTTATTCTAATCTGGGGAAAAAAATTGTAGGATGTATGGTTAAAGGGACGTTTGTGAGCATTTAGAAAGGGAATAGGCATCATCAAAAACCAATATAGTTGTCAAAAATGAGTCATGCCAGACTAACCTAATTTTTTTTTTTGCCAGAATTACTGGACTGGTAGGTCAAGGATATTTGATAGACGTCGAGTCTCAGATTTCAAAAAGTATTTTGACAGTCAGTCAACATACATTTATTAAATACCACCTATGTACCACACACTGTGCTGTGCTCCATCTTCTTTAAAAGATGGAGAGGTGTAGGCTAAAGCTAGTTAGTAATCCTCAACGGATTGATTATATGCAAATGAGAGTGATTAGGATAATGTTTACTTTGAGGCAAGTCACTAGTAGAATGTTCCTGGGTCTTTTGTCTTGTATTTAACATTATTGTAAATGACTTGGCTAAAGACATAAAAGGTATGCTAATCAAATTGTTAAGCAATTTGAAGCTAGGAGGTAAATAAAACATATTGAATGCCAAAGTCAAAAAGTTTTTTAAAGGTGCACTGATGGACTGAAATGGTGGACCAAACGGAATTAAATGAAATTTAATAGGAATAAATGTAAAAATCTATACTTGAATTTAAAAAGTCATCTTCCTCTGTAAAAGATGGAAAATGTGTAGTTAGATGGCAATAGGTATGAGTATCAGTGGACTTCAAGTTCCATATGACTAAACAAAGTGGCACAGAATGATAGAATTAGAGCTGAAAGGGACCTTGGAAGTCATATCATTCAAACTTTTTCACTACACGGATGAGGAAGCTGGCCATCCTGAAAGCTTACTCCCCTAGGCTGCCTTAAAAAATACAGAGTATCCAGAATGAGGGACATAAAGTCCCTCGAAAATTACTAGCTGTGGTACTCTAGATAGGTCATTTATAAGCCTCAGTTTTCTCATCTGGAAAATGGGATAGTAGCATCTACCTCAGTGTTTCTGTGAAGATTAAGTATAGTAATACATGTGACACACTTTGCAAAACTTAGAGGACTACATAAATGTTAGCTGCTACAGACACTCATAACTATTATATAGTTATACTCATAACTATTACTCTACCTGGGTCAGACCTATAATACTGGGTCGTATTATATTCTATTATGAGCACCATTTTTTTTAGAAGTACATTGATAATCATCCAAAGAAAAATGACTAATATGGGGAGACGACTGGACGTTCCATCTTAGTTGAATGAAATGGGAATGCTTAGCTTGGAGAAGAGAAGACATAGGGATCAAGGAGGAGCAAGCATTTCTTAAGTGCCTCCACATACTAGGTACTGTGTTAAGCACTTTGTAAGTATTATCTTCTGTGGTCTTCCCAACAACCTTGAGAGGCAAGTGCTGTTGTAATTCCCATTTTTCAGTTGAAGAAACTGAGACAAATAGGTTAAGTGATTTGCCCAGGGTCACGTGGCTAGGAAATGTCTGATGCTGGATTTGAACTCAAGATTTCCTAACTGTAGGCCTAGCACTCTATCCACTGCAACACCTCACTGCCAATTAAGGGGGACATAGAGTCATAAATGCCCCTTATACATATTATTTTGTGTTTAGCACTGTAAGGATCCTTAAAGGTCACTGAGTCCAATCTCCTTTTCCCATTTTGCAGATTAGGAAACTGAAACTAAGAGAGGTTTAGTAACTTGGCCAGAATCTCATGACTAGGAAGTGCCTAAGGTGGAACTTGAACTCAGGTTTTCCTGACTCCAAGCCCAGTGTCCTATCCACAATGCATCTCATGTATAAATGTACAAATATGTGAACATTTATAGTGTAGAAATATTTTAAGGATTGGCATGTGTTAGAGAGGTTAGATTTGTTCTATGCATCTTTAGAAGGCAGTATTTGGAGCAAAGGAAGAAGTACCTGAGGAAGAATTCATTAATTGCTATCCGCAATGGAACTTTTTTAATTTAGTATTTTATTGTTTTCCAATCACATGTAAAAACAATTTTTAACATCCATTTTAAAAATTGAGTTCCAAATTCTTTTCCTCCCTCTCCTTCCCCTCATTGAGAAGGCAAGCAATTTGACATAAGTAATACATGTGTAGCCACACTAAACATATTTCCATATTAGTCATGTTATAAAAGAAACATAAACCGAAATAAAAACCCAAGAAAATTAAAATAAAAAAGTATGCTTTGATCTGTGTCCAGACTTCAGTGTAACTTTTGAAGCAGACACTGAATGACCACTTACTTGAGGAATTATAAGGCAAGTTCTTTATTAGGCTAAAGTTGGACCTGAGGCCTTCTGATACCCCTTTCTAACTCAAAGATGTTATGATGGTTTCAACTAGAGCCATGCCTTTGTGGAAAAAAATTAATGGCATCAGTTGGGGATTCCAGCGGTCTTTTCTCTCGACAAATAGCTAAATTCATAGATTAACCATACTGAATGACAAAACATAAAAAGAACATGTATATCTACCTCCAAGGGATGTGTTTGGCTCATAAAATCCATCTTCTTCCTAAAATGAATAGGTGTTATATTTAGTGACTAAGGCTGTGAAGTCTTGAGGATCCCAAATTCAATTCAAGAATTTTTTTTTAAATCACTATCTGAAAAAAAAGAAAAAAGAAAGAAAAGATGATGTCTTAATTAGTTGACATATTCTTGGCAAGACTCACACTTATCTAACAATAGGGGTAGGGGAGAACAAGCACTTCTTAGCATTATTTTATAGTATTTCTGACAACAGAAAGGTCAGAGCAATGAAGCTTTGCAAGGGTCCAGATTACACAGCGGAGGATAAAGTGGGACATCTGTGCTTGGGCCAGGGAGTCCTCAGTAGTGCTGATTCTGGAAACTGGCCAAATAATGTTCTGCTGTGACGGCTCGGATTTGATGAGCCGATTCATAATCCATGCATTGCTTCTTTTTTTTTTTTTGCTGAAAGAACTATATTGCCAATCTAATTTCAGAGCCTGGCCCATTACTGAGACAGCCAGACCACTGTTATTTACACTTCTCTAAACAATTTAATTCAGCTACTACTTTTGTCTGATGTCTTTTCCTCTAAATTCCTAGTGGAGTCCTATTAAAGGACAGAGAAGAAGAGGTTGCAGATATATCTCTGAGAGGGGGAAAGCCTTCCCGTGTAACTACATTTTATCATATTTTTCTCCCCACTGATAACAAAAGAGAGAGTGAATTAACAAAGAAACAACTATCTCTTTATTTTCTCCTCATCTCAGATGAAGGGTATATGGATTCATTTCAAGTAAATAAATTTAAAAATACATAAACATTTACTTTGTGATTACACTGTACTACCCAGTAAGACTACAAAGAGAAAAAAACATCATTTCCAGCCTCAAGGAGATTATATTCTACTGAGGGGAAAAAAAAAAAAAACAAACATGTATATAGATAAAAACACACAAGTGAATTATAAGAAACTATCCAAAGTAATTTTAAAAGGGAGGAAATGTTTGAAACTGGAGAGATCAAAATAGGTCTCATGTAGGAGGGAGCCCCTGTGCAGTGATTTGAATGAAGACAGGGGTTCTAAGAGTCAGAGATGGAGAGTGGAGAGCATGCCAGGTATAGCCCCTTGTAGGCTTGCATAACCTGATGGGAAGTATAGTTTCCCCAGACTTGAAAGAGGTGAAAAGGGTCAGGATATCTATCTACCCAGCCAAAGAATGTTGAAGCACTCTAAGAGAAGACGTGAAAGATTGACACAATCATTCAACCTCTCTTCAGGTTGTGAAAAGACTTCACTTCCCAGCTGCTCATAAAGCTGATTAGGAGTTACAAAGTCATGGGGAAACATGTTGGGCTTTAGATATCAGGGTGAAGAGTTTGTATTTTATCTTAGAAGCTACAGGGAGTTTAAAGAGTTTTGAGTAGTAGTGAGTTGATGAGATCTATGTTTCTAGAAATGGTCTGAGAATGTATAAGTAAATAAATTAATGAGAAAGTAGTGTGTGCCAAGCCCTGTGCCATGTACCCTATGGGGCATAGATGACATTGTATATGCACTGGGGCTACAAATAAAGAATAGAAGGCAATTCCTGCCTTCAAGAAGTTTACATTCTAACTGGGGGAGACAAGACATATAGGGGATTGTTGGCCAGTGAGGGACATTTTAATTTGGAAAATTACAAGGATGGTGAATGGACCAACAGGGAAGTAGATTGATACACCCATTCCAAGAGTAATGGTAGAGTTGATCTGATTATGGTTCTAGACCCAGAAGGAGGATGGGGAGGTATAGAGTTATAGCAATGGTGGCTGATAAGGAGAAGTCTAGAGGGGGAAGTGAAGTGAAGGCTGGTCAGAGCTTAAATGTAGTAGGCTACTTACGTCAAATCAATCTCTATAGCAAGCCTCCAGGCAGGAATATCAATTTGGTAGCCATGTGGATGAAAGCTAGAAGAAGGAAGAGACTGAAAGGAAGGCTACAGATTAGGAGATGAGAGGCAGTGAGAAGCTGGAATAGGGTAGAAGTTGTGTGAGTGAAAAGGATGAAATAGCTGAGGTGCGATGGAACTAAGGCACAAATACTAAGTCTCTTCACAGTTGCTGCCAGGAATTTTAAACTGGCCCTATTAAATTCGACTAAAGAGCTGATCAGAGAGCTCCAATTTAGAAGAATTTGAGGTGGTTGTTATTCTTTTAAAAATTTATATTAAGTAAAGTAGATGACATCTCTTACATCAAATTTGTTCCAACTTGTTATTTCTCTTATCATTTGGAAATGCATGTTATTTAGCAAATATCTAAAAGAACATTTTTTAGTGTGTTGTTTATTTTTGTAATCTGGGCAGATTTCTGCAGTTATACAGGATTTTTAGAAACCTATGGTAAATACACTTCTCTCAAAGGATCCCTTGGAGTTTTCATCCCATAATCTAATCCAATCAGATTTGCCTGATTCAATACCAAGTGTTTTAAGTATGTATTAATCAATTACCCTTGAATTACTGAGTACCCACAAATCACCACACTGATTTTAATTATTCCTGCTAAATGAAACATAACTTTCTAGAAATGTTTTTTTTCCCCCTTACTTTTTTGTTCAGAGATGTGATGTGGGGCTGGAGAAGAATCTTAACTTCAAAGCTCTGAGCGTATAGGATTTGATAGGTCACAGGAAAAAAAAAAGGAACACATTTTAGTGCTGATAAATCTTGCTTTCAGGTATACTTTGTTTACATCACCAGGCTAGAAGAGAATCAGTGCTCTCTCACATAGCATTTAAAGGAGCTTTCAGTGTTCACTGAAGAACAATAAATAAGGCAGAAACTCACCACAAAAGGAGAGATACTGTTTTTCCTTCTATCCCCATAAAGCAAATATTCTCCTAATAGTGGTTAGGTTGGAAACTTTTGTGCTAACTTTTTAAAATTGACCAAGGAGAAAGAAGGCCATTTATTCTGTACAAACAGACTGCATTTAGAGGGAAATGTATAGGATTGGGGACTGTGCTTATCAGAATGGGACGGTTAATAAATAGTTCATTTACCCACTAATAATTTAATGATTGTGAGAAAAGAAAAAGGAGGGAAGAAAAACCTATAACCCACTTTCCCATAGACAGATGGGAGAAAAACATCTAAAATTTCTTTTTGACAATGAATAATAAGAACAGGAAGAGCATTAGTGTTGGGGGCTATCATTAAAGTACAGAGAGTTTCAGGGAATCATAGGGAATTTATTACCACTTGTATTTTGCTACATGCAAATTCCTCAAGTCCCCATCTTTCAGAAATAATAGGCTTTCTGACAGGCCAAGTGGGTGTGGTCTCAGCAGATTGCCAACTGCTCACAACATGCCTGAATTGTAAATTTCAAATATGAGACTCGACAGGCTCACTAACAGGATGTTTCTATCTCTGGGATAAATTGGCTGGTGTTATATGCTATGGGAGTAGTGACTGCACCTGGATGTTGTACATCGTGGTCAATGTGCATGAGAGCAGAAGGACAACAGTCATCAAGTGTGCACAGGAACCGGCTTGGGGGAACTGTCCCCCATGTGTGTCTGGTTCACAGCAGCCTTTGGAACTTTGCTCCTGCTGTTGCTATTCTACAGAGTCCCGTGTTTTCCCCTTCTCTTACCCAAATTTTCCATACCCTTCAAGGCCTAATTCTTTCCCATTTCCTCCACTACTTTCCCCAGCCCTTTCTTTCCTCTTTTCTTTGAATTCTAATACAACATAGATTTTATGACTCATTTAACAATTAATTATAGGCTGCCTTAAATTTTTATTTAACTTTTTGTATGTATGCATCTGTCTTAAGTTCCCCAACTAGATAGTGACCCTAAAAAGAGGAAGCCTGAATTTTATTAGGTATTCCAAAAGTGTTATTGCAGTTTGGGGGTATTAAAGCTTAAACTATGTTTTAAGCTATTAGAAATATCTATATTCCTCCAAAGGACCTAGCACAGGGATATGTATGTAGTATATGCTAAGCAAATGCATCCAACCACGGGATCATAGATCTAAAGTTGGCAGGGAACTGAGAGAGTAATCAAAGCCATCACTAATACTGGATGAATGGCGCTTTGCAGTAGGGCACTAATATTTGAGGGCTGGACTTACTTCCTTCAGTGTGCCATAGTAAGGTAACCATCATGCTCATTCACACCTTGCAGTGTTTCCTGCAGTCCCTCTAGCCTATGCTGGTGCAACTGTGATAAGGCCACTCCCCACCCCAACCCCCAACTTCTATTCTTATTGAACTTTTCTTTAGGGTTCTGCCTTCCAGGAGAGGGTCAGATATACCATTTTTCCCAGGGCAATTGTTTCCCATTATCTTTGGACTATCTTCTTTTTAATTGTTTTAATGTAATATTTTATTTTCCCCAATTACATGTAAAAACAATTTTAACTTTCTTTTTCTCAAATTTTGTGTTCCAAATTCTTTCCTTCTCTCCTTACCCTCCCCCCATCATTGAGAAGGCAAACAATTTCTCATAAGTTATACATGTGTGGTCATGCAAAACACATTTTTGTGTGGGTCATGCTGTGAAAGAAAACTCAGACAAAAAAAAAAGAAAAAGAAAAAGTAATGAAACAGCATGCTTCAATCTGTATTCAGTCTCCACCAGTTCTTTCTCTGGAGATGGATAGCACCTTTCATCTTAAGTTTGCACTATCTTCTGCTACCAGCTCCTACCCTTACCCCTCACCATGATTCAATTTTTTTTGGTCTAGGTGAAAATATTCTTAACAAAGACTTTTAAGATTATCTAGTTCACATGCTTCATGGACAAAAAAAATTAAAGTGTGTCAATGTCAGCACATATGGCTGACTGACCGACTGAGTGGATAAATGAACAGGTATGTTAGAACAATTACAATGAAACTCATACATATTTTAAATGGTATGGTCCCAATGAAAACAAACTGCTATTTGTGTAAAGTTCAAAAGATCCAATGTAGAAATCAATCTGATACAATATGACGTATGTAAGGGAAACACTCCACATTTACAGCAATACTAATTACCAATCTGACCTTCAAGTCTTGCATCTGCTGTAACAGCATGTTGTTGTTGTGTTTTTTTTTCCAAACACCCATATTTGTCTAATACCAAAACAGATGTGCAATTTACATAGACTTGGAAAAGATTTAACTTGAACTTGGACAACTGTGTATAATTTAATGTTTGCAAAGATGATCAGAATTACTTTGAATCTAATTCCCTATAATAGGAGTCCTTAACATGGATCCCATGAGTTTGTTTTCTTTCTTTTTCTAAAATTATCGATGACTCTATTTGAAGATGCAGGGCAGGGTGGATAGAGTGCCAGGTCCCGAGTCAGGAAGACTCATCTTCTTGAGTTCAAATCTGACCTCAAACACTTACTAGCTTTGTGACACTGGTCAAGTCACTTAAAGCCTATTTGCCTCCGTTTCCTCATGTGTGGGAGAAGTGAATGGTAAACCACTCCAGTATCTTTGCCAAGAAAATCCCAAGTGGGGTCACAAAGAACTGGACGTGACTGAACAATAACAACAATATTGCAGTATTTGTTCCCTCCGTAATTCCAATTAAAATATTATTCTGAGCAGACTTTTAGCCTCACCAGATTGCCAAAGGGGTCTGTGATACAGATACAGATAAATCCCTGCCCACCATGTCAGATGTTTCATCTTTTCAGAGCTGTGCTCATTATTCTAGCTGAGTGGTCATCTATATTCTCTCAAAGGGAAAAGTGATGGGTGGAAAACTCGAGGTTTTAGCCAGAGAATGAGGGCATCAGATACAAACATAACAAACCTCCTGCTGTGTTCTTACCTGGTCAGGTTACTTTTTCTTAGAAGCCCGGTACCCTGGCTATTCTTAGTCCTTACCACGTTAATACCAAGTTTAATTCAGATGCCTGATTGCCTTAGTCTACTACAGCTCAGAATTCCTGAACTCAAGAGATCCACCAGCCTGAGCCTCCCCAATAACAGATTACAGACATGAACCACCATGTCCAGTAATGGTTACTCATCTTTATTTCCCATCCAGGGGTGGTGTTTTATCCACTGCACCACCTAGCTAACCCAGAAATGAGTGTATCAATCTGGTAAGCAGCTTCATAGTAGTGATGGTCAAACCCATAGGAGCTGATGAAATGACCAAGTGAGATAGTATAGAACAAAAAGAAGAGAAAAGGACAATGCCTTAGGGGATACTCATGATTAATTACCATATCATAGGTGAAGAATCAGCAAAGGAGATGGAGAAGGAACTGTCAGGTAGATAGAAGTAGGACCAGAGAAGAACAGTGTCATGAAAATTCAAAGAGGAGGGGGTATTCAAGAAAAAGTGATCAACAATGTAAAATTCAGCAGAAAGGTCAAGAGCTATGAGGATGGAGGAAAGGCCATTAAATTTGACAATTAAGAGGTCAGTGGTAACATTAGAGAGAACAGTTTTATTTGAATGATGAGGTTGGAAACCTGCTTGCAGTGGGTTTAGAAGAGAGTGATAATGGAAGAAATGAATTCACCTAGTATAGGCAACTGTCTCAAAGAGTTTAGAAGAGGAAGGAAAGATATAGGTAGGATAACAGCTAGCTGGGCTAGTGTGATAAAGTGAGTTGTTTACATTTCTGGATTTGGGGGGTTTTTTGTTGTTGTTATTGGTAGGGGAGGCCTTGTTTGTAGGCATTAAGAAAGGAGGCAGTAGATAGTGAGATTGAAAACAAGAGAGTAGGAATGATAGTAGAGGAAATGTGCTAGAGAAGACAGAAGGGGAAATGATCAAGGGTGCAATATTTGTTCCCTTTGTAATTCTAATTAAAATATCATTCTGAGCAGAGTTAGCCTTGGTAAGAAGAGTCACCTCCTCACTAGAAGCCAAAATCAGGGAGGAGTTAGTGTAAGAAGATGTCTCAATTATAGGAAATAAGGAAAAGGGGAGAACAGGGAGCTTTTAGTAGATAGCCTTAATTTATTTTCAATGGAGTACATGGTTGAAGCATTTCAGTAGGGAGAAAAGGACTCTTAAAATGGATACAGGAGGGGAATATGACATTATCTTTGCTTAGGTCACATTTTCTTAGGTCACTGCTACCCAGTCCTTCATTCTCAAAGAGGACCAATGACATCAGAAGGGTAATGTCTTGACTTGTAGGTGAATTGGATTTAAGTGAGGCAGGGCTGTACAATGTCATCAGCCTCACTGTCCTCCAGCGTCATCTGGGTCCAATGAAAAGACATAGATCAGGATGACTGAAGATGACCCCAGATGCAGTGTGAGACTTTGGTCTTTTTAAGCTGAGGTCTTTCCAAAGTCTCAGTTTGTCTGAGGAAACACCAGTAACAATCATTTTGAAAAGGAAGCATCTGTGGTCCAAAGTTCACTGATGGTGCTTTATTTCACTGAGATGGGGAAAAACTCTATGAAGTTCTCAGTGAGGAGAGATCCTTTAGCCTCCAACTCTGTCTTTTTCTAGGTTCCCAACTCAATTCACTCTACTAAGGTGTGTGATTAATAGCTTTGTACCTACGCAGAACAGCTCTGAACTCTCATCTCCTGGCAAAGTCTACCTCATCTCCAACCTTGTTACATTTCACTTAGTCTTAGTCATGTGACCTTGCCATAATATAGTCAGCTTCCTGCAGAAAAAGACAGGCATTCTTGGATATTACATGTAGTGCTTTACTCTGCAATTTAAAATAAAATGAAAGCAATAATCTGGTACATAGTAAAATATCTACCATGTGTATTCATATATTGTCTTAGAATCACAAAGCTCATAGATAGTTTTGTTGTTGTTCAGGCTTTTCAAAACTTTTTTATTTCTTTTAGTGAGGTAGTTGGGGTTCAGTGACTTGCCCAGGGTCACACAGCTAGTAAGTGTTTTGTGTCTGAGGTCGGATTTGAACTCAGGCCCTCCTGTCTCCACAGACGGTGCTCTATCTGCTTTGTTCAGGCTTTCTTTGCAAAAATACTGGAGTGGTTTGCCATTTCGTTCTCTGGCTCATTGGCAAGGAACTGAGGAAAACAGGGTGAAGAGACTTGGCCAGGGTCACACAGCTATTAAGTATCTGAGGCCAGATTTGAACTCAGGCCAACGTGTTTTCCTGACTCCAGGCCTAGTACTCTATCCATTTCACCACCTAGGTGCCCTGATGTATCACAAATAGTACACTGGCTTTTCTGAACCCAGGAGTTATGAGGAAAGCACAACTGTTTTGTGTGGTTTGTTTAGTTCCCCCAGTTTCTCTTCATGCAAGTGGGCAAGAGAGTATAGGAAATATTTCCGACTAATGTTTAACTCGTGCTTCCAGGAGGATCTACCTTTTATTAAAGGTTCAAGAACTTTAGTCACATCTTGGGTCCTTTGCCTGGCACAAGGACATGGACTGGATGCAGAAAAAAGGCTCCCATGGTGGTGCTTTCCATGTTATTGTCAGGGACTTCTGACTGTTTCTTGCTCCTGGTAGCTCATCACTTACGGAAAATGAGGAATAGACTAAACAGTAAATAATAGGAAAGGAGAAAACTGCCACTACCATATGACCTTAGTGTTTCTCAATGGTCTGTCTTATCATCATCTCTCCCTGGATGCCCACGCTTATCACTTCCATTAGCACATTCCCCTTCTTACTCCCCATCCAGTGGCAGAAATCTGGCTGCTCTGTGTAGAGAGGGATGGATCGAAGATCCAGCTAAACACATTTATGCCTAGGAATGGGCTCCTCTGAGAATTTTTACCAATAGGAAAGTCTTAAAGCAATGTGACCCTTCTAGGAAGCTCATACACATCACCTTCCAGCGTGAAAGTTGCCTTCTTATGTGCCTGTCCTCACTGGGTGGAGCTTACCTGATTCTTGGGGCCAGAGGAAGTCCCAAGGAATCACTAGTGGGCTGAGAACGCTCAGAATGCCACACCAAGTTTGGGAAATTGGGCATCAATATTAAGAGAGATACAGAATGTTGCAGAAATGAGTCTAGCAGCCATCTGGGTTGCTTAATGCTTCACAAGTTCCACACATATTTTAGACTTGGCATTGAAGTTCTGTGCTTCACTGACTTTGGATTAGAGATATATTCTTTGAAATGATAGCAATTATCCTGTTTGGAAGGAGAAAAGTTAAATTAGAAAAAAAATAAGGCCTTCACATTTTTAGAAATGATGATATAATATGTGGCACAGTTGTTAGAGACAGGATATATACCAGGTTTTCTTTGTGTTGTTGTTCTGGAAAAAAAATAATAACATAAAACAAAGGGAATGCTTCATAATCTGACCCCTTTTTTGTGTCTTGCTGCCAGCACAGGACAATGTTCTCTCATTACCAGAGAACACACTGAAAGAGAACTCAAGGGTGGGGAGAAGAGATAATATTCCCTCTTCCTCTTGGTATAGAGGTAGAGGACTATGAGGAGAGAATATTGTATACTCTGCCATGTAAGGTCATTTTATCACTTGGATTGTCATAGACTTAGATCTGGAAAGAACCTGAGAAGCCATCTAGTTTTATTCCTTCATTTTAAAAATGAAAAAGCTAAGGCTCAGAGAGGTTTTATTCATAAATTTTCTTTATCACAAAGGAAGAATCAATGTACACTAGCATGTTGGGAAAGGGCCATCAGTGAGTGAGGGAGATGTCTACCCAAACATGTGAAGACAACCCTGGCAATGGATGCATGAGCAAAATTTGTTTCAACAGCCACAAAGGTGGCCGAAGCAGGCATTATGGGGTGCCCAGGGCTTGGTCAGAAATTGAAGACACAAAGGTCATCCACTATATCCGGAACCATCAACAGTCACCAGGACTTTTGTCCTGCCACTGGACTTCAATGATTCTGGAAGAGAAAATGAGGCTGATGACTTTGTGTAACTTGCCTCATTTAAATCCAAATCATACACAAGTCAAGACATCACCCCGTGAGGTCATTAGTCCTCTTCAAAAATGAAGGATGAACAACAATTTTCTAATTAAAGTAGAAGGTGATGTCATCTTCTGAGGTAAGTCAAGCTTTGGAGACTTGATTTGGGTAAGAGTTCTGTTTGCCATAAATATATGATTTTATTTAAAAAAAAGTTCCCTTTCATATATATATTTAGGTATGTATGTGTGCATAAATATTGGATATATATGTCTATACATATATTTTCACATATATAGATTATATGTAGGATATATATATAGATACTCACATATATAGCATCATAGATTTAGAGCTGTGAGAGTCTTAGAGGATGAGTTCAGCCCCTCATTTTACAGATGAAGAAACTGAGTTACAGACAAATAAAATAACTTACCCAAAGTCACATCAACAATAAGTAATGGAGCCAGGATTTGAAGACAGGTCATTTAACTGTAAATTCATTGAGTTTTTCAACATACCATTCTGAATCCCTTCAGCACCCTGCTCCTCCAACTACCAAGGCATTCAAAATCACCCTGCAAAATTCTGGGTAAGGCTGGTTGCCTGGGATTAATATTAAAAAGTGGGTGTCAGAACTGGTCATCCTCATTATCTTGTGGACACTAGACTGGTTTGTATTCTGTCAACAAATCCCCTAGTTTGATCAAGAATATGAGTTACTGCCTCTGTGCCTTGAAATTTCTGGACCAGAGCTGCAGACATGAGGAAGTACCCAATTTAAAGCCTCTACTGTAGAAGGTCAAATGTTATAAGCAAATAGAGCTTGGAATATAAGGTCACTATCATAAAAGGTAACCTTTTCCCTAGTAATCAATCAGTCTTGCAGCAAGCATTTATTAATTGCCTATTATGTGCCCTGTACTGTGCAGAAAAGATTCCATCCAGTGTAACTTAGAACACAGGCATTAAATCTCAGGGTTATCTCACATATTCCAAATGTCTTATTTTTTGAAAATATGAAAACACAAGAAGCCTAGCAGGGGAAAATATTTTTGAAAAAGAATCAACTGTAATCATAGCCAGTCAAACTTTTATAGGTAACAAAGCAGCAAAGCGGATAGAGCATTGGACCTGGAGTTAGGAAGACATGAGTTCAAATCCAGCCTCAGATACTTGCTAGTTATGTGACCCTGGGCAAACTATTTAACCTCTGCATCAGTTTCCTCATCTATAAATTGGTGATGATAATAGTACCTACTTCCCAGGCTTATTGTGAGGATAAATGAAATAGTGTAAAAGTGTTTTGCAAACCTTAAGCACTACATAAATCCTAGTTTTTATTGTTATTATTAAAGTACATCTGTTGTGACGGATATTAGCAATGAGGCTGACTTTGCACTTAAATTGAGTAGGCAGACTTGGCATGGCCATGCTGTCTTTACAACCTCCCTTGGTCTTTATGTAACTTCTTAAGAGTTAAGGTGGTATGTTACCTAAGAGGCTTTACCCTTGCTGTGACCTCTGTTCCCTCAATTCCTCCATATTCTTCCAGTTTATCACCTCTGTTTTGGCCTCACTCACCTCACTGCACAATCCTAACCCTATTGTTAATTCAACAAGCCACTGCCATCCACAAATGAACCTTTTATCCTTCCATGTCTTGCTAATCCTCATTTGTGGGTTACCCCCATCATCATCCGTTTTTGCTCCTACTGTTGGATTAGTGAATGTTTCCAGAAGAAGTCCCATAATCATGCCACCTGGATACATTATAAATTCATGTAATCTAGTATTAAACACATACTCTCACTGCTAAATAGCAATCTTTTCACTCATTTCTAATAAATTCTGTATCACACTTCCTAGAATTGGTAGTTCAAGGTATGAATAGAGTATATAAGGATAAACATGGGGGCTCCACCCAGTGGAATCATCAGTCAGTTTTGATGTACTCTCCTCCTTCTCGGGGAAGGAACTCAATGTAACCAGACTGAATCACCATGGTTAAAAGACCATGAATACATGCTCCCACCCCCCAAGAAAATAAAGGGGAAGAAACTTATGTAGGGTGGATATTGTAGTTACAGTGCTCGAGACAGATATTCATTGAATATTATTGAAATATTGCAGTGTTGTAGAAAGATCATGGAACTGAGAAGTTGAATTCTTTAAAGGACTCTGTTGTTGACTGAGGAAGTGGAAGGGAGGGAAATTAACTAATTGCCTTCTCATTTTGTGTAGGGACATGTGTCAAATGGTGTCGTCCATGGCCCACGGTAAGAGGTCTTGAAGTGGAAAGGATGGTTCCTTAAATGCGTGTTTCACCAATAGTGACCTCTCTGGATCCTTTCCATTTTTTTTTATTGATAATTAGAGGCTTTGATTTTAAGCCAATTGGCAAACATTTATTTGATGAAGGTTTTCTATTCATTAGCAAAATGAGAAAAAATGATTCTGTAATAGCTCATAACTGCACCATTAAACAGCATTAGCTATCCATTTGAGAGCTAATAATGTAAAACACAATTTTCAGACCACCAGATGTTGATGAATAAATTGGTGCTATGTCTGTGGCAATAAAGCAATAAACAGGTCAGAGGTCAATGAGCTCCACCAGAAAGAAGCAAGACACCAAGGGACAGGAATCAACAAGCTGATTGATGCTTGCAGGGGGACTAACCAATATTTTATTCAGAGCACACCACATACAGAGAAACCACTTCCTTCATACCAAAACCTCATTTGAGTTTGGGGGTGGAATGATTTTTATGCTTGTTAGCAATTTTCTTCAACAGGAGTAAGCTGGACATTGTTTCTTTAAAAGTTTGGCATTCTTCTCTCTTTGCGGGTTCTTCAGGGGAAATGCCTTTTAGTTGAAATTGACACTTTGGCTATCCATTCTTATCTGCCAGGATTTCACTTTAATTTAACACATTTTTATTGCATGATACACTCAAAAACTTATGAAGTACCTGTTATATGTGTGTGTGTGTGTGTGTGTGTGTGTGCATGTTATGCCTTGCACATGAAATGTGTTTAATAAACGTGTGTTGGAAAGGTTCTGTGAAAGATAAAAAGCTATGCAATAGTTAGGCCCTGCCTTCAGTATTTATCTTTAATGTGTATGTGATATGTCTCAAATGGATTATTACTTCAAAGTGAAATTGAATTTAAGTGGATTTATAAAAACAAAACAAAAATAAAAACAATCCTATGCAAAGCACTGTGGTATGTCCTGGGAGAGATGCAGAGAGGGCAGTAGTATAAATCTGTACTTGGAGTGCATTCATGATGGCCCTTTCCTTTCCCTTCCATTTTGCTAGGAATGGCAAGGGGTCTGAGGAATGTTAGTCCTCAAATAGGTAAGGAATTGAAGTCTCTCTGCTTCCACTCTCTCCTCTTTTCAAATCACCCTCTACATAGAATGCTATTAATAGTCCTAAAGCACAGGATTGACAATGTTACTCACATACTTAAGAAGAATCAGTGGCTCCTTTCTACCTTTGGGATCAAATACAAACTTCTCTGTTTGGCACCTAAAACCCTTCATAATCTGCCTCTTAAGCTATTTTTTTTTCCAGAATGATTTTACATTACTTTCCCTCACATACTCTGTATCACAGTTAAAATATCCTGCCTCCCATTTCAGCTCCATGATATTCCATCGCTTGCCTCTATTGTTTCTAGAATTCTTTCTCTAATCACCTCCTTCTCTTAGAACTCCTGTCTTTCTTAAGTTTCACCTGAGTAGTCTCCGCCTGCATGAGATCTTTCGTCATCCTATCAGTTTTTAGGCAGCTAGGTAGTGCAGTGGATAGAGTTCTGGTCCTCAAATTAAGAAGACCTGAGTTCAAATCCTATCTGAGGCATTTACTGGCTGTGTGACTCTAGGCAAGTCCCCTGATCTCTGTCTGCCTCAGTTTCCTCAACTCTAACATGGATATAATAAGAATATCTACTTCCTATGATAATAGTGAAAATCCAATGAAATAATATTTGTAAAGTGCTAGGCACGGTGCCTGGCACATAGTAGGTGTTAATAAATATTTGTTCTCTTCACCTTTCCCAAAAATTACTTTATTTTGTATGTGCTTTTTTTTTTAATTTTAGGGATTGCCATAACTAAATTAAACAAAAACAAAACCAAATGAATAAAGAATACCTATTGTCCACAAAGGCCTGTAAAACTTCTGAGTATGGCCCAAACCAGATTAAAATGAAAATGGAAAATATTTAATCAATTAAATAAAAATAAAATGGAACATTGATAAAATTAATATGTCATTTTCTAAGTTGGCATGTGGCCTTCAGAGATCTTTATGTACGGTCCATTTCTATTTCAGTTTGATATCACTGATCCAGACCACTCTGGCCAATCAATGTCTATGCAATTGATGTCTACTCTATAAAACTTATCCATCAACATATATGTAATATGTATGCATATTTATATGTCTGTATATATGCATACATGCAATATAGCTTGTATAAGACATGTGTGTATATTGTGTTATATAAGCATACATGTAGATGTGCGTCTAAATGTACATACACATATGCACACATATGCATGCATGTGTGTGTACATATTGTATGCATAAGTACACATTTTGGACAGTCACTGCCAAAGAATTACTTGGGTCCAGAATTAAGTAGAAGGAAAATAGACTACATTGTCTTTGAAAAATTGCAAAGTTATTTTAGTGACTTAAACTTCTTGAAATAAACACTCATCCTTTTAGAAACAATATTATCCTGTTAATGTTGTCTGGCTTCAAGACAAGCAACAGTACACTCCCTAAAGAACTAACATTGAGCAATGTTAATTCAAGTCCTCAAAGGGCAGCAGAGGGCTTGAGTAGGCTACCTAACTCACATTACAATCATAGAATTATGGTCAGTCAAGAAGCATTTGTAAAGCACCTTCTATGTGCTGGGCACTTTGCTAAATGCTGGGGATACAAAGAGATGCAAAAGCAGTCCCTGCCCTTGAGGAGCTCATAGTCTGATAGAAGGGACAAAATGCAACCATGTACAACCAAGTTAATTATAGGATAAATGTAATTGTAGGATACTATACTTACAAATACTATATTATAAATATACATGTAGGATATTATACTTATAGAATAATGGGAAATAATGAATAGAAGAAGGTGCTAGCATTAAGTGGGATTGGGAAAGACTTCTGGTAGAAGATAAGATTTTAGCGGAGACTTGAAGAAAGCAAGGGCATAAATGATGCCATCTAAGAAATGTATGATTGAATTAATTGATCAATCTACCAGTAAGCAAGATTTTATTCCTCATCCACTAAGTGCCAGACACCATGACTGGTGCTAGAGATACAAAAACAAAAATTAAACAATGCCTACTTTCAAGGAGATTACATTTCTGATGGGGAAATCAATTAATAGACATACCCAGAGATATAAAATATATACAAATGAAAAACAAGGCAATTTCAGGTAGGAATGCACTAGTGGCTGTGTAGACCAGGAAAAGCCTTATCAAGGACATAACATTTGTGCTGAGCTTTGCAGGAAGTTAGAAGTTCTAAGAAGTGGAGGTCAACTGATGTATTCTAGGCATAAGGTGTGGATAAAGCAAAGGCATGGAGATGAGAAGTGGATTGTGGTATGTAAGAAAAAGACTCAAAAAAATTTGGCTTGAATTCAAAGACTTTTTACTCCATTGAATCCTTATGGTTTTTAGAGAGCATAAGGGAAGGCCCTTGGCAGGTTTGACAAGCCCTCTGTGGGGAACCTTTAGTAAGACATAATCTAGAGTCTACCACAGCAGTTGGTGATTGACAGTCTCCAACATTGGAGAGAGTATTAAACTTGAAAGAGATCACAGATCCACTGGAATACTGGAGCATTAGAACATGCTTTATATTTACTGAATTGAATGCATCCTGAATGCATCCCACCAGGAGAATGTAAGTTCCTTAGTGGTACAGAATAGTTTCACTTTTGTCTTTGTATTCCCCAGTGCTTCTTTGCACATCGCAAGCACTTAATAAGATGGTTGTTGAATTGAGCTGAATGAAGTATAGCTAATGTATTTGCCTTCCAAGGGAAAGAAACCAGATTTGGC
The DNA here is from genome assembly GCF_003287225.1 of Phascolarctos cinereus. Taxonomy (NCBI): domain Eukaryota; kingdom Metazoa; phylum Chordata; class Mammalia; order Diprotodontia; family Phascolarctidae; genus Phascolarctos; species Phascolarctos cinereus. The sequence continues at coordinate 214,546,159 of NW_027555847.1, forward strand.
ACTATGGGGGTTGGATTAGAAGACCCTGAAAGTTTCTTCCAACTCAATGAGTATAGGATTTGATATCTGTCAAGGTGTTTAGTGTGGTTTTGACATTTCATTGGTAGTTAGGGGAAGCAGAGCTCAGCTGGGGTACACTCACTAGAAAGGTGATTTTAAAAAATATGTATATTTAAAAACAGGAAGAGTAGAGTAAGACCTGGCTGGCCACACTGCTAGTTGGCTGAATTTAGCACGGAATCTAGGTAAAGGCCAGTGTTTCAAGGCCTCTTCTTTTCTAAATCATTTCTCAGCTTCCGATCATTCGTCTTAATTCAGTTGTCTCTACCTCCCAACCTCAAGTCTAAATGGAGACTTCTGTTCCACAATGGATGTGTGACAAGGAGAATAAAGACTTCACCAGGAGGAAACAGTTGTTTGTCACCACCACCAGCCCCACCAATAGTACTCAATCAAAACACAGCCCTTCAGGATCTTAATCAGCCTTTAAAATATGTGTGGAGGCAGAAGTGAGGTGATGGATATCAGCTGTAATTATAATTTTTTGTGTCCTTGATCAGCTCAGACATTCTCAGCATTCGATTTTTTTTTAAAGAAATAATGCATTTCATCTGTTTGTCAGCCAGCATAATTATTTTTTTTACTCTTTGTTTATGGGTGATATCTGTCATTTAAGTATAAAAGCTCCCTTTTGTCTTCATTATTTATTTAATTTTGATCAGATCTTATGTGATTTGGGGGGGAGTTTCCAAATCTGTGTTCCTCTTGGCTTTTCTTTGGAGGGGAGGCAGTTCACAATGGAAACAGCTCTGTAACAGTGTTTTGTTAGTAGGCAGGTAACTCTCAACAGAACTTAGAATGGGAGGGGAAGAAAGGAATCATTTTTGCCCTTTTATTATCCAGAGTCCTATTGAATGGAGTAGCTGGTCCATTTCTGCAGTGTGGCTGTATCTTTGTTTTCAGTCTCACTGTGTTTTTCTGCTCAGACCCTGAGGCTGCTGGGGGAAAGGCACAGTAAGGTCAATGTACTTAACAGGGTCTGTGAAGATTTAAATGGAATATTTTTCTGTTACCAGTGATTACTAGGTAGACTAGAGAGTTAACTCCTGCTTACTAGCAGGGATATTCTCCCTTTATTCTTTGTTTTACCCTTTGCTGACTCTCTGAGACGACCAGATCTCATCCATCAGCCTGGCTGACATATTCTCCCAAACACTGCCATTTGACTTGTTGAAATACCCTACGAGCTTTTGGGCTTTTGTATCCTTCCCCACTTTGGGACCCTTAGGCCTTTGTGGCTTTTTCATCTCCCTTGAAGCAGATACACACACACACACACACACACACACACACCCCACACACATTATATGTGAGTCTGTTTATATATGTGTATATGTAATATATATTATATGTGTATGTATGTGTGTATGTGTGTATGTATGTCCTACTCCAGTTAGAAAGTGAATTCCTTGATACCAGGGACTGTCTCACCTTCTTATTTGTGTGACTCTAGTTCAGTCTAATGAAGGCTTTTTCAATAATTGATTTATTCACTAGTTACTTCTATCTGAGAAATAACATAATGGATGGAATATTAAGCCACTTCCATTTGGGCATCATTTCCTCCTCACTTGACTTTGACCCTAGAACCACTGTAGGCTGTAATTTTCCTAGCTATAGACCTCTACCTCACTTTCTGGTCATTGTTACACTATGGTGCATTTGTACCTTCTCCCCTTTCACGTCCCCTTCGTGTATTTTCTTCTTTCATTGGACCGTGAGTTTCTTGAGAGCAGAGACTGACTAGATAGTTTGCATTTGTATCTCCATTGGTTAGCATTGTGTTTGGCACATAATAGGTGCTTACTAAATGCTCCATCATCTAGCCATCTAATTATTGGTCCAAAATTTAAAGCAACTGACAAGCCAATTTAGGTGTTGAAATTACTTAATTTAATGCAAATAGTCATTAAAATTTGTCATTGAAAAACTTGGAAATTATTTAGGGAAGAACTGACAAAAAATTACTGGGAAAACTGAGAAGCAATTTGACAAAAATTATGTTTAGATGAATATCTTAATTATACACACATTTTTACATAGAAACAAAATTTATATTATGTGCCACAAAATAGATACCTGACCTGATTACTAAAATTCATGCCAGTAAAAAAAAAAAACAGAAGAAAACAAGATCAGGTAACTCTCAAAGGTATGACCAGAAAATGAATTCTTAACCAAACAAGAGATAGAGATAATCACAAAAGATAAAATGCATAATTCTAATTACATTAAATTGAAAAGCTTTTGTAAAAATGAAATTAATACATCTATTATAAGGAAGGAAGCAGCCAACTCAGAAAAATATTAAAAATCTTAAATATATATTATTAAATATTACAGTAAATATTAAAGTTCAGATATCAATATATGAGAAATAACAAAACAAGAGAAAATTAATAGTCGTTCCTCAACAGATGAGTAGTCAAATGATATAAACAGTCCTCAAAAGAACAATTAAAACCATTAAAAATAATAAGAAAGAATGCTCCAATAAATAATTATAAGATAAAGTCAAAATAAAAAAAAACTTTTGAGGTCTCACTTTATACTCAAAAATTTTCAGAGATGTCTTAAAATGGAAATACTCGATATTGAAGTGGTTGTGGAGAGTCAGGCACATTAATAAATGAAAGGCGCATTTGTGGATTGGTGAAACCATTCTAGAACACAAATTAGAATTAAACCAAAAAAGTTAGCAAAATACCCATAACTTTTTGACAATTATGTACTTATTGAGTGCTAGGTATGTATTTCAATGAGTTCAGGCATAGAAAGAAAGGCCCCATATACATCAAAATATTTATATCAGTACTTTTGTAATAGCAAAGAGCTGGAAACAAAGAAGATAACTCATTCGTTGGAGAATGACAAAAAAAAGTGATACATGAATATAATGGAATATTACTGAGCTGTCAGAAATGGTAATCTGAAAGAATACAGAGAAGATGCAAGGTGAAGTAAATACTAGCATCACAATATACACAATGACAAACTTCAACAATATAAATGAAAAGAACAACAATAACTAAAGAATTAAAACTGAATTTTGTGAAATTATGATCAAGTTTGTCCCTAAATAGATACATGAATGCATCTCTTTCTTTCTTCCATTAAGAAGTGGGGAACTAAAGATATGGAACACTAACATGTAGCATATTGGCTACTCCTCCCAGTTTTGTGCCATCTGGAAATTTGATAAACAAATCATCTAACCTTTATCCAAATCATTGATGGGCTATTGAAAAGCAAAGACTACCTTGAATCTTCCACTGAAGACCACCTGCCATTTTGACACTGTACCATTAACAACTACTTTTTGAGTCTAGCCATCTAACCATTTTTTTAAGACAATTGGGGTTAAGTGACTTGCCCAGGGTCACACAGCTAGTAAGTGTTAAGTGTTTGATCTGAGGCTGGATTTGAACTCACGTGCCCCTGCCTTTAGGGCCGGTGTTTCTATCACTATGCCATCTACCTGTCCCTCATCTAACCAGTTTTTAATCCTTCTGATTGTATTATCTTCTAATCCATACCTCTCCATCTCCTCAAGAATAGCCTGTGATATTTAAAACACAAAAACAAAAACAAAACTTCATTAGAATCTAGGGAAACTAGATTCACTGCATTCCCCTCACCTATATATTTAGCAATCCTATCAAAAAAAGGAAATGAAGTTAGTCAGCCATGACTTATTGGTAATGAAACCATGCTAACTCATTGTAATTACTGCTGCTCTTCTAAATGTTTTCAAAACATCTCATTAATTGCTCATTCCAAAATTTTCATAGGAATCAAAGTTAAGCACAGTGGTCTATGGTTTTAAGACTGTCCTCTTTTCCTTTTTGAAAATTAGAATATTTGTTCTCTCAGTCTTATGGTACTTTAATTTTCTGTGATCTTTCAAATATCAGACAGTAGCTTGGTAAAACCATATATATCAGCTCTTTCAGGACCTAAGGATGTAGTTCATTTGGATCAGGCATGCCCTACCCTTACATCTTAATTTTTCCAAGCAAAATATTCTTTTTTCCTTCAACTCATCCTCACAGATCATGAACTCAATAACTTCATCATCCTAGTCATCTTTTGTGGTGCTCTTCAGTTTATCAGTATCCCTCCTAAAACGTTGAACCCAAACTAATCAGAATCCTCTAAATGTGGCCTGACCACAACAGAGTACAGTGTGACTTTTATTTCCCTAAACCTGGACTGTATGCATCTTTCAATGGATCCAAAGCTTATATTAGTTTTCTTGGATCACATATCACACTGTTGATTCATATTAAGCTTACAGTCCATTGAAACCCACAGATATTTTGCAGATGAATTATTATTTAGCCATGCTCTCCTAATATTGTACTTATGAAATTGATTTGTTTAACCCAAACTTAAGATTTTCCATTTCTTATTAGATTCAGCCCAGCATTCCAGCCTGTTATCTATCTTTCTGAATACTGACTCTGTTATTCCAGTTATTAACTATTCCTTCCAGCTTTGTGCCATTTGCAAATTTTAAAAGTATAGCATCTATGATTTCCCCCTCAAATCACTGATAAAAATGTTGAAAGTCATAGATAGGGCCAAGAACAGATCCCTGTGATAATTCTCTGGTGACCTGCCAAGTAAACATTGGATGGTTAATGACAACTTTTTGGGCCAAGCCATTTCACCAGTTCTGACTCTAGCAAATTATACTATTGTGCTCTAGCCCACAAAACTCCATATTTTCTATAACAATAACATAAAGCATTTCCCTGGTCTACCAATATAGTTAGTATCCCTGCCAAAAAAAAAAAAAAAGGAAATTAGCTTATTCTGGCATGATCTGTTTTTAGTTGTATATTTATATCATAATACATAGGGATATGGATATATACACGTGTATAGATGTGTATATATATGTATATGTACACATGCATATGATATATATGTGTATACCTACACATAGGCATACATACACATACATAGATATAGACATTTAATATAGCTGCAGCTAAATATAGATACAAATAATATGTATAGATATAGTTATCACAGTGGCTAAAGCATAGACCTGGAGTCAAGAAGACCCTAGTTAAAATACAGCCTCAAATACCTAATAGATATATGAACAGGTCATTTAACCTCTCTGAGGCCCCTTTTCTTATCTGTAAAATGGGGATAATAATGGCATCTACCTCTAAAGGTTGCTGTGAGGATAAAATTACCTAATACTTGTAAAGCACTATGTAAATATTAGATATGTGTATATCTTAATCATAAAAAATCCCACAAACATTTCAATATAAAAAGAACAGGAAAGAAGATTGTATAAGAAACTTTAAATTTTTGTTACATTTAGTGAGTTTATATTTACAGAATGTAAATATACAGTGTATATTTACAGAATATATTACATTTAACCAGGGATTAATAAACTGCTTTGTGTCTCCTGAACTTCTTTTATTTATTTATTTTTACTTTCTTGTGTATATGTTGAATGTTTTATCAATGCTCTTTTTGTTACATTTTTATCACTGCCCACTAATTTACCCACCAGCTCTACTCCAAAATAGAAACTCTCCCTTTCAATAAATACATATAACAAAACAAAACAAAATATAGTGGCTCAGTATGAAATTGCATGTCATATTTTATACCTCTAGAATCCTATCATCTCTCTGCCAAGAGGTGGGAGACATGTTTTATCATCAGACTTCTGAAGTCATGAGTGATCAAACTTTGATCAAAGTTCTGAAGTCATTCAAGGTTGTGGAATTATGCCCAAGAAGTCACTAAACTGTGCATTCCCATTGACCCAGCATGACCTGTTCTTTATGGAATCATGCTAGCTCTAAGTGATCGATACTTCCTTTTATAGATCTTACATAAAGCATATATTTGATGAGATGTTCTAGAATTTTATGAATCAAACTCACTGACCTAGAGTTTGTAGACTTTGCTGTCTTCCTCTATCAAAAAAAAAAATATTGGGACAAATTTTTTCTTTATTCAGTCCTTCAGAATTTATGTTCTCCATTATACAAGATTTTTGACAGTGGTTCATCAATCACATCTACTAGTTCTTTCAGTATGTGTGAGTGTACTTTATCTGGGTCTGGTGTAGTTTATCTGGTCATCAAAGGGAGTGAGGTAAAGTCTTGTTTTCTCTTTATTAAACATTTCTACCTCCCTTTTTCAGTAAAAACAAAACAAAACAAAACATTTATTTTTGCCTGAGGAAAAAATACATAAATTGAGCAACTCTTCCTTCTCTTCACATTTTGTTACTGTAGTCCCATTAACCCAAATTAATTGCTCTATCCTTTCTTTGGCACTATTCTTTCCTCCAATATATCTAAAAACAAACTTTTTTGTTGTCCTTAGTTTTCTTTCCCAGCCTATAATCATTTTGATGGGTCAGATAGGTGGTGCAGTGGATAGAGCATCAGGCCTGTAGTCAGAAAGACCTGAGTTCAAATCTAGCCTCAGATATTTACTAGCTATGTTACTTTAGGCAATTACTTAATCTTATTTGCCTTAGTTTCCTTATCTGTAAAATGAGCTGAAGAAAAAAAATGGCAAAACACTCCAGTATGCTTGCTGAGAAAACCCTAAACGGGGTCACAGAGAATTGGACACTAGTAAAAGAAGTGAATAACAAAAGTCATTTTGAAATTTAACACTCTAATACTAGTCAACAAAGATTTATTAAATGACTACTATTATCAAGCACTATGCTAGATGCTGAGAATATTCAGAATAAAATAATTCTACTCTCAAAAGTTATAGTACATTAGAAATTGTGTGGTGCTTTACAGTTATCTTCCATTACCTTCCCTTGCCTCCCTGTCTTTAAAAAAGACAAACAAAACAAAACAAAACACCCAACAACCAAAAAACAAACCCAAAACTAATATAGTTGGCATATGCATCTACACTGATCTCTTTGGACATTTTTCCCTTTTATTCTTCACCAGAACTGTTTATCCTTTTGTCATTATTTTTGAGGTCTCCTCATCCCTTCTGGGCTTATTTCCATTTTAGAAATTTAACCACTGGAATTTTGCCAATTTTTTTTCCCATTAATCCTTTGAAATTTTCTCTCCCCTAAATTAATAGGGATGTCATAATTTTCCTGTTTTCTTCTTGTTCTTGATTATAAAATCAAAATTGGGATAGTTATTTCCCCCATATTTTCCACATTTTTGCTTAGTAACAATTCCTCCCTTTTAGGGAGAATCAGATATATCTGAAATAGAATTCCTGCTTGGTTCCTCCATCTTTTGGAAGCTGAAATTAAGGCAAATTAAAAAAATTGGTTGATGGAGCCAAGATGTTGGAATAAAAGTAGTGACTTACTTGAGCTCTCCCCCAAACCCCTCCAAATACCTGTAAAAATAGCTCTAAATAAATTCTAGAACAACAGAACCCACAAAAAGACAGAATGAAACAAATTTCTAGCCCAAGAAAAACTAGATGGTTGATTGGAAAGGTCTATTGTGCTGTGCAGGGATAGGAGTGCAGCTCAGCACGAGCCACGCAGGCAAAGATTGGGGCCTCAGCAAACCTGGAACACTCCTCAGGGTATTAAATTGAGGGAAGCTGTGGAGGTTTCCAGACTTCTCAACCCATAAACACCAAAGACATCTTAGAAAGTCTGTCAGACCATGGTGAGAGAGGAGCTAGGTCCATCTCCAGTTCCAGTACAGCCCTAAGGTGGTGGCTGCTTCCAGAGCTCTTGGCTCACAGATGGAGGGGGAATCAAGTGGCTGATCAGAAGGGGATTGCAAGCATCTCTTTGCTGATGCTGAGGCAGGATTCTTTTGCTTTACCTGTGTGTGGATCTGGGTCACAGTTCTGGGTGGTGGTCCTGAGGCAAGCAGGAGTGCTGGCACGGTGGAACTTGAGGTGGTAGTGAAGAGTGAATCCTTTCATTTTCAGGGCAGAAAAGAGTGCTTGTGGTCACTCATCAACCAGAGCACAGGCCAGGAAAGGAGTAAACACCTCACCCTTGATCTTACCACTTTGGAAGAATCCACCCATCACCTTCTGAAAGAGATCCCAAAAGGAAAACTCCTAGGAATATTATAGCCAAATTCCAGAGTTCCCAGGTCAAGGAGAAAATATTGCAAGCAGCCAGAAAGAAACAATTCAAGTACTGTGGAAACATAATCAGAATAACACAAGATTTAGCAGCTTCTCATATTAAGGGATCATATGGCTTGGAATATAATATTCCAGAGGGCAAAGGAGACAGGATTTCAACCAAGAATCACCTACCCAGCAAAACTGAGTATAATCCTTCAGGGGGAAAAAATGGGCATGCAGTGAAATAGAGGACTTTCAAGCAATCTTGATGAAAAGACTAGAGCTGAATAGAAAATTTGACTTTCAAATATAAGACTCAAGAGAAGAATGATGAGGTAAACAGGAAAGAGAAATCATAAAGGACTTATTAAATTTGAACTGTTTACATTCCTACATGGAAAGATGATATTTGTAATTTATAAGACCTTTCTCAATATTAGGGTAGTTGAAGGGGAAAAAAATGACAGAGACAGAGAGAGAGAGAGAGAGAGAGAGAGAGAGATGGATAGAGGGCACAGGGTGAGTTGAAGATGAAGGGGTGATATCTAAAAAACTAAAATTAAGGGGTGAGAGAAGATTATAGTGGAAGAAGGAGAAATGGAGAGGTAGAATGGGGTAAACTATCATATAAAACAGACAAGAAAAAGCTTTTACAGTGGAGGGGAAGTAAGGGAAGGTGGGAAGGAATGAGTGAATCTTATTCTCATCAGATTTGGCATAAGGAGGAAATAACATACACACTCAAATGGGTATGGAAATCTTTCTTACCCTAAGGGAAAATAGGGGAGAAAGGGATAAAAGAGCTGGGGAATGAAAGAAGGGAGGGCAGATTTGGGGAGGCAGTAATAAGAAGCAAACACTTCTGAGGAGGGACCAGGGTAAAAGAGAGAAGAGAATAAATGGGGGAGGGGGCAGGATAGGATGAAGGGAAATATAGTTAGTTTTTCACAGCATGACTACTATGGAAGTATTTTGCATGACTACACATGTATATAACCTCTATTGCTTGCCTTCTCAATGAGGGTGGGTGGGGAGGAAGGAGGGGAGAAATTTGTAACCCAGAGTTTTAAAGACAAATGTTAAAAATTGTTTTCACATGAAACTGGGAAATAAGAAATTCAGGCAATTGGGTATAGCAACCTATCCTTCCCTACAGGAAAACAGAAGCAGAAGGGGATAACAGAAGGGAGGGTATTACAGAGGAGGGCAGATTAGGGTATTCAGAATGCTCTCCATTTTGGGGTGCAGGGAGGGGCAAGACGAGGAGAAAATTTGGAACGCAAAATCTTCTGGAAGTGAATTTTGAAAACAAAATAAATAAATAAATGAATGTTTAAAAAATTAGTTGATGAGAGGAAGGAAGGAAGGAAGGAAGGAAGGAGGGAAAAACTTTCAAGCACTCTATTCAGTGTTACGTTAATATTTGAAGTTCACCATCCCTACCACATCATGTCTCAATCACAAGTATTTGAACTCTTCTTGAACTCCTCATTTATGTCTTTTATCTATTTAGGTGGAAGACAGTATATTCTGATGATAATACTGCTTTTGTCAATTTATATTTATATACTTTTTAATACAATTTTGCCTCCCTGGTACACGAATGTTTCCACAGGAGTTTGTATTTTAAGTACTGTTCTCCTCCTCCACTACCACCATTACCCACCTTTAACTGTCCTATTGATTTTGAATAAGGGAGATCCTTCCAGAGCTATATTCTACTCATAGCTTTATCCTACCAAGTCTTTGTGATACATAGTTTATTTTGCTTTAGTCTCCGCATTTTGGGTATTTGTGTATAGATAACTGAAGTCAAAAACTATATTACTGGTTTCCTTCTTGTATTTTTGTTTCTTTTGAATTTCTCAATGTCTCTATTGCTATTCTTTTTTTACTACCTTCCTATACACACACACACACACACACACACACACACATACATATATATATATATATATATATATATATATATATATATATATATATATATATATATATATATATATATATATATATATATACACACACACATATATTATATATACTTCCTTATTTTATTGATTATACTTTATGGGAACCATTTACTCTTACTCCTTTTTATTTTATTTTAAAGTCCTTGTTATTTAGATTTATAAGAATTTGAACAAAATGTAGTCTTCCCAGACCTCACTAGGCAAACCCCATCCCTGGTCAGAAGTCTGTTATTCTTATATTTTAAGTCATTGATCAGAAATTCAACTCTTGTTCTCAGATATCTTGTTAACCAGCTTTTCATTTCCCAAACCTACCCTTCTCTTCTAAAGCACCCCTCCTAAAAAAAATGGTCAGCAGTGGCAAAAACGCCACTTGTGTGGTCTTAGGTGTCTTACCTAAGGCATTTTGATGGTTAGTAATTCTTTCAATTTTCTTTCTGGTAGTATTTGAGTACCACCTAAAGTATGAACAAAAATTCTCCCAGTTATTCCACCTTTCTGTTTCAGACTTTCTATTTAAAATGTTAATATTTCTTCAGAAACACATTAGAAAATGACCTTGGATTTCTAGTTTCAATTCCTAAGTGAAAAATGACATTGATAAAGGAGAACATGATTCTGACAACATCTCAGTGCAGTTGGAATTCCTTTGATGCTCTGTGACAAAAGGCCAAGAAATATGAAAGCCTGCAAACAAGGACACCAATCCTATGACTTCCATTCTTGTCATCTTTCATCTTCTATTTAGGTAAAGTGCAAAACAAGCATTTTAGGTATAGAAATAGTTCTCAGTTAGGACACATAATTTAAAATAACTGTGAAACCCTTACTTCTCTGTGTGGGAATTTGAACAGAAATTAATTTTGTAGAGTCAAGATCATACTCTTTGTCTTTTAGAGTATATTATCACAGATTTCTCTAACCATTCTCTAACTCCCTGGGCAATCCATTTATTCAGTCCTGTCAGTGCTGATCTGTTAGTCAGAGCTAGTGTTGGAAAAGGCAGACTGGTCAGACCTGTTTCTCATCCACTCTGTACTCTGCAAAACCCTTAGACCTGGATTAGAGTTTGGATTATTGTGTAGCTCATATTATTTCTGTTCTTAATTAAATTATTATAAGAGAGAGAAGGAAGTCTTTAGGATTACACAATAGCAAAATAACAAGGGATTTTGAAAGATCAATTATTCTGTCTTTAAGGCTGTCTTTAAGACAACTGTTGTGTAGTTAGTAAAGCACTGCTTGGGAATCAAGGAGACCTGGGTTCAGTTCCCAGTTCTGCCACTTTTGTGGCACCTATATTACCTTGTATAATCTCTCTGTCACCGAGTTCCCTCCTCCCTAAAATAAGATGGTTGAATTAGATGACCCTAAGGTTACTTTTGAATTAGATGACCCTAAGGTTACTTCAAGCTGTTTATCTATTATCCTGTGGTCTCCCATCATAGAGTCAAGGCAGTTTATCTTATTTGTCTTTAGCAGTATTTCAACCATATCATTATTGAAGAATTAGAAAAAGTTCTTCCCCATTTCTTTCATATAAATCTATTTCTTCCATAGACACGAAGGGCAAATACTATCAGCTTAACATATTATCCTTAATACAGGAAAACAGTGTCCTTCTTTCCTCTATTTTTTTTCCTTAAGTAGGTGGAACTCTCTGAAACATAATTTCAAATAAAAGGTGATTAGTTTCCTCAACAAGCATTTGTCTTAGCTGAAGATCAATTGTAAGAGAAATATATTTCAAGAGTTACCTAAAGCATGGTCGAGGAGCAAGCATTGGCAGAGCTCTATCTGCCTTCTTGGACATTGGAGACAATTTTAAAAAATTCTCTCATGAACGTGTCCTAACTAAAGTTAAGATTGCACCATTTTGTTACTTTTTCTTCATCTTTCTGACTCCCAGGATGGGGTGCATGGACCTTCTCACTATCATTCTGGTGCTATAATGACTACTTCAAACCAAATGAGAGGCTCGAAGCTAAATAACTTACTCATTGTGTTTCCGAAATGGTTTGTCTCCCTAGTCCAGAAGTCATTTTGGGGTTATAATTCAGTGAGTTGAACATTTATATCTATGCCAACATGCCGTTTATACCCTTTCTGCTCCCTGTAGGGGATAATTCTGTGCTATACTGAAATACAATAAACATCCCTACTGAGCAAGCTGACAGAATACATGAAAAAAGTTTGTTTTCAAGTACCATTTTATGGTATGAAGATTGAGAATTTGGCCTTCTATAAAGACCCTCCATAGGAAGTTTCATTAGGTTTTGGAAAGCCATGATAACTTGCTCATTCTTTCCTCAGCAAAGTGTTTCTTAGTCATAAAGCATGTTTTGATGATCTGCTCTTTTTGGAACTTAATCTTGGGTCATTTTCCATTCCCAGTCCAACAGGAGAGGAGCAATTTTATGAAGAAATTATTGTTTCATAAGGGTTCCATTTCCATCAAGACACTTGAGTGTCAGTCTTATTTTCTCCTTCAACCTTTATGAACTCATATATATATATTCTGCTACTATGTCTTACTTTGGTGAGAGATCAGTTAAAATGATCTGAGAAGAATTTGCTATAATGAACAATCACTTGTTACTATTTTGGAGGCCTGGGATGTGATATTTAACATCCTTGAGTTTCAGTTCCCTCACCTATAAAATGAAGGATTTAGACCTGACATCTTCGTAGGTCCCTTCCAACACTATTTCTATGACCCTGTGATGTGTCACATGGCATCATCATTTTCCATTGAGGAGACATAGCTGATGATAATAATAATAATGATGCGTAGGATTAAAGATTTCAAGCTGGAAGGGTCCTCAGAAGCTGTCAGGTTCAACCCATTCCCACTTATTTTACAAATGAGAAAACTGAAACCTAACAAACTTAAGGACATTTGCCCAAGTCTTTTCACTCAAGTAGAAAGCTGTAGAAACAGGATATGAACTCATGTCCTCTATCTCCAGATACAGCACTGTTTCTATAATACGACACTTAACTTTGCCTCTCATCTAAACAAAAAATATTTATGGACCACTTTAAATCTTCCAAAGTCCTTTCCCCACAACAACCTGATGGGTTAGGTTGTACAATTATTTGCAAATGAGGCACCTGAGATTCTGAAATTGACTTGCCCACAGTCCAAGATCTAATTAATGCCTGAGGTGGAATTCAAGTTCATCTCTTGACTCTACTTTTAACACATGTATCAATGTCATCACAGTGGACTTTCTTACTACAGAATTCTTTACTTGACCCTTCTCCCTTTGTTTTTTTTTTTTTTGGGAAGGGTTCTAGATGTCTTGACCTTGCACAACCAGGCAGCAGTGCAGTAACTGGGGATGCAGTAATGGATGGAAAAGGAAGTGTGTGTTTCAACAAAGAAAAGAGTCATATCAGAAGTACACCATGTAGAAATAGTCTGCCCTCCAGAGATGTCCCCACCCTTCCTGCCCCCTGGAGAGAATAGGAAAAGGCAGACTATGGCAACAGGACTATAGTGCCCAGATTCTGGTGAGGGGCAAGGAAAGTGATAGCCAGAGTAATTGTGCTATGCACCACCAAAGGACTGAAGAGAGTGTTCAAAGGGACTGTGGTTGCCATGGGAAAGAAATGCACCCCCTCCACCAAGATGAATTTCCCCCACTGGGTACCTGGGGCACGGTCCCTTTCCTCCCATACTCATAATAACTCTGTTGGGTAGAATTTTCTCTGGAGAATAAGGCCTTTGTTTAGCTAAATGATGCTGTGGTTATTGCCTAGGCATGAAAATGCCACTCGGGTGGATAAGATCAATGCTGTGGTTCTGATTTCTTTTAGAGCTTTTGCAAATGTATTTGTAAATGCTAAGTCACATCCCAATTTAACAGCTGGGGCCATCAGCAACACTCTAGTTCTATTTATTTATAGCACAGTAAATTTCAGTTTTTCTAGCTTAATAAGCTTCATAATTTGGAAAGAATCAAGGAAGGAGAAAAGGAAGGAAGAAAAGGAGGGAAAAAGAAGGAGGAAAGAGAGGGAAGGAAAAAGGAAAGAAAAAGAGGAAGGAGGGAGAGAAGGGGGAAAAGAAAGAAAAGAAGGAAGGGAAAATGAAAGAAAAAGGAAGAAAGAAAAAGGAAGGAAAGGAGGGAAAAGAAAGAAAACCTCATTATTAGGGATGCGTCTGAAGTAAAGCCTAACCAAACAAACTATAGCATTGGAAAATGAAGCTATACTTGGTGCTTAAGGACCTAAATTAACTTGATGTTTATTTTTGTTAGCATACTAAAACACTTTTAAAAATTTAATACTTCATGGTAAGTTGAGATATTAGTTCAAACAATAGCCACCAATCCAAGACACATCGGTAATGCAATTGCTTGTCTGTGCTGACAAGACTAGAGAGAGCAAATTTTCCAATTATAGGCTGGGACCAGAGATACAACAGTAGCGAACATTCTGATTAATCAGCTTTCAGCCAGATCATTATTAAAATGTTTAAGTCTTTCCTTTTAGCTATGGGTTGGCAGAATGCCAGAGACCAAAGTCTTGTTTCATTAAGGATGCCACTTTATAAAAATAGAGCAACTGGCAAGCTCTACACACCAGTGTCATTTTGTTGTTTTAACTACTAAAGATACAAATGAACTGAATAAGACTTTTCCTCTAATCTTATAGATGAGGAAACTGAGGCCCAGAGAAAAGCAATTTAGGTAAGGTTATGCAATAATTCAGAAATGTAAATGGCATCCAAAACTCTGACAAGGTAAGTGTTTTCCATAGGCCAGCCCTATACAAGTTCCATTAAAGAGGCCTAGAAGTATCTGTGGAGACTTGGATTGAAAATACTCATTTTTTTTTTTTTAGATATGGTATTATGCATATGTGGATGTTGCATAGACATATATATATATATGTATATATATATATGTATATGTATTATATAGCGGTACTTATATACATATGTGGGTGTGCATATCTTTAATGGAACAAGCATTTTAATCCAACAGTTCTCTACAGCTGTTTCCTTAATGAATCTGGCACATGGCTGACCTTTGAAAGGAATTTACCTTGCCAGGGCAGCCCCACACAATAGCTGCTCAGTTTGCCCCGGTGAGAACCTTCCTTGGATTTTCTACCAGGAAGATTTCTACATCAAGAAATATTGAAGTGATTTAAGTGGAGCATGGTGGATTAAATATCAGTTAAGGTTTCTTCCAGCCCCTCTGAGCATATGGGCCACAGCTGTAATTAGCTCTGCAATTAGTTTGTCCATATTACTTCCACATATGTTTATAAGGACTTTTTTCATATAGTATATACTTATTCTGTATTATTACTGTATGCTAAACTTTGTACCAGGTTCTGCAGATACTTTGAGTTGCAGTATCATCAGCTTTTTATCCTACCCTTTGAGCTTCATATAATAGATGTATATAGCAGAGAAGCATTCATATAACAAAGACGTTAATTCCTTTACAGATGGCAACAGGAATACGTATCAGTGCTCAGAACCTTACAATAGAGAAGAGCTGGATCATCTCTGGAATGGTTTCTCTTTTGCATGATGGGGTTACCTACTCATTATCTCTTTAGAAAGCATGGTAGATAGAATGTTGGTCCTGGAGTCAGGAAGACCTGCATTCAAATTCAGCTTCAAATGCTTAACAGCTTCGTGATCCTGTCTCTGTTTGCCTCAGTTTCCTCAACTGTAAAGTAGATACAATTAAAACATTTATTTCACAGGATCTTTGAGAGGATCAAACAAAATAGTTTTGTTAAAACACTTATCAGAGTGCCTGGCACATGGTAGGTACTATATAAACATTCATTTACTTCCCCTCTCCTTCTTCCTCTCTATAGTGCCTCAGGACATTTTGGGAGGGATTATCTGTCACTTTTCAGCAAATAAGAATAAAATTCAATTATATATATATTTAGTTGGCATTGTTAAATGCTATTGAAGTTCATTTTTTTCACTTTATTCAATAAGAACTTATTAAGTGCTGACTGCATGCCAGATACTATTTTGGTTCCTGCCCTTGAAGAGTTTACATTCTCTTGTGTAGAAAAACCATATCCACAAAAGAGTAAATGGTTGTTTGATTGTTGTCCTTCATCCTTGAAGAGGACCAAAATGCCATCATTATGTTGGGGTAAAAATAGTGTGTCTGACTGGGGCTGATCAGACCAATAGCAGCTCAGAAGGCTGTGCCACAGACTGGGTCAGGCACAAATAGACCACATGAACTTTTTGAGTGGAAATGTATCTAAATTGGTGCATCTTACATTTCTTTTGAGCTACTTCAATTCTGCTTTGCTCATAGAGCGCAGTACCTTCTTTGATGTGGGTGTGCCATGCTGAGTAGGCCTGTGCCAGTGCCTCTCATGTCTCACAATCAAGCCCAAAGTTTTTCAGAGGGACCTTGAAAGTGTCATTGTGTTGCTTCTTCTGACCTCCATGTGAGAGCTTGTCTTATGTGAGTCCTCCATCAAATAGTCTTTTAAGCAAATGTACATTCAGCATTCAAGTAACATGGTCAGCCATCAGAATTGTACTCTCTGCAGTAGAGTTTGAATGCTTGGCAGTTGAAAAAAGGATCTCAGGGTCTGGTACCTTATCTTTCCTAGTGATCTTAAGAATCTTCTTAAGACAATTCAAATAAAAGCAATTAAACCTCCTGGCATGTTGTTGGTAGCTGTCCAAGTTTCACAGGCATACAACAATGAGATCAATACAATGGCTCTGTAGACCTTCAGTTTTGCAGGCAATCTAACACCTCCTTTCTCTCACACTTTCCTTTGAAGCCTTCCAAACACTGAGCTAGCTCTGGCATTGCATGTGTCAAACTCATCATCTATATGTACATCCGTGGAACATGTATTGCCAAAGTAAGTGAACTTATCTACAGCATTCAAAATTTCTCCATTTGCTATAACCAGTGGTTCCACATATGGATGGTATGGTGCTGGCTGGTGGAGAACCTGTTTTTGTTGTTGTTGTTGTTGTTGTTGTTGTTGTGTGTGTGTGTGTGTGTGTGTGTGTTAATTGTCAGGCCAAAATTAGCACAAGCATCAGAGAATCAATCCATACTCTGTTGCATCTCAGCCTCAGAGGCTGCATTGAGTGCACAGTCATCTGTGAATGAAAGGTCATATACCAACTCTCCCTCCACTTTAGTCTTGGTTTGTAGCCTTTTTCTTTTTTAAAAAAATTAATTTATTCTGAATTATCAACAATCACTTCTGTAAGCTTTTGAGTATTAAGTTTTTCTCCTCCTCTCTTCCCACCTCTCTCCCCAAGACAGTGTGCAATCTGATGTAGGCTATACATATGCATTCCTATTAAACATATTTTCACATTAGTGATATTGTAAGGAAGAATCAGAACCAATAGGAGGAACCACAAGAAAGAGAAAACAAAGCACAAGAAAAGAAAAAATAGCAAATAGTATGCTTAGATCTGCATTCAAACTCCATAATTCTTTCTCTGGATGTGGATAGCATTTTCCAGCATGAGACTTTTGGAGATGTCCTAGATCCTTGTATTGGTGAGAAGGGTTAAGTTTGTCAATATTAGTCATCACACAATGTGGCTGTTACTGTGTACAGTGTTCTCCTGGTTCTGCTCACTTCATTCAGCATCAGACCACACAAATCTTTCCAGATTTTTCTGAAGTCAGCTTGTTCATCAATTTTTTTTTTTTTGCTTTTAGGCAATTGGGGTTAAGTGACTTGCCCAGGGTCACACAGCTAGTAAGTGTTTGGCCTGAGGCCGGATTTGAACTGGGGTCCTCCTGACTTCAGGGCCGGTGCTCTATCCACTGCGCCACCTAGCTGCCCCTTTGTTCATCATTTCTTATAGCACAATAGTGTTCCACTACATTCATATACCACAACTTGTTCAGCCATTCCTCAATTGATGGGTATCCTCTCAATTTCCAATTCTTTGCCACCACAAAAAGAGCTGCTATAAATAATTTGTAGATGTGGGTCCTTTTCCCGGTTTGTAGCCTTTTTCAAGTAAAATAGTGTACTATCAGTGAGGTATCTGACCTTAATGTCATTTTCATCCTCATCAATACCACAGCAAACATCATGCAAATTGAAGCATACTTTTCTCACTTTCTTTATTACTTTTTTCTTTTTTGTAATATAGCTAATATTGAAATGTGTTTTGCATGTTTTTGTATGTATAATTGATGTTATCTTGCTTGTCTTCTCAGCGGGTGCAGGAGGGATGGAAGGGAGAAAATTTGGAACTTAATTCAAAAAAAAAGTTTAAAATAAAATTTTGAAAAAGAAAATAAGTAAATTCAAAGTGACTACTTGGGAGGGAGAAAAAAATATTAGCAACTGAGGAGAGAAGCTAAGCTTCATATGGGAGCTTGAACTGAGCCTTGAAGGAAGCTTGGCTTGGCATTTTTTGAGTCAGAGGTGAAGGAAAGCATTTCATGTATGGAGGAATGCATGTGCAAAGGCAAAGAGGCATTTAATGAAATGCCTTGCATAAGGAATAGCCAGGCCAGTTTGGCTAGAATATAGAATGATGTAAAGATCAGTAATATACAATAAGTCTGGAAAGGTAGACAGGAGACAGATTGTAAAGAGATTCGAATGAAAAGGAATTTTATTTTTATTCAAGAGGCGATAGGGAGCTACTGGAGCCTCTTGAGCAAGGGAGTGATATAGTGAGCTTAATATGTAATTAACTTTTTTTATTTGGAGAAAAATTTTGTGTTTGATTTAGAATTGCTTCTTCTGCCACCACTACTGTTGATGTTGGTTTTTGGCTGTGAAGGTTGAGAGTATGAGGACACCAAACTTCCCTTCCTTTTCTCTTTCTTTACTTTATTCCATCACTCATTGAATAAAATATCCCTAACCTAAGCCAATTCAAAGATTCAAGACTGGAAGTAAAAATGCAATAAAAATAATTTTACTAATTAAATGATTAAAAGAATCAACCTAAAAGTTAAAAAAATAAGATACAAACCACCTCTCCCCAAAGCCTCCACAGTGACCAGAAACTCAGAAATATACTCCTAGTACAGGAGCTCCCAGTATTTTCTCTGGCACCATAATACCCACTTCTCTAAACCTTTTAAAGCTTCAGGTTGTAAGGCAACCAAATGATTTTCCCTCTCACTTGAAGAATCAATGTTGCATCACTTGACCTGGGCTGCAGCTCTGGGTACAAGATTCCTGGGAAGATTAGGGAAAGGGGGATGAAAATAAGGAAGGTGAAGGAGGAGGAGAAAAAAGAATAGACATCATATGGATGACTGAACTGCTCCTCTCCAGCAATGTCCCCAGAACCTGCCTCAACCAATGTCCCTTGTCTGCCGTAGAAAAAGGCAACAGTAAAGCCAAAGGGGAAATGGGGGCAGGGTCAAACACAGTTCTTAAAATATGCCTTCTCTTCTGTGCAGCAAGTGATTTCTCCTATGTGGACTCACCTTTTATCGAGAAGAGTATAACTGCTCAATGCTTTAGTTGATGGTCTCATGAAAACCAGTGGCTAAAGCAGTTCATCACCTGGTGGTCAAAATTGCAACAATGAGCCTCCTCAAGCTTTATTGAAGAGATTCTAATTAGACAGATGGGATCTATCATTTGGCCATTACTTGAAGCTTCATCAGCTTGATAGGATCTGCCATAATTCATCATTTGTTGGCATAGCGGTCAAGAACCAAAGGTCACCTCCACTCCAGAAGTAGGCATCAGAGTAAGACTTTAGTGGAAGTTCTTATCTTCTAATGAAGTTTAATTTCAAAGCACAGAGGTGACTTGCATGCATTGTCAGAGAGGGTTATTAATACCTTTTAGGCAAATGACAGTGAGATCACAAAAGCAAGTATGTAAATGCCCTCTTGGTTGGGAAAAAGATGCTGGGGTCATCAAATTATACAGAGTATCTTTTTTTGTTGTTGTTGAAGTATCTGAAAGAAACATCAAGATAAATAACTTCCTTCTTTGGGCCTCAGTTTCTTTATCTGTAAAAAGAGGGCTTTGGACTGGATAATCTCCAAGCTCCTTCCCACCTCTAACTTTCCATTAGCATGTGACTCAAAGATGTCCATAAAAAATAGATAATTCTTTCTTACATTGAACTAATATTTGCTTCCTTATAAGTGTCATCCTATTTTTTTCACCCAATTGGTATGCGCTGCTTTTTTCTAATTTAGCTCTTTCTGTGAAGAGCCCAAGAGAGACAGCATAAATCAATGGTTAAAGAGCTGGCCTCAAAGCCAAGAAGAGTTGGGTTTAAAGTCTATCCTTAACACATACTGACTGTGTGACCATGGGCAGCATTTCAGTGCCCTAAGCAACTTTCTAAAATTATGTGTTGTAGAAAAGATACCTACATACACCAGAACAATTAGTGTTTTATATAAACGTAATTGTGGGTGTAGTTCCTGTCCCCTAAATAATCCTATAAAAACACAATGGAGTTCCTATAGAATGTAGAGATAAACAGATATATTACCTTGTCAGAAAAAAAAAGCTCTGATTCTCTATTTCCCCATCCTTACTCCTTTTCAGTGTCTTTCAAATTCATCCTAGTCAGAATATCTATCATTCAAATTCCATGTTCATGTTTTCAATCTGTGCCCAAAATTGCACCTTCCCCTCCATCCACAGTCCCAGTCAAATTAAAAATAAAGGGTGATATTAGAGCCAAACAAGCAGTGACTTCAGGCATCATTTCTCATCAGTTTCATCTTTCATCCCTGATCATGAAGGGACAAAATATTTAGAAAAATATGCCATGTGCTAGTCAATGCATGATGTGAGCACCAGGGACTGCCAGGCACAGAGGTCACAGGGCAGCTTCTTTCTCTTTTTCTTTTCTCTTTCTTTTGAGGTCTTGGGAAGCCTACTATTATGAAAATCAGCTACCACCATAGTTTGATTTAACATATAATGTGTGGTTTCAATTAGAGCAGCTGGCTTGGGCCCCAGGAATGGTACATTTGTGATGAATAGCATTTCAGATTTCAAAGAAGGTGGTAGAGCATAAAATTCTGCTCTTTAGTATGTGGTCCAGTATAAATGAAGGCAGAAAATGAACAGTACCCTGTATTTAATTTTGCATATTTTTTGCAAGATATTCAGAGAGCTTTTCATAATGGGACTGATCCTCCACTGTATTTTTTGTCTTGTTTCTAAGTCTCTGGTTATATAGCAGAGAGCCACATTGTAGTCCAGGACAGAAATATATGCCTGTGTGATTGCTGTAATGTTGCAGCAATGGGGTAGCCATGGGTGCAAATTTCATTTAGGATGTTCCTTTAGGCACTTTGGGATGCTAGTAGTAGAAATGGGCAAAATACCTTCACAGTGAGTTGAAATGGTCAGTGATTTATCTTGTAACCAGAGAGGGACATCATTTCTCCAATCCTTACAACTGTAGTGATACTGGAACCAGCTCCAACTAGCTTACCAACAGACCATTACATTTTTAGTGTGAGCCTTTACACCTCAGGAATCAATAAATGCTACAAATTGGGCTTGATTTGTTGTTTTATTGAGTGATAGAGAACATGATAGAGAACATGACAGAGAGCGGATTAAACTTAAAAGTGTGTCATATGTACTTCCCCAACCCCACGCCAAGAACCAGTTGTTAAACGTTTACCAGCAAATTCCTGTTCTTAACCCTGAGATAGAAAACAGATAAGTATGGAATCAAAGGCCTCTGTTTCAGAGATGAGAAAACTGAGATATTTAAAGATTAATTGGAAAATTGCCTGAGTCCCACTTTGGTACCCATTATACCAGAGCTGCCACTCATATTTATCACAAGCCATGTGGCATACATGGCAAACAGTTGGCTGAATCCTGATTGTAGCACCTGAGTCAAGTAGACACACATTTGTCATGCACTTACTTTGTGCAAGTACTGTACTAAGCATTAGGGATGCAAAGAAAGGCAAAACGATTCCTGTCCTCAAGGAGTTCATAATCTAGTGGAAAGATGACAAGCAAATAATTATCTTCAGACTATCTTCAGGATAAATTGGAGATATTTTCAGAGCAAAAGCACTCATTATGGAGGAAAGGTAAAGCCACTTGTAGAAGGTGGAATTTTTTGCTGAGACTTGAAGAAAATGGGGGAGAGCAGGAGGTGTAGGTGAAGAGAGAGAACATTCTAGGCATAGAGGACATCCAGAGAAAATAGCAGGAGGGGGCAGCTAGGTGGCGCAGTGGATAGAGCACCAGCCCTGAAGTCAGGAGGACCTGAGTTCAAATCCAGCCTCAGACCAAACACTTGACACTTACTAGCTGTGTGACCCTGGGCAAGTCACTTAACCCCAATTGCCTAAAAGCAAGCAAAAAAAAGAAAAAAAAAGAAAGAAAGAAAGAAAGAAAAGAAAATAGCAGGAGTCAGAGTATGGAGTGTCTTCTTTAAGCAACAAAAAGATGGCAGTATTATTAGATTGTAAAATGTAGAGTACGCAGAGGGGAGTAGTGTAAGAAGACTGAAAAAGTAAGAATGGGCCAGGTTATGAAGGTGCTTGAAAACCTAATGGTATTTGTGGTCATATGAATATGTGATATAACCCAATCTAATTCATTCTGATTCAAGAAGCATGTATTAAGTGTTTTTTAAGAACAAGGCTACGTACTATGTCAATGGAATGTAAAACCAAAACAAAGAAAAAAATCGTCCTCATTCTCCAGGAATTTGCCTTATGTCTTAGCACTTAAAGATATGACACTAGCACTTTTTGACAGTGAGTTGCCAAGTAAGTGATTTTTTTCTTACCCTCTTCAGCTTCTGATCTGACACTTCCCCTCAGATCAGTGGGAATAAATAGATGATCAGACCTGGATTTGGACTAAAGAGGAACAGTTCAATTCACTTCTTTGGCCCTCAGTTTCTCCATTTTTAGAATAGAAGAAATCACCTAATTTCACTAAGCCTGTAAATTTTTCTCAAGACCCAAATAAAGTCCATTTAAAAACATTTTAAAATATTCTCAGTTTGCTGTCAGGATTCACCATGATTTAAAATGGAAAGATTCTCAGACTTTCTATCTCTTCTGTACCTTGGGGGAAGGTTGATAGGATTAAAGACATAATGAGCCAGAAATTCTCCACTGACTCTTTTAAGACACTCAGGGACCATTCCATGAAGCTGCTGTTGATGCACCAACAGTGCAACAGTTATAATGTTATAGTTGTAGTCATGTGAGTGCAGTGTTATAATGATGATGATAATAATAATAACAATAGCTATAACAACAACAACAGCAGCTATAATAATAATGACAAAAATAATAATAATTTTTACTTGTTTGTTTTACTGGACCTGAGGTATCATGGCTGTAGAGAACTCTCTATGATGAACTTCTACACTTTCTCTGCAATTTATGCTGTTAGAGAGTTAACCTCCTTAGCCTGGAGGATTGAAAGGTTAAGTGACTGTCCCACAATCACATAGATGTAACATATCAGAATCATGAATTGAATCCAGGTGTAACTGACTTTGAGACCAGATCTCTATCCACTATGCCAATCTGTATAATTAAGATAGCAAACAGAACAAAAATATTTATGTAGCATTTTAAGGTTATTAAAGCACTTTTCTAATAATAATCTGCTTAGGTAACAGTCATTTAACCATATTCTTTCATAGAAATCTCTCACACACAAATACTACCCAACTCTGGCTTCTACTCAACTAAAGCCTTCATTTTTAAGACAAGAATTGGAAATTACAGGTAAATGAGCTAAACAGTTGAAATGCTTAGAATAACTTAAGGTTTTGGGTTAAAAACAGAGATGGGAGCTGAGGGAAGAGTAGGAAACAAATCATGACTTTCCAAAAGCAATAGGTATTTTATTTAGTGGGCAGCTAGGTGGCGCAGTGGATAGTGTGGAGTCAGGAAGATAAAAATCTGTCCTCAGACACTTACTAGCTGTGTGACCCTGGACAAGTCGCTTAACCATTTTTTACTTCAGTTTCTTCATCTGTAAAATGAGGTGAAGAAAGAAATGGCAAACCACTCCAGCATCTTCACCAAGAAAACCCCAAATAGGGTCACAAAAAGTTGGAAATGACTGAACAACAACATTTTGTCTAGTAGGAAGGTGATGCTATGCCTTTTGCTTCCTCCTCTTGAAGTTGGTTCCAGTCTTGTTATCTCATGAGCACCCATAGGTAATTAGTTATTTATTAGTTGTTATTCATTGGACTTCAGGGGTCAGACCTTGATTCATGAAAATGCTCTCTGCCTTCTTCCCAAATGTTAATCACCATGGCAGAGTATTAAAGTTGCCCACCAATACACATATTTGGTCAGATCTACTGATGGAATAAGAAATCAAGTGATTTTGTAGGTGCTTTCGGCAGTCTGATACCATGTTTGAATTTGCTGTTCTTTTCCTTTAGTTTAGTAGTCTCCAGCGGCATTAGTAGCAAGCATCATTAGCTTCTTTCCCAGGTCCTGGAAACTGTCAAAAATCCAATCTTGGCTAAAACTTTTCAGTCTTTTTTTTTTCAAGTATAGAGATCAATCTCACAATTTCTAAATCCCAGAAAAAAGTAGAAAACAGGAAGACAAAAGGAGCTTTTCACAAGCTGAGTTGCTTGTTGTTTCCCCTTCCCTTTCTCTATATATATACACACACACACATGCACACACACACACACACACACACACACATGCACACACACACACACGCACATATACACAGATACTGTGTGTGTGTATATATGTGTGTGTATTATATATATGAAGTGTATATGGGTGTTTTTGCACACATACACACATATTATATACATATATATATATATACATATATATATACATATATATATATATATGTATATATATATATATATATATATATTTCAAAAAGGCCGGCTATACTCTTAAGAAATAAAAGCATCTGCTACAAATTTCAACCATTCTTTTGAGGACATGGACTTATAACTTGACATTTTTAACCCCTTAAAGCTGAACTATCTCAATTATTTACTGACTTATCTTTTCTCTGAATGCCAGAGAGTTCAAGCAGGTTTATTTCCAAAAGCTTTAAATAGAATGTTTAGTGCAGCACAAAGGGAATAGGAATATGGTGCCAATTCACCATGATTTCTTGGAGAAAGAGAGAGAGAGAGAGAGAGAGAGAGAATGTTAAACAAGTTCTCCATCCACTGCTTCCCAAGAGAAAGTCTCTCTTGATATGGATTTACATGTTGTTACACACAATATAAAGATGCAATTACATGTTGCAATTATGTGATTGCACGTATTTACATTAATTATGCAATTATATGTAGTTATAGTAATCATGTCAATATACAACCATTTGAAAAATTACTTTCAATAAAGTCAATGAAATTCATACAAGAAAGAATATCTTGAAAGAGTATTAAGATATCATGTGACATAAACCACATAAATTTAACCATAATTAATAAGAATTGATTATTTTCTAATATCTAAATAAGATTCTTTAACCACTCCTCAAAATGCAAACAAGTAGAGAGTTAATTGTTAACTATGTCATTGTCACATCTGTCAACAGTTTCTGTTACAATGTCAAGGAGGAACTGTTTAGGAAAATGACTTGAAAATTTATTGTAAAGAAACATGTACAATACAGTATTCCATACAATGCTTGATGAATACATCATATTGATACCTTGTAAACCATTACTTATTGCATAGAATAATTTCATGGAAAGTCATTAATATTTTTTTCATTTAAAGAGCAGCCAATTCAACTAAAATTAGGAGGGAAGCAGAAAACTGGGAAAGAATTTTTACAACCAGTATCTCTGATAAGGGTCTCATTTCTTACACACACACACACACACACACACACACACACACACACACACACATGCAATTTACTTCCTCAGTGCCATACCAATCAAACTAACAAAAATTATTTTATAGAGCTAAAAAAATAATAAGAACATTCATTTGGAAGAACAGAAGGTCCAGTATATCAAGGGAACTAATGAAAAGAAATACAGGGGAAGGTGGCCTAGCCATTTCAGATCTTAAATTGTATTATAAAACAGTAATCATCAAAACTACTTGGTACTGTCTAAGAAATACAGTGATGGGTCAATGGAATAGGTTAGGTACACAAGACACAGTACTCAATGACGATAGTAATCTACAGTCTGATAAACCCAAGGATCCCAGCTTCTGTGATAAGAACTCACTCTTTGACAAAAACTGCTGGGAAAACTGGAAAGAGCATGGCAGAAGCTAGGCATGGACCAAAATCTCATGCCATATACCAAAATAAAGTCAAAATGGGTTCATAATTTAGATATAAAAGCTGATAGTATAAGCAAACTGGGAGAGCAAGGAATAGTTCACCTGTCAGATTTATGGAGAACAGAAGAATTTATGACCAAACAGGAGATAGAGAACATTATGAAATGCAGAATGGATAAGTTTGATTATATTGAATTGAAAAGTTTTTTCAGAAAGAAAGCCAGTGCAACCAAGATTAGGAGGGAAGCAGAAAACTGGGAAAGAATTTTGATGGCCAATAACTCTGATAAGGGTCTGATTTCTAAAATATATAGAGAACTAAGTCAAATTTATAAGAATAGAAGTTATTCCTCAATTGATAAATGGTAAAGTAATATGAACAGATAATTTTCATGTGAAGAAACTAAAACCATCTTTAGTCCTATGAAAAAATGCTCTAAATCACTTGATTAGAGAAATGCAAATCAAAACAACTCTGAGGTACCACATTACATCTATCAGATTGACCAACATGGACAAAACAAGAAAATGATAAATGTTGGAGAAGATGGGGGAAAATTGGAACACTAATGCATTGTTGGTGGAGTTGTGAAATGATCCAACCATTTTGGAGAGCAATTTGGAACTATGGCCAAAGGGCTATAAAATTGTGCATACCCTTTGACCCAGCAATAGCACGTCTAGCGCTGTATCCCAAAGGGATCATAAAAAAACGGGACAAGGATCCACATGTACAAAAATATTTATAGCAACTCTTTCTGTGGTGGCAAAGAATTGGAAATTGAGAGGATGCCCATCAGTTGGGGAATGGCTGAACAAGTTGTGGTATATGAATGTAATGGAATACTATTGTGCCATAAGAAATGATGAGCAGGCAGACTTCAGAAAAACCTGGAAAGACCTGTATGGACTGATGCTGAGTAAAGTGAGCAGAACCAGAAGAATGTTGTACACAGTAACAGCCACGTTGTGTGATGACTAACTTTGATAGACTTAATCCTTCTCAGCAATTCAAGGATCTAAGACATCTCCAAAAGTCTCAGGCTGGAAAATGCTATCCACATCCAGAGAAAGAACTATGGAGTTTGAATGCTGATTAAAGCATACTATTTGCTCTTTTTTCCCCTTCTGTTTGGTTGTGGTTCTTTCTTTCTTGTGTTTCCTCCTATTGCTTCTAATTCTTCCTTACAACATCAGTAATGTGAAAATATTTTTAATAGGAATGTATATGTTGAAGCCTATATCAGATTGCACATCATCTTGGTTAGGGAGGTGGGGGAGGGAGGGGGAGAAAATTAAAAACTCAAAAGCTTATGGAAGTGATTGTTGAAAACTAAAAATAAATTAATTACTTAAAAAATAAAAAGAAAAGTATACCAACATTTCTCTAATACAGTAAGAGACAATGTCCTAGTTTAATAATGTAAAGCATCTGAAAAAAATCAAAATGATGAAGTGAACTCCATAGTTGAAACATTAGCTATTGAAGTCATAAGTTGAAACTTGCAGTTTAATGACAGCAAAAGCCATTGTCATGATACAAGCCCCTGCAATTTGCAATATACTCTATTTTCCTGTCCTCCTACCCTGTTGAATTATTGTGATAGCAGTTAGTTGCTAGCACCACTGCTGAACAGGCATGGTAAGGCTGAGAGTAGGTGGGTTGTTCAGAACTAAGGTATTGGACAGCACTCAGACTCCTTCCATGTGAGCCACATTCTGCCTACCATTGCAGCAACCTAAGGAGGCAGCAGTACAAGGGATATTAAGGAGGAGGAAGGTCAATAAATAAAGTTGGCTTTATTTTAATTATGCTGGTTCACTTTTGTGCCTTTTGGTGGTATAGGTTATAGGTTATAGGTCTGAGTAAAACTCATGTGAGTATCTAGTGTGTGTTGTGCTTCATTATTTGGTTAAGTCTTTGTTTCTCTTCTATTGTATGTTGTTATGGATAAGAATAGCTGAGAGGGAGTGTGTGTGTGTGTGTGTGTGTGTGTGTGTGTGTGTTCATGCTCAATTCCCATACTGCGTGGTGTTTTTCTTGGTAGTAATCTGTATGGACACTGTGTGGTATGGGGTCAGTGTCATAGTGAAAACCTTAATTAATGATGAGAAGGACTTTCAGAGATAAAACTGAGTTTGGTGTGGCACAAGTTCTGGGATCCTACCTCATAATGTGAGGTGTGTATTCAAACTGAGTTAAAAACAACAACTTATAATTTGACTAGAAATGCAAAACAAGGAAATATATTGGCTTAGAATATAATTTCATCCTTCATTTTAGATACATTTTTATAGTATTGTTTTTCTACTTTTATCTGTATTTTCAACATTAAAATGCTAGAAACTAAAAATTTTAAGGTACTTTAGAAATCATCTAGGCCGAACTCCTCATTTTACTGATGGCAAAATTGAGTTGCAAAGGTGAGGTGGCATGGGAAGGGGAGGTGAAGCAGGACATATATACTTTCTTGCACAAAATTACATAATGAGCTAATGGATGATTATGAAACGGAATCTTAATACCTTGTGACCTTACGTTAGTCATCTCTCTAGACCTCGGTTTCACAAGCTACAAAATGAGAGGTCTCTACTAGATGAATTCCAAGCTCCTTTTCAGTTTGAAATTCTATACAAATGAAAGACGAAAAAGAACTTTGAGTTTTCTTGATTCTTCATCAACTGCTGTTTCCATCATGCTCCATTGTTTCCCTAATTAACAACATGCTTCCTAATCACACTGACATCAGTCCAGTCTAATTCTAACCAATATAGTTCTTTTGCTCATGATCAAATAGATCATTCTATGTCTCTGAGATCTTTTACTCATTATTTTTACTCTTAAGGCCTTGAAACACTTACAAGCTTAAATCAGTTTCTGGTTTTGCTATCATTTAATCTAGGTAATTTACTTTCCTAAAGTGAGGAAAACACTTTAAATTGCTTGTTTTTGAAAACTTGTTACACTTTCTGTTTATGATTTTTGTTTGAAAAAAATATGTTCTGCCATAAGTTTTGTTTTTGTATCTAACAAGTCTGTGAAAGAAAGAAGTATCTATCAGAAAATAGCCTGTAAAAGTTGTAAGTTGCTAGGGGCAACATTAGCTTCTAAAAGAAGTGTTTAAGTAAACATCTTGCTCAGCAGCTTGCCCCTGGAAATAATAATATCATATTTCTATAGGGCTTCACAATCTATAAGAATGAGAAAGGACAAAAATATAAAGATTACTCAGAAACCTCATGCCTCTAGATGATAATTCTTTTTTTTGAAAAATGAATTGGCAGGCACTGGGTATGGGGAGCACCGAATCATATAATAAGTAATGAAATAGACTGTATTTTAATAGACTGGAAATGTGGGGCTCATCCATAAATCAGTTGTCTGTATATAGTTAGATGATTGTCTTAGAGTTAACATGAAATTAACATAAAAAAGAAACAAAAAAATAAGGAAAAGATGTGTGATACAAGTGAAACAATTTAACTTTGAATTTAGTTAAAAAAGTCATTGGAAATTTCAAAAATTAAAAGGGGAAATGGACAGCAGAAATGACATTAACACCAAGTTTAATGACTTTATCTGGAAGTTTAACAAGTATAAATTAACTTTCACAATAAGAAGACCAAATAGCCTGCCTTAGCCAGAAAACATCTGACATACTTACCAGTAAGACAGAGCTATGTGCCTATCCATGACTACACTGGACCAGTATATAAACTTGTCTGTAAAATATTATAAAAGAAGGTGAATATAATTACGAATAGTATTGCCTCATAAAGCAGATGAAAATAGTGGAGAATAAAACCAGTTTAAATAAATCTTGGCAAGATATCCTATTAAACAGAGTCATCTCAAGGGCATTCAAAGATGAAAATGGAAGGACACTTCAAACAAAAGAAAAATGGAAAAGACTTGCAAAATTAAACTTAAACTTAACATAAACTTAAACTTAATTTTTTTCTCCACTAAGGACAGTGGAAACATTAACATCAGTATTAATGTAAGAGATAAGAAAGGCACTATTAATCAAAAAATATTTATTGAACATATTCTGTTTGTCAGGCTGTGCTAAGTGCTGGGGATATGAAAAAAGATAAAAGTGTTCCCTGCCTACCAATTGCTTACATTTTGATGATAGAGAAACCATAGAAGAGATTAGGTATGCACGATGCACATAGCACATATGAGAGATAATCTTAAAAGAGACGGGACTAGCAGCTGGGAGGATAGGGAAGGTTTCTTATAGAAGATGGGATTTGAGCTGAGACTTGAAAGAGGAGAGGGAAACCAAGAGGGTGGGGTGAGAAGAGAGAGCATTTCAGATATGCAGGACAGCCAATACAGAGACAAGAAATGAAATATCCATTTTGAGAAACAGCAAATAGACCAGTGTAGGCAGATCCTAGATTGTGGGGAGGGGAGGAAAATGAAAAGCTCCAGGAAAGGTAGCAATAAGCAACGTTATGAAGAGCTTTAAATTTCAAATAGTGCAATTTATATTTGGTCCTGGAAGTTCATGGTCACTGGTGTTCATTGAGTAGGTGGGTCACATGGTCATGCTTTAGGGAAATCACTCTAGCAGATGAGTCAAGAATAGGTTGGGATGAGGAGATACTTGAGGTAAGGACATTAGAAGGCCATTACTATACTTCAGGAAAGAAGTGAAGAGAATCTGAATTAAGGTGGTTGTGAGAAAGAGATGGTGTAAGAGATGGTGCAAAGGGAGAAGACATAAGATTGGGGGGAGGGAATAGATATGTGGTGTGAATAACAATGAAGAGTGTAAAATGACATTGACATTAGTTTGTACACTTAGAAGTCAGGTAGAATGGTAGTGCCTCTAGACAGTAATAACAAAGTTTAAAAGAGAGGTTTAAGAAAAAAAATAATGAGTTCTGATTTCGAGATACTGTGTTGGAGAAACCTATGAGGCATTTAGTTCAAGATTTCTAAATGGCAACCAGTGATGTAGAACTGTAGCTCAGGAAAGAGGCTAAGGTTGGACATGTAAATCTAGGAATAATCTGCATAAAGATGAAAACAAAACTCATGAAAGCACCAAGATATTATAGAGGGAAAAGAGGAGAGAATCTTGAACAGAGATGTGGGGACACTCACAATTAGTGGACATGAAATGGATGAAGAACCAGGAAAGAAGAGTGACAGATATAATCAAATTTGTAGGAGGAGAACCAAGAGAGAATGATGTCACAAAAAACTATAAAGAAGAGAAGATATAGGAGGAGAAAATGATTGAGAATGACAGTTGCTTTAGAAAGGTCAAGAATGATGAAGATTGAAAAAGGTCATAAGATTTGGCAATTAAAAGATCACTGGTATCTTTGGAGAGAAAAGTTTCAGTTGCATGATAAGAACAACAATGTGTGAAGCAGCTTTTATGTTTGTATACATACATACATATATATATATATATGTATATATATATATATAATACAGATTATATATATGCATCTATATATATAGAGAGAGAGAGAGTAAAGAGAAGGCAGACAGATATACATATATATGTATACACACATACACATACACACACATATACACACACACACATATATATATATGATTCAAGGAATTTACATATAAGGTATCTAAAAGAGGGGAAGATGGCAAAGGCATAGGAAAAAAAATCTTGGACCTTATCTTTAAAAAAAAAAAAGTTAACTTCTTAACTTATCTAATGCCCAGAAAGCATTTAATATACAAGATAGAACACAGAGTTTGTGTAAGATATAACTTGTTTTTATTTTATAAGTATAAAAAATATACATTATTTTCAAAATTTACCTGCTTGTCTATATTTATTACTGATCTCTCAGCTATTCTCTTGTCTGTAGTTTAAAATGCTCGAGACCCTCTTTTCTTATCTATTGTTTGTATTTTTGTAATGCTATCATTAGACCCCTTTTCCCTCTCAAATCCTTCATCCTAATTTGAAAGATAGAAAAGCAAAACCCTCCTTTCAACTATGTGATAAAAACAAATTCCTACATGGGCAATGTCTGAAAATATGTGTCTTATACACTTTGAGTTTATTGCCTCTTTGTCATAAATTAGATAGTGTATTTCATCAAGTCCTCTGGAATCTTGGTTAATCATTGAATTGATAAGAGTTCTTAAGTTTTTCTCAGGTTATTCTTTACAGTGTTGCCATCATTATTGTATGAAGATTCTCTGCATTCTCATTTCATTCTGAATGAGTTTGTGCAAGTTCTCCCAAGGTTCTCCAAAATTGTTTTCTTCATCATAATACATAATGATATTCTATTACATCCGTGTGCATCATTTGCTCATCAACTTCTTAGTGGGTGTGCATCCCTTTAGATTCTAGGTCTACGTCAACACAAAAAACTGCTATAAATATTTTTGTACATATCGATTCTTTTTCCCTTTCTAGAAATCCCATCATCTCATGTAGATTCAATGACAATAACTTTGCAGATGATTCTTGGATCCATTTAGTCAACCCTAAACTTCCTTTTGACTTTCAGAATTGCATTACCAAGTGACTAGTGGACATCTAAAATTGAGTATCCTATAGCCATCTCTTTCCTCTCAAACTCTCCCTCTTTTGAGCTTTCTTATGAATAGGCTGGTATGGTGGACAAAGGCAACACCTTATAAGTCACTAAAACAGACCAGGCAAGCCATCTGTGACTAAGAGGCGGGAAAATTCTAGCACCTATAAGGAGCTATGCAAGTTTTTTACTTCAAATTGTCATGAAATTCCAAGTCCCCTGTTCAATTTCTCTCCAGGATTAGACACTGAAAACTCCTTGATGCTTTTGCCTGGTCCTCTACTTCCATAATACTCTGCTTTCATGTTCTTCTCCTACATAAATTTGATCTTTTTTTTATTCTATCTCTTGTTGTGGCTCCTAATTTCCCTCCCATTCTTTAAATGCATGTGTAATCCTAAATTGTGCCCCTCTTCTGTCCCTAATATTTCTTGTTTGGCCATATCACTGGCTGATAGCTTCATTTTTCAGTCCTATACAGGTAACTTACAAATCCGTCTCTCCATCACTCAATCCTTCTTCAAACTCTAGTACTGTTGTCCATCTCACCCAGGCTATCCTGATGGCATCTCAAACTCAACACATCCAAAACAGAGATTATCATTTCCTTATCTTCTCTAAAGAGATACTCTCCTCCCAGCTTCTTTGTGGCTATTAATACTACTATAATGCTATTTCATAGGATAGCTATCTTTAAAAAGGTACAAATACATGCACATAGTTTAAATCACTTTACAAATATGAATTCTGGTGATTTTTATCATTGTTGTTGTTATTCCAGTTACAAAGAGTCGTAACCTTAGCTTCATCTTGGACTTTCTTTGACCCCACCCACACACATTTTTCTAATCACTAAGTTCTGACATGTTTGTCTTTGTAGTATGTTTTTTATACTCTTCCCTTTACTCCCAGTGAATTCATACTAGCTCAAGCTTTAATTTCTTCTCATTCACACTAGGGTAATTTCTTGCTAATTTATCTTTTTGCCTTCAGTCTATTCTGTCTTCATTCTAGAAGCATAGGATGGAAGGGAGGGACCTCAGAGGTCATCTAATAATATAGTACTTATATAGTGCTTTAAGTTTTATGAAGGGCTTTACACATACATATCTCATTGGCTCTTTACAACAGACCTATGAGGTAAGTGGTCTCACTATCCCCCTTTTTAAAGGTGAGGAAATTTTGACTAAGAGAGATTAAGTGACTCACTTAAGGTTATACAGCTAGTAAGTGACTCAGGCAGGAGTCAAACTCTACTGTTCTTTTCGGGAAGACTAGCACTCTGTTCATTATGCCACTTGGATGTCTCTAGTTCTGTCTAGTTCTGCCTGTACTTGATTCTGTTCTCCACATTGATTCCTGGGTAATCTTTCTAATGCATCAATATGACCATATAACTCCTTTACTTGAAATCTTTTGGTAGCTTCCCATTGTCTATCAGACATGGTGTAAACTCTCAGTCTTTCAATTCAAGACCCTCCAAAATTTGGCCACAAATGAATAAATGAAAAGCACTTATTAAGTGTTTACTATATGTCCAACACTGTCCTAAGTGCTTGAGGGTAGTATAGCGGTTTATTACAAATACAAAATTAAAACAGTCTCTGTCCTAAAAAAAAATTATATTCTAGTTGGGGAATAACAGATAAAAGGGAGTGGTGTCTAATGAAAGATGGTTGGGTAAGAAGTCACAAGAATATGATAAGGGAAAAAACTGATGTGCCCTATCCAGAAGAAATGTTAATATTGGTTGGATTAAGGTTTCCAGAGTGAGAGGGGGATCAGGAAAATGGGTTGAGAGAAGGGCAGTAATATGGCGGCATATCAGAAGATGCCTGATTCTAATTATTATCAGTGGAATGACCTTATTGAAAATTGGACGTGCAAACTTAAATATTGCTTCCTTCCTTTCTTGCTTCAGTAATCATTTATTAAATGCTGACTCTATGCAAACCTGTGATGGATCTTTTGAGGAATTAAAAATACATTTGATTTGGTACCTGCTCTTATGCAGCTTAGAAATCAATGCAGAATGAAACTGTTGAATAGCACAACTATTTTGGAAAGAAATTAGGAATTGTGTAAACAAAATGACTAAAATGCCCAAATCCTTTGAATCAGAGGCTCCATTACTGGGTTTATACCCCAAGAAGCCATTGAAAAGAAGAAAGCTCCTATATATACTAAAATATTCGTAACCGTGCTTCCTGTGATAGCAAAGAATTGGGAGGGGGAAGTAGATACCCATTGATTTGGGAATGGCTAAACAAATTGTGGTACCTGATGACAATGGAATATTACTGTACTATAAGAAATTATGCATGTGATGGATATGGAGAAGCATGGAAAGATCTACATGAATCGATGCAGAAGGAAGTAGGTAGAGCCAAGAAAACAATAAAAATTACTTCAACAATATAAACAGAAATAACATCCCCCCAAATAATCAAAAGTAAATATGAACAAAATTATAAAGATCAAGCAGTACTTGAATCAAAAAATATGAGAAGACATTACCAACTTATTCCTTTGTGGAGGTGGGAGGTCTACAAGTATTGCACAATGCATGTATTTTCAAACTTTTTCAATGTATTGGATCTGTTGTGCTGATTTTCTCTTCTTTTTCTCTCTACTTTTTATCTTTGAAAAACACTGTTTATAATACGGTATGACTCTCTGGGCAGAGGGAAAAAGGAGATGGATGCTGAGGAAAACTACAAGGTAGTAAAAATCAAAAGACAATAATAAAAACTTATTTTAATTTTAAAAATAGCAATGCTTTTCATTACATTACTATTTAGTAGAGAGGTTGATAATAGCCAGACTTCACATTTTCCCTTATGTAACTTCACCATTTATAGGTATCCCTCCATTGACAATTTCCCTTAGTGAGGTGGAAAGAGTACAAGGCTTCCAATGGGAAAACTTCAAATCTAATTTCCATTTCTGCCTTCAGAAAGTTTTTCATTTGGGAAAAAGTAGCACTTCTACTCCCTATCTGCTTCATTGCAGTGCTGTAGGGGTTAACAAGCTAACATCTTTAAATCCCTAGGTATATTCATGGAAGAGCTGTTATGTCTTTATGACAGAATAATATCACCTTTAGGGTAAAACTACAAGAACCACCTTCCTGAAATCCTAAAAATATTTATTGATCTTTTTTGAAAGCTCCTGCATCTGTCACCTACTATAGAACTGAGAAAATGAGAGAACCGTATAAACTGCATAAAAGTTCCAGGGGACTAGGGACAGGGGAAATGCTCCAGGAATGCAGGCTGGCAGATATTAAGAGCTTTTTGTTGTGGTATTCCTTGACCTTGTTTTTTGTTTTCATTTCTTTCTTTGGCTTAAGAATACTCTATTGGAAAAGATGTTGGTTTTTCTATATTTTTTAAATTAAATTTTATTTTTAATTTATTCTTTCAATTTCATATTTATTTTTCATATCCACAGTGTACTCTTGTTTGTATAAGATGAGCAAGGGAGCAAACTCATTGAGGGTTCGTGGGATTTTTTAATAGTGGGATAGGATCAGTGCTGAGGCAGCTAAACTTTCTTGACCAGTCATTTCATGACTAATGGCCAACACTGTCAGTCATAGAAAGAGTGAAACTAAAGCAGAAAGCTGGGAAACAGTCTTTATAGCAAGTTTCTCTGGCAAAGGCCTCATTTTAAAAAATATACATAGAACTGATATGAAATTATAAGAATACAAGCCATTCCCCAATTGATAAATAGTCAAAAGGTATGAACAGGCAGTTTTCAGAGGAAGAAATCAAAGCTACCTGTAGGCATAGGAAAAAAGTGTTCAAAATCACTTTTGATTAGAGAAATACAAATTAAAACAACTCTGAGGTACCATCTCACACCTATCAGATTGGCTAATATGACAAACAAAGCAAAATAATAAATGTTGCAGAGAATGTGGTAAAATTGGGACACTAATGCACTGTTGGTGGAGTTGTGAATTGCTGTAACCATTCTGAACAGCAATCTGGAAATATGCACAAAGGGCAACCAAACTGTGAAATTTTTTGATCCAGCAATACCACTACTAGGTCTGCATCACAAAGATATTACAAAAATGAAGAAAAGACCTAAATGTGCAAAAATATTTATATCATCCCTTTTCTTCATTGCAAAACATTGGAAATTGAGTGGATGCCTATCAATTAGGGAATGGCTGAACAAGCTGTGGTATATGAATGTAATGGAATACTATTGCGAAATAAGAAATGATAAACAGGGGGCAGAGCCAAGATGGTAAAGTAAAAGCAGTGACTTGCTTGAGCTCTCCCCGAAATCCCTCCAAATACCTGTAAAAAATGGCTTTAAACAAATTCTAGAGCAGCAGAACCCACAAAAAGACAGAGTGAAACAAACTTTCAGCCAAAGAAATCTGGATGGTGGATTGGAACGGTCTATTGCACCACACTGGGAGAGGAACACAAGCAAAGACCAGGCCTCACCAAACCTGGAGCAGGCCTCAGAGGACTGAATCACTGGCAATTGTGGTGGTTTCCAGACTTCTCAACCCACAAATGACAAAGACAACTTAAAAGATCAGTAAGAAAAGTCTGTGACCATGGTGAGAGAGAAGCTTGGTTCCAGTCCCAGTCCCAGCACAGCCCCAGGGTGGTGGCTACTTCCAGAGCTCAGCCCATAGATGGAGGGGGAAATCGAGTGGCTGATGAGAGGGGGATTGCGAGATGTCTTTGCTGGTGCAGAATTCTCTTGCTTTGCCCATTCTTCGATCTGGGTCGCAGTTCTGGGTGGCAGTCCTGGGGCGAGGAGGAGAGCTGGCATGGTGGGGCTTGTAGTGGTAGAGAGGGAGTCCTTCTCACAATTCCAAGGCAAAAAAGAGTGCTTGTGGTCTCTCATAGACCAGAGCACAGGCCAGGAAAGGAGTAAACACCTCGCCCTTGAACTACTACCTTGAAAGAACTGAAAATTTACAGGTGCCTAGAAGTATCTCTGAAAACAGCTGCACAAACCCCCTGAAGCTTGGGACAGTACGTTCTCCACACTGGAAGGAGACTTGTACCTTAACAAAGAGTTTAAAACTCAAATAATTGGCTGGGATCACTAGCAAAGAGCACCAAAAAAGCTATACCATAGAATTTTACTTTGTTGACAAAGAAGATGAAAACATACAACCAGAAGAAGACAAAAAAGTCAAAGCTCCTACATCCAAAGCCTCCAAGAAAAATATGAGTTGGTCCCAGGCCATGGAAGAGCTCAAAAAGGATTTTGAGAATCAAGTAAGAGAAAAAAAAGTAAAAACTGGGAAGAGAAATGAGAATACTGCAAGAAAATCATTAAAGATAAGTCAACAGCTTGCTAAAGGAGACTCCCCCCAAAAAATACTGAAGAAAATAACACCTTAAAAAAAAGACAAACCCAAACGGCAAAAGAGGTCCAAAAAGCCAATGAGGAGAAAAATACCTTCAAAAGCAGAACTGAATAAATGGAAAAGGAAGTCTAAAAGCTCACTGAAGAAAATACTTTCTTAAAAATTAGAATGGAGCAAATGGAAGCTAGTGAATTTATAAGAAATCAAGATATTGTAAAACAAAATCAAAAGAATGAAAAAATAGAAAACAATGTGAAGTATCTCATTGGAAAATAGATCCAGATAATTTAAAAATTATTGGACTACCTGAAAGCCATGATAAGAAACAGAGCTTAGACATCATCTTTCAAGAAATTATCAAGAAAAAACTGCCTTGATATTCTAGAACCAGAGGGCAAAATAGAAATTGAAATAATCCACTGATCACCTCCTGAAAAAGATTTCCAAAGGAAACCTCCGAGGAGTATTACAGCCAAATTCCAGAGTTCCCAGGTCAAGGAAAAAATATTGAAAGCAGCCAGAAAGAAACAATTCAAGTATTGTGGAAACACAATTAGGATAACACAAGATTTAGCAGTTTCTACCTTAAGGGACTGGAGGGCTTGGTATAATATATTTCAAAGGTCAAAGGAGATAGGATTACAACCAAGAATCACCTACCTAGCAAAACTGAGTATAATCCTTCAGAGGAAAAAATGGACATTCAGTCAAATAGAGGACTTTCAAGCATTCTTGATGAAAAGGCCCAAGCTGAATAGAAAATTTGACTTTCAAGTACAAGACCAAACAGAAGAATAAAGAGGTAAACAGGAAAGAGAAGTTATAAGAGACTTATTAAAGTTGAACTGTTTACATTCCTGCATGGAAAGATGATATTTATAACTCAGGAGACCTGTGTCAGCATTAGAGTAGTTGGAGAGAAAAAAATTTATGGATGGATAGATAGATAGATAGATAGATAGATAGATAGATAGATAGATAGATAGATGGCATAGAGTGAGTTCAAGGTGATATCTGGAGAATTAAATTAAGAGGTGAGAGAGGATTATACTGGGAGAAAGAGAAAGGGAGAGGGGTAAATTATCTCACATAAAACAGACAAGAAAAACTTTTACACTGGATGGGAAGTAGGGGAAGGTAGGAGGGAATGAATGAATCTTATTCTCATCAGATTTGGCATAAGGAGGGAATAACATACACACTCAATTGGGCATTGAAATCTATCTTACCCTACAGGAAAATAGGGTGGAAGGGGATAAGAGAGCAAGGGGATGATAGAAGAGAGGGCAGATTGGGGGAGGAGGTAATCAGAAGGAAACACTTCTAAGGAGGGACAGGGTCAAAAGAGAGAATTGAATAAGTGGGGAGTGGGATAAGAGGAAAGGAAATACAATTTTTTACAACATGACTACTATGGAAGTGTTTTGCATGACTACACATGTATAACCTGTATTGAGTTGCTTGTGCTCTCAATGAGGGTGGTTGGGGAGGGAGGGAGACATTTTGGAACCCAAATTTTAATAACAAATGTTAAAAGTTGTTTTCACATGCAATTTGGAAATAAGATGTACAGGCAATGGGGTATAGAAATCTACCCTGCCCTACAGGAAAATAGAAGGGGAAGGGGATAAGAGAAAGGGGGGGGGAAACAAGGGAGGGCAGATTAGAAGGGGGTGCTCAGAATGCACTCCATCTTGGGGTGAGGGGAGGGATGAGATAAGGAGAAAATTTGGAACTCAAAACCTTGTGGAAGTGAATGTTTAAAATTAAAAATAAATAAATTAATAAAATTGGGGGAAAAAGAAATTATAACCATTCAGATTTTAGAAAAAACTTAGAAAGACTTGTACAAACTGATGCAAAGTGAAATGAGTAGAGGGGCAGCTAGGTGGCACCGTGGATAGAGCGCCAGCCCTGAATTCTGGGGACCTGAGTTCAAATTTGGTCTCAGACACATAACACTTACTAATTATGTGACCCTGGGCAAGTCACTTAACCCCACTGCTTAGCCAAAAAAAAAAAAGTTAAATGAGTAGAACCAGGAGAACATTGTACACAGTATTAGCAACATTATGTGATGACCAATTACGAATGATTAAGTTCTTCTCAACAACACAATGATCCAAAAAAAATACAAAGGACTCATGAAGGAAAATGTTTTCCACATCCGCATAAAGAACTTATGCAATCTGAATGCAGATTGAATCATTTTTTTCATTTATTTTATTTCTTTTGTGTGTGTTGTTTTCTCCTTTGGATCTGTTTCTTCTTTCATAATTGTGACCAATATGGAAATATGTTTTATGTGATAGCACATGTATAACCTATGTCAACTTGCCTACCATTTTCAGAAATGGGGAGGGGAGGGAAAAAGGGAGATAAATTGGAATTCTAAATCCTGTAAAATGAATGCTAAACATTTTCTTGACATGTAATTGGCAAAAATAAATTAAATGGTATTTTTGAAAAAAGAGAGAGAAAAAGGGTGAAACATACCTGCCCAGCTAGGAGAAGAAATGGGAACCCAAAGCTCATTAGTACCATTTTCTGAATAATTTCAGACAGATGGTCTCTTTTAGTGTGGTACAAAGAGTACAGGATTTTGCATCAAGTCCTACCTTTATCCTTGAGAAAATCACTTTGAAATTATTGCAGTAGTTGTCACCTAGACCACTGTTCAGGAGACTACTTTGGCCTTTGTCTTCTATCCAAACTGTTTCCCATATAGCTGCTGAAATAATCTACCTAAAGCACTGATCTGGCTACATAATTTCCTTGCTCAAAAACCTTTGGTGACTCCCTATTGCTTTCAATAAATCCAAATTCCTTATCTCCATAGCCTTAGCTCCAAATGATTTTATAGTCTGATTACATAGTCCTTTTTCTTCTCTTTCTGCTTCAGTCAAATGGGACAATCAGATGTTAACCACAATCAACATTCCATTTCCTTTGTGTGCATTTGCCCAAGTCATCACCCACTCTTGGCCTAGCATCCCCATTTCCACAAGCTGTCCCTCATCCTTGTTATTCTAGAAAATAATATTCGACAATTCAATTCTATATTTATTAAATGACTGGAAGGCAGCTAAGTAGTATAGCTACGT
Organism: Phascolarctos cinereus; assembly: GCF_003287225.1. Classification (NCBI taxonomy): domain Eukaryota; kingdom Metazoa; phylum Chordata; class Mammalia; order Diprotodontia; family Phascolarctidae; genus Phascolarctos; species Phascolarctos cinereus. The sequence continues at coordinate 214,587,491 of NW_027555847.1, forward strand.
GGAAAAGAGGATAGAGTGTGGGACTGAAAGTCAGGAAGCTCTGAATTTGAATCCTGCCTCAGACAGAAAGGGTTAGGCAAACAGGGTTACTAGCCCTGTAAACCTGGACTTAACTGCTTAGCACTTACTTAACCATTTTGTTCTCCAGTTTCCTCAGCTGTAAAATGGGGATAATAGTACTTACCTCATAGAGTTGTTGTGAGGATCACATAAATTAAAATATGTAAATGTTTATTTTTAACATATATAAAGCAAACCTTAAAGTACCATTTAAATATTATCATTAGTACTGTTATTATTTAAAGGCATTATGCTAGGGATAGAAGAGGGGAGTCCTTTCCTTAAAGGAGGTTGTCATTCTACTGGGAGATCTAACATATGTAGAAATAAGCATAGATTAGGCAATTTGAGGAAGAGAGAGAGAGAGAGAGAGAGAGAGAGAGAGAGAGAGAGAGAGAGAACAAGCAATATCAATTGTGGTCATTGGGGAAGGTTTCTTTTGGGAGACAGCTCCTGGCCTGAAGCTTGAATGAAGACCATCAGTCAACCAATCAATAAATGATTATTTATTAAGTCCTTATTATGTGATAAGTAAGAGGCACAAGTGAGGGTGGAGTAAATCCAAAGAATGGGAAATAACCTGTATGAAGGCAGAGAATATCAAGTTTTGAGAACTACACCAGAGAAATGTGTTCAGTGTGGCTAAAATATGAAGTACATGAAGGGAAGTGATATGACATATATGGAAAGGAATACTGTAGTCAGATTATAAAGGGCTTTCAGTACCAACATTTTCCCCAGATAGTTCCTGGGGGTTTTGGAGTAGGGGAGTGGCATTCTTCTCCTTCAAGCTTTAATTCAGATGCTGCCAACTCCCTGAAGCCTATCTGAATGTCACAGTTATTGCAGCTTTCTCCTTCATCATATTCCCCTGTATGGCTTTGTTACCCATGGTCCCCCTGATGTCTCCTAGCTAGCTAGCTCTAGTCTCAAGCAGAACTGAGCTTAATCCTTGGGAACCCTAACATTTTTTAAAAGAAGTAATCAGGATTTTTTCCATTCTCTCCGGCTAATTATGCCCCCAGCCTGGAGTTCTAGAGAAAATCTGTTAAAATTTACTTACGGTTCATATGTGTGTTCTTCTCTAAAACTGATTAACAAAGGCCTTGCTAGAAAATATGTTCCATATACAAAGAAAATGTCAGGGATAGGACAGATACTTATTTCTTCTACAACAAAAGAAATGAGTAAAACATGTGAGATTCACAAACCCTCATCAACCACGCTTAAAACCTGAAACAATAACCTACCCTTATATAGTCTCCTGAGAAGTAAAAATAATTTGTTGAACTGCTTTGCTGATATTCCACTTTCATTTCAGATGTGAAATGTCAAAGCAATACACCAATATTGATATTTTGGCCAGCAAGGCCATGGATTGCTTTCTTAGTCTTTTCAGGAGCAACATCTTTCTGTTGATTTCTCCTGGTGGTGTTCAAACTTCTCCTCTGAGAAGCAGTATAATTCAGGAAATGTCTCATTGCTAGGCTGTCAGTACCAAGTCAGAGACTCCTGACAACTCAAATTCATGAAGTAGCCACCAAAGCTGAAAATTTCCATCAAGACTCATATGAGTTTTGCAAGTGGAAAAGAGAGGTGTAAGAACAGAGCTAGATCTGGAAACCTAATAGTGGAAAATAAGGCAAGGCAATAAGTATTTATTAAGCATTTACCATGTGCCAGGAACTGCGTTAAGCACTGGTGATATAAATACAAACAAAAAGGAAGGTAATGGTAGAAGTTGAAAAATCACATTATTTTGCTGTTTACCATGAAAAAGTCAGCAAGAAATTCTGGCATGGTGGCTACATTTGAGTTTAGGAGTTCTAAAGTATGGTTTTAACTAACTTCTTTACCTTGTGCCTCTTTTATCAGCAAAAAATTAAAACAATTTTGGATCAAGCTCAATTTACCCTTTAACTGAGGGAGATTTTATTGGTATATAGCTGATCTTTAGAAGAACATAGATACATAGGCTCCACCGAGCAGTGGAGAGAGTGTTGTTCATAAGGGTGCTTATCTTAAAAGTTTATTTCAAGGATCAAATAGAATTACGTATCTAAAGTGCTTTGCAAATCTTTTGCTTTTTCAGGAGAAGCTGTTATTACTAGGCAAGTTATGATTTTTAAATTTTGTTTCTAAATACTTCAAAATAAAACAGAATAAAAACAATAAAGCTTTCCATTTGTCCAAATTACAAATAGTCAAAAAATCCAAATAAGGACACAAGCACTTCTTAAAAAAATATTTGTTTATTTTTAGTTTTCAGCATTCACTTTCATAAGATTTTGAGTTTCAGATTTTCTCCCCATATGTCCCCTTCTTTCACCTCAAGATGGCTTGTAATTTGATATAGGTTCTACATATACATTCATATTGAACCTATTTTCACATTAGTCATGTTATAAAGAAGAATTAGAACCAATGGGAGAAAGCATGAGAAAGAAGAAACAAGCCGAGAGAGAGAGAGAGAGAGAGAGAGAGAGAGAGAGAGAGAGAGCAAATAGTATGCTTCAATCTGCATTCAGACTCCATAGTTCTTTTTCTGGATGTGGACAGCATTTTCCATTGTGAGTCCTTTGGAGTTGTCTTGGATTGTGCACTGATAAGAAGAGATGAGTCTATCAAAGTTAGTCATCACACAATGTGGCTGTTACTATGTACAATGTTCTCCTGGTTCTGCTCATTTCACTCAGCATCAGTCTACACAAGTTTTTCCAGGTCTTTCTGAAATCCACCTACTCATCATTTCTTATAATAACAATGGTATTCCACTACATTCATAAACTACAATTTGTTCAGCTGTTCCCCAACTGATGGGCATCTCCTCAATTTCCAGTTATTTGCCACCACGAAAAGAACTGCTATCAATATTTTTGTACGTGTGTATGCTTTTCCTATTTATATGATCTCTTTGGGATACAGACCTAGAAGTGGTATTGCTGGGTCAAAGAATATGCACAGTTTTATAGCCCTTTGGACATAGTCCCAAATTGCTCTCCAAAAGGGTTGGATCAGTTTGTAACTCCACCAATAATGCAGTAGTGTTCCAATTTTCCCACATCTTCCCCAGCATGTATCATTTTCCTGTTTTATCATGTTGGCCAGTCTGATAGGTGTGATGTAGTACCTCAGAGTTGTTTGGATTTGCATTTCTCTAATCAGTAGTGATTTAGAACATTTTCCATATGATTATAGATAGTTTTCATTTCTTCATCTGAAAGCTGCCCATTCATATCATTTGACCATTTATCGGTTGGGAAATGATTTGTATTTTTATGAATTTGACTCAGTTCTCTATATAATTTAGAAATGAGGCCTTTCTAGAAGACACTAGTTGTAAAAATTCTTTCCTAGTTTTCTGCTTCCCTTCTAATCTTGGTTGTACTGCTTTGTGCAATTTTTTTTTCATTTTAATGTAATCAAAATTATCCATTTTGCATTTCATAATGTTCTCTATACCTTGTTTGGTCATAAATTCTTCTGTTCTTCATAAATCTGACAGTTAAACTATTCTTTGATCTCCTAGTTTGCTTATAGTATCAGCTTTTACATCTAAATCACGTACACATTTTGACTTTATTTTGGTATATGGCGTAAGATGTTGGTCTATGTCTAGTTTCTGCCACACTATTTTCCAGTTTTCCCAGCAGTGTTTGTGAAATAGAGAGTCCTTATACCCAAAACTGGAGTCTTTGGGTTTATCAAACAGTAGATTACAATAGTCATTGACTACTGTGTTTTGCATACCTAACCTATTCCACTGATCCATCACTGTATTTCTTAGCCAGTACCAAATAGTTTTGGTGATTGCTGCTTTATAATGCAATTTAAGAACTGGTGTGGCTAGGCTACCTTTTATAGCATACCTTTTCATTAATTCCCTTGATATTCTGAAAATTTTGTTATTCCAGATGAATTTTGTTATTGTTTTTTCTAGCTCTATAAAATAATTTTTGGTAGTTTGATTGGTATGACACTGAATAAGTAAGTTAATTTAGACAGAATTGTCATTTTTATTATATTTGCTTGGCCTATCCATGAGCAACCGATGTTTTCTTCTAATTATTTAGATCTGACTTTATTTGTGTGAAAAGTGTTTTGTAATTGTGTTCATATAGTTCCTGGGTTTGTTTTGGCAGGTAGACTCCCAAATATTTTATAATATCTACAGTAACTTTAAATGGAATTTCTCTTTCTATCTCTTGCTGTTGGACTTTGTTAGTAATACATAGAAGTGCCAATGATTAATGTGAGTTTATTTTATATCCTGCAAATTTGATAAAATTGTTTATAATTTCAAGTAGTTTTTTACTTGATCCTCTAGGATTCTATATCATCATATCATCTGCAAAGAGTGATAGTTTTGTTTCTTCTTTGCCTGTTCTAATTCCTTCACTTTTTTTTCTTCTCTTATTGCTAAAGTTAATATTTCTAGTACACTATTGAATAGCAGTGGTGATAATGGGCATCCTTGTTTCATTCCCGATCTTATTGGAAATGCTTCTAGCTTATCACTATAACATATAATACTTGCTGATGGTTTTAGGTAGATGTTACTCATCATTTTAAGGAAGACTCCATTTATTCTTATGCTCTCTAGTGTTTTTAATAGGAGTGGGTATTGTATTTTGTCAAAAATTTTTCTGCATCTATTGAGATAATCATATAGTTTCTGTTAGTTTTGTTGTTGATATGGTCAATTAAGCAGATAGTTTTCCTAATATTGAACCAGCCCTGAATTCCTCGTATAAATCCTTCCTGCTCTGTATCCAAGGCAACCATGCCTTTTCCTGGATATTTCCATGCCATATCCCCTGTAATACAGTCTTCTCCTTCTCGTTCTTCTCTTTTTCCTCCTCCCCTTCCAGTCAGAAATCTGACTTTAATTCCTGGCACACTGGGCTCTCCTTGGTAAGCTTTCACCTTGTTTTGCTGACACCCAGGCCCACCATATCACTTTCTAGAAATCTCCATGCCACATTAGTCTCCTTCTTTTCTTCCTCATCTTCCTGAAATTAGAGTCCATCTTCTTGGACTATAGGCCCTGATGGGTCACTTTCCTCTCTAAGTGTTGACTCCTCCTATTACAATGGAATCTCCTTAAGGGCAAAGACTGTTGTGCTTGCTTTTATTCTTATTTCCAGAACTTAATATAGGCCTGCCACATAGTAAATGCTAAATCTATGTTTTTGTTACATTCATTAATTTACTCACTCCATTCACTTCATTCATTCACTTCATTCGTTCATTCATTCATTCATTCATTCATTCATCACACTGACAGTAGGTGTTCTAATCTAGGCCAAATAGCCAGTTAGTCACAAATTCTGAACAAGAACCCAGGCCTCCTAACTCCCAATCTCATCTTTTCACACTATGCCTTGTTGTCATGACAGCAATCCAACAGCTGCTATTAAATCACAAACTAGAGTTAGTTGTTGGTTTATCTTGATTGCTAATTGAATGTGTTCCTGTATTTCTCTCAAAGTCCATGAAGTTACACCTGACTATTTGCAGTGCTTGACATTTAGCAAATGAGATGAGATGTTTTAATTGCTAAACAGCATCAATTGCAGCCCAAGCTTTAGCCTTCTCCAGTACATACATATAATGTCACAATATTCTAGCACAGTGAAGCTTTTTTAAAAAAAATTATTTATACAGAACACTGGGTTAGTATCCGTATTTTAGAGACACCTTTCCAAAAATAGCCGAGAGCTCCCTGAACTTTCTCCCTCTTCCTTCTCTTCCCCATTCTCCTCCTCCTCCACAACTCCTATGTCTTTCTCACTCCTTGTCCCCCCCACCTCTCTCTCCTTCCCTCTTCCCTTCACCCTCTCTGTCTTCCTTCCTCTGCATCTCTCTCTGTCTCTCAGCCTGTCATTCTCAGTATATATGTATGTACGTCCATATACCTCCCAAATCTACTAACAAATTTTCATCATTATTATCATCCTCCCCAATTAAAATTTATTCAGCGTGTGTGCAAACCAGCAGGCTAAGCTCTATTACCTTTTTTACATGTTGACTTTTCACTTCCTTTAAATGAAAAAATCATAGTGGAGAAAGGCGGTAAAAATAAAGACAAGCATTGACCTGACACTTCTGTGCCCTCCCCACAGAAGTTCCGATTATGGGGCAACATGACATAGTAAAAAGCAATAATAATAATAATGGGTCTGGAGTTTGGAGACATTAATTCAAATCCTGCCTCTGACAGTGGGCAAGTTGACTAATGTCCTTCAGTCTCAATTTCCTCATCTGTTAAGTGGGAATGACAGCACTTACTTTATAGGGTTGTTGAGAAAATTTCGCCAAGATGTTTGGGGCAATACACACACATAGGCATTGTGTGTGTGTGTGTGTGTGTGTGTGTGTGTGCGTGTGTGTGTGTATACACACATGCATATATATGTACTATGTACAGGCCATAGATGTATATGTATATAAACATGTTTTTACATATACATGCACAAGCAAACTCCTTTTTGAAGCTTAAAATACTATGCAATTGTTATTCTATTCTATTATAGGGGATTTTGCAGAGGTAGAATCAATAAGTTTTGGCAACTGATGGGGGGGCAAGATGAAGGAGTAGGAAAGGTGGCAGGTAAGTCAGAGATCTTGAACCTGGTTACTGGAAGGATGATGTTGCATTAATAGAAATAGGAAACTATGGAGGAGACCTAGTTTTTGAGGTGAGGAGGATGCTTCAGTTTTGAACATTTGAATCACGAGTGCTGGTAGTAGATTCAGGTGGAGTTGCCCAACAGTGGTTGGAGATGTGGAACTTGTAGTTAAAAAGGCCTAGTTTCAAATCTTGTCTCAGATATAATCTTGATGGGAGATCCTGGGCAACTCAACTTCCTCATCTGTGATGGTGGGAAAGAATGAAAGCAAAAGGAAAATGGGAAGGCAGAGCATGAGATGGATATAATGTTATGGAAACAACGAACACGAACTTGGACATTTTTCAAGAAATAGTGAAGGCAAGAAGAGCCTGGTGTGCTATGGTCATGAATAGTCAGGCACAACTGAACCACTGAACAACTACAACAATGAAAACTCAATCTAAGGTACCTTTTAAATAGATTTAGAAGTAATAAATCTATGACTCTATTAGTAGAGTCAGGATTTGAACCCAAGGTCTTCTTACTCAACATTTAGGACTCTTTCCACTGTACCATGTTCCAAAATCACCTTTTGGTTTGCTAATTACTGGTCCTGAGTCTTTTTTTTTTGTCTTTTTTTTTCCTTGTTAGAATGTCAGCAAAAAAGTTTTAGTGTTAAAGAATTTTTTTTTTGCTGATTCTGCAAGATCTCTCTCCTTCAAGAAATTCCTTAGAAGTTTGCAATGCAGATTTCCCTGATTCCTTAAGGGGATCAGAATTACATCATAGACAAGCCCAATCATAGCCTTATTTCTTTCAGACTTAATCTAATGTCTTTCATGTTCTGGGCCCTTGTCAGTTCAACTGTGTTCATTTTGGCTAGATGATTGAAAGTCCCTGCCTACCCTTAACAGGATACATTTGGGTTTTTTTGGGTTTTTCCCCATTAGGACTAATATTATTATGCATCTGTGCACCCTGTGTTTAGCCCAAGGTGTTTCCAAATATTTAGCAAGTATAACTTGCTCTATAATATGGTACCTTGGGAGAAATTGATAAGGGACCATGCAGGATAAAAAAGAAAGCCCTAAATTTATATAACAAATAAATTGGTTTGGTGGGTGATTATTTGCCTTATAAAATATTCTTCTGAGGCAGCATGGCTTAGAAAGCTTGGAGTCAAGAAAACCTAGGTTCAGCTCCCATTTCTGACAAATTAATAAACATTTATTAAAGATCTGTCATGTGTAAGTCACCTTGTTCTGGGCTGAAGACATGAAAAGAGGCAAAAGACAGTCCCTGCCCTCAAAGAGCTTAAAATCTAATTGGGGACACAACATGAAAACAAATATATACAAAACAAGCCATATACATGATAAATAAGAAATAATTTTTAAAAAGAGGAGGCACTGGAATCAGGGGAGGTCAGGGAAGGCCTCCTATAGAAGGTAGGATTTTAATTGGGATTTAAAGGAAGTCAGGGAGGTCAGTAGTCAAAGCAGAAGAGGGAGAATGTTCAAGACATGGAGGATGGTCAGAAAATTGAATGTGGGACTCTGGGCAAATAGCTTTTTCTCTTTGTGCCCCAGACAACTCTCTAAGATTTTAAGTTGCAGGGCAAGTACCAATCTGCACTGGTAGAAGGTATTTTCTCACTGGGAATTCCCATAAACATAGCACCTATACCCCACAATTGTGAGGATGAAATGAGATAATATTTGTAAAGCACTTAGCACAGTGTCTGACACATAGTAGGCATTGAATAAATACTTGTAAACTTCCTTCCTGCATTCTTGCCTGTCTGCCTTCCAACCTTCTCTGCCCCCCTTTACATCATGCCCAACAAGTGGTCATTCAGCATCTGCTTGAAACCTCCAATTGAAATGGGAGTGTACTCTACTTGTAGATACAGCCCACTCCATCTTGTACAGCTGTAATTGTTACAAAGTTTTCCTCAACATCAAGCTCATGTTTTTCTAAATTCAATGAGCTCCTCATTTCCAATGGCATGGTAGTATTCTGCCATGATCATATGCCACAACTTGTTCAGCCATTCTCCAATTGATGGGCATCCCCACAATTTCCAGTTCTTTGCTGCCACAAAAGGCTGCTATGAATATTTTAGAACATATAGATTCTTTCCCTAATCATCTCTGAAAACAGAACTAGTAGTGGTATTGCTGGGTCAAGGAGTATTGGCAGTTTAATAACTCCTTGGGAATAATTCCATATTGCTCTCCAAAATGATTGGATCAGTTCACAGTTTGACCAACAGTGTATTAGTGTCCCATTTTTTCCACATCCCCTCCAACATTTGTTGCTTTTCACTTCAATCATTTTAGCCAATCTGATAGACTATGATATCTCAAGTTTGTTTTAATTTACATTTCTCTAACCAATAATGATTTGGATATTTTTTTTCATATGACTATAAATTGTTTTGATTTCTATTTCATAAATTAAAAATATATATATAAATTAAGCTCTGATTTGCCTCTCTGATTTCCTTTCATTATTCCTATTTCTGCCCTCTGGGGCACACAAGAAGTGTTCTTCCTTTGCTGTGAGACAATGCTAAATAATTAGTGAAAGCTATTAGATTCCCATCTAAAAATCCTGTTCTTTGGGCTAAATATACCCACTTCTCTTCAACTGAGTCTCACATAGCATGAGGTCTAGATGCTCTTCATCTTCCTGTCCATCCTATCCTGGCTGTTTTCTGATCCATCAGTGCTTCTCTTGAAATGTAGTGACAGAACTGCACATGATACTCCAGTTGTGGTCAAACTGGGAAAGAATATGGCAAGATGTAAACCTCCCTAGTATTAGACATCATGGCTTTGTCAACTAGACTTAAGATTCTTTTCTCCTCCTTGGCTACCACACTACCCTATTGATTAATTTTGACTGAGTTCCAGTAAAACTTCCATATTTCCAGGTAAACCAATTGTCTTATTTATACCTTTCCAACTTGCATTTGTGAAGCTGATTTTCAGGATCCAATTTTAAGATTTTTCATTTATTTTTATTAGATTTATTCTCTTTTTACTAGGTTGCATAAAACTCCTTGCATTAAGATGCCCACTTTGCCTTGTTTATTAACTCTACATATGCACTTATGCATGGACATCTGAGGTCACGAGATTAAGTTTTGGTTTCTTTTCTGGGATTTCGTCTTTTGTCAATTATTGAAGTTTATGTTTGCTCTTCCTTTTCCTCTGCCATAACTGCTATACTTATTGGCATTTGGCTTGGGGACATGTATGCAGTTTTCACCTTTCCCTACCAATTTTAGTTTAAGTCCTTAAAATAGTCTTTAAGATTCCAAGCAAATATACTTTTACCAGATTTAATCTATCAAGGCTAGAATTTTTAAGCCGTGACCCAGAAATGCAAATCCTGTTCTTAAATAACATATTCTTAGCCACTTCCTAAACCTACCTTTCATCTCAGAGCTCCTAATACCTATTTTCAATAGTGTTGAAAATGCCACCTGTATCCCTAAGGTCTTTGGTCTCATTTCTAGAACTTCAAAATCCCTAATAGTGCATTCTAGACTACTTCTAGAAGTATGTTCTGTTCTGAATCTGAATCACCAGAAGAAAATCTCAAAGGCCTGTCATTCCATCCTACACATTTGACTCAGGAAGACAACAAACTTCACATATTCATACCAGCTCAACAAAGTGATGCCCACATTCCATTCCCCAGTGAGAAAGAAACTGCTAAGTTTCAGTTTTTCTTCTTTTGCTTCCCATTTTTCCTGATATCTTTTGTGAGTCCACATCATCATTCCTTGGCATACGAGAAAGTCTCTCCCTTGAAAATGTCCAACTTTTTTTATTTAATTTTTTTTTTGCAGGAAAGTTCCCTAAACCTTATTATTTGTTATATTACTATATATAACATATGTAACATGTGTGTGCACATGTAGGTATATATACATATGCACACATATGTATGTATGTATATAAATAAATATATATATATATATAAAATATGTTATTTGACTCCAAGTGTTCAGTAGTTCTTTCCTTCCTCTTCTATGCCACATAGTTTCACGCTCTACCCAAAAGGTTAGAAATCTATACTGTCTCTTCAGATCTTTTTTTTTTTTATTTTAGCATCAAGCATTTTTTTCTATTCTTTCAAGAAACTTAATTTTCCTCTCTTATCATAGAAAGGAGAAAAGTTTTCTCCTAGTCTTCCAATCCTTTCTTGTTGTCAAGGAAAAAAACTTAAGCTGTATTGTGTGTATGTGATACAAGCATACATACATACATACATATATATATATATATATGTGTGTGTGTGTGTGTGTATGTATGTTTCTATGTATGTACATTATCTATAGATTTATATTATATAGATCACACACACACACACACACATATATATATATATATATATTTATATATATATATATTATTTTTTTAACTCAGAATTATGGCAGAAATACAAATGTAGACCTACATGCAGATCACTTCATCGCTATACCTTCTGGAAGTGAGTTCATTTGCCTTCTCTTGCTCTCATTGATAGCTCTCAGGGCAAGTTATCTTGACAAACAGCTGTGGCAAAATGCATGTTTACCTTCATGGAGGAGCCTGAGCAGTCTTTATTTATTTTGAATAGAAGGCTTTATTTATTTATATTAGTCCTCCTGACTTATTAGATGTTAATTTACTCAACAGCCTTCAATCTGTAATTAGCAGCTTTCTGCAAAAGCCTCAATTTTTTTGTTCAGTCATTTAGTCAGATTGGACTTTTCATAACCCCATTTGTGGTTTTCTTGGCAAAGATACTGGAGTAATTTGCCATTTTATTTTCCAGCTCATTTTTTTACAGATAAGGGAACTGAGGCAAACCAGGTTAAGTGACTTACTCAGGGTCACAGACCTAGTAAGTGTCTGAGGCTGGGTTTGAATTCAGGTTTTCCCGACTTCAGGACTGGCACTCCATCTACTACCCCACCTACTGCCCAAAAACGTCAATGCAGACAATTATTGTGTGTGAAGTGTTCTCAAGCAGAGTCCATCAAGTGCCAATGTGCCAATATCCCTCCTTCTTTCTACCCTAAACTCTGTCAAATTTTAGATACTTCCTTTCATTTTCCTTCTTCCTGCCACTCCCTGTACCATTTCTATTCCCAAACATAGGATACTTTGTATGTTTTTTCCCCATATCCTTCTAATGATATTTAACTTTGCTTTTATTTTGTGGTTGCATTAAAGTATAGAACCCAAATGTTCAGACACAAAATTATTATATTCCTTTCTGGATTTGTGATAGTTGAGCCTATCACAAAGTCAAAGAAATCTAGAGTTAGATGGGACCTGAGTAATCACCTACTCCAATTCCCTCTTTTTACAAATGGGGAAACTGAGACACTAAGTTGTAAAGTTAGACCAAGCAGCTAATAGATACCATAGTTAGACCAAGTAGACCAAGTAGATATTATAGTCATATGAAATATCAAAATTAGATCAAGTAGCTTTCCACCAAATTGCTAGTGAATATCATAGTATTGATTTGTACCTGGATCTCTTGACTCTATGTTTAAACATTACTTTGCCTCATATGTATGTCATCTGTGTTCACTATATTCATCCCTTTTTGCTAGATAAGCATATCCATTTGTGTTTCTATGTATGTACATTATCTACAGATTTGTATTATAGAATCACTCATCAAATGATATATACACACATATTATTAGCTTTGAGGATTTCCAATGTGGAAACTCCATCCACCAATATAGATTGTCAACTTGTTGATAAGACAAACCTTTAAAAGTTGCTCTAAGAGAACATTGTGCTTGGTAACAGCAATACTGTATGATGAACAACTGTGAATGACTTAGTTACTGTCAGCAATACAATGATCCAAGACAATCCCAAAAGAAACACAATGAAAAATGCTACCTGCCTCCAGAGAAAGAACTGATGGTATATAAGACAGACTGAAGCTACTATTTTTTTTCCTTCTTTCTCCTTTTCTTCTTCCTTCCTCTCTTTTTTCCTTCGTTTTTCTCCCTCCCTTCCCTCCTTCCTTCCTCCCCTCACTCCATCCTTCCTCCCCTCCATCCTTTGTTTTCTCCCTACCTCTGTCCTTCCTTTTCTTCCTTCCTTCTTCCTTCCTTCCTTCCTTCCTTCCTTCCTTCCTTCCTTCCTTCCTTCCTTCCTTCCTTCCTTCCTTCCTTCTTTGCTTCCCTTCTTTCTATCCTTCTTTTTCATCTTTCTCTTTCTTTCTTTCTTTTTTCTTTCTTTCTTTCTTTCTTTCTTTCTTTCTTTCTTTCTTTCTTTCTTTCTTTCTTTCTTTCTTTCTTTCTTTCTTTCTTTCTTTCTTTCTTTTCTTTCCTTTCTCAAGTTTCATTTCCCCAAAATGACTAATGTGGAAATATATTTTACATCATTGCACATGTATCACCTCTATTGGATTGCTTATATCTTCAGGGAGAAGGGAGGGGAGGGAGGAAGGATAGAATTTGAAACTCAAAACTTTTTTAAAACAGTTAAAATTGTTTTTACATGTATTTTGGGGAAAATAAAATAATGTCTTTCTCTCTCTCTCTCTCCCCCCCATGTATGTATGTATGTATGTATGTATGTATGTATGTATGTGTCTATCTGTCTGTCCATAATTATATAATGTAATATAAAACTAGGGAATTGGGACTGGACCAATCATTTTATTGACATAGGAACTCGTAGGGATAGGAAATTTTATCTACCAATGTAGGTCAGTGTCTTCTCCACAAATTATATTCTTAGATAGTTGTCTAGAGTACAGAGAGTAAAAATGACTTGCCCAGGGTCATATTGCTAAGATGTATCAGAGGTGAGATATTAAACTAAGATTTTTCTGGTTCTGACCAGCCCTCTATCAATCACATCATGGCTGCTTCTGTTACACACACACACACACACACACACACACACACACACACACACACACATCCCCTCCAGAGAAATACTATTTATCTCTCCTACCTTTATGTTTGTTTATTGCTACCTTGGCTTTCCTTATTATTTCTACACCACTGTTGTTCTTTTGTGGTTGTTGTTGTTGTTGTTGTTTCCTAAGTGGGTATGACCTCAACTTTATGAAGTGGTGTGAAACTTAGCTAGGGTAAGAGTCTTTTTTTAATTGACAAAATAAACTTAAAAGTTTTTACATCTTAAAAAAACCCTCTACATTTGTATATTTCTCTTGTAATCACTTGTTTTACATGATTTGGCATTGAGAAGCATTTTAGACATATTTCTTTTAGTTTGTCCCTTTTATTACATTGGATATTAAGTGCACTTTTAATGGACAATCCATTTTTTTAGGTATAGTTTTGATCATAGATAACAGATTTTTAGTGACATTTAAAATATGAGCTCCTAGGTCTTTGAAGCACTCTTTCTCTCCGTCTTTTGGATGTATTTCTTAATTGTTTCTTATATGTGGCATAGTACAAGGTAATGTTGCAGCATTGCATCTCTATTCGGGAATTTCTGTGTTTCTGGAATATTCTGCTTCTTGTTATATGAGTACAATTCTGAGTTTATCATTCCCTCATTGAAGACAAAACTTCCAAGTGTATTGGAAGTAAAAATCTCTCAAACATTTGTTGGGGATGTGAATGTTTTGCAATCTGGTGAAGATACCCAGATCTTTATTGGGCCAATGCTCCTTAAACTGTAGGTCATGACCTCATGGAGTCGCAAAAAATTTAGCAACAGTAAAAGGTTTCTGAATGGGCAATGACAAAAAATTAATTAAAAATCAAACATGTAACAAATCTGAAGTGTTTCTGGCAGCACTTGCCTATGTTGCATTAGGCAGCTTCACTGCAGCCTTGGTTCTGAACACACAGAATGTGCACTGTGCACTGTGCATGCAGAACCAAGCATGCTGCCCAAATGGAAAACTGGTAGTGAGTGGCAAAAAGTGTAAGAAGCCCTGTCTTAGACTACAAACTCAATTTTTTTTCTGATAATACTTTTAGTATAGCCTTGGATTTAAAAAAAATGTTTCATAAACAAACATTGACTTTTCCCAATCTTCAGTGCTAATTTTACTCATAACAAGGACTTTTTCTTCATGATAATAAACACTTTAAAAAAATCTTGCTCTTACTGTTCTAACAGACTCAGGAAGCCTAACAACAGATCAGGGAACTAATCACAATCCCTCTAGCTGTCATGTTACCCTGGAAATTTTTGCTTGTTTTCTGAGAATTAATCAAACCTATTACAACAATATCTTGTCAGTTCTTAAAATTACCTTAAATTTTTTTTGTTTTAATTTATTTTTCTCAAAACTTTTCTTTGCACTTCAGCATGACTTACCTTTTTTACTGTGCAGCTGAATGATCCTTGACATATTTGACTTCCACAGGAGCTGCTATAATATCTCTAATAGTTATTAAAGTGTGTTCTTTAAGAGTGATAACTATTGCATATTTCCTTGGAAAAATACCAATTCTTACAACCACTGAATTCAAAGCATTTCAAAGGAAAGCAATGAAGTATATCATGAAAACCAGTACTCACTTGACAGAGAACTAACTAAAAATGGGGAAAGTAGCTCAATCCATTTTCATGTGGTCAAGATGAAACTTTTTTTTTTAATAGGGAAGGGAATAAGCACTTATGTAATACTTAATATGTGCCAGGCACTGTGCTAAGTTCTTAACAAATATTATTTTATTTGATCTTCACAACACATCTGGGGGTTTGGTGTGGTTATTATCCTCATTTTACAGTTGAGGAAACTGAGGCCAAGAGATGTTATGTGACTTGCCCAGGGTTACCAAGCTAGTAAGTGTTTTGAGGCTGATTTGAACTAAGGTTTTCCTGACTCCAGCCCCATTGCTTTTCTATCTCTTACACCACCTCGCTGCCTCTAAATCAGCTTTCTGAGTCAATCTAGTACTAACAGAAGCACACACACACACACACACACACACACACACACACACACACGCTGGAAATGGCACCACATAAAAAGAATTGCTTGTCCCAAATAGATGGTTATAGAGAGAATATCCCCTGCATACTGAAATACCAAGTTGAAAAGAAAAAGTATTAAGAAGATCTTGAAGGACTGTTAATGGGCACGAAAAGACCACATGAACTTCAGTAAGTGGGGAAAACAATAAAATATCAACACTATTTTATAGTAGAATACTGGACTGGGGGCCAAGGAGCTTGTTTCCAGTCCTTGCTCTGATACCATGTGGATCTGTATGACCTCAAGCATGTCACAGTCTTTTTGCGCCTTGGTTTATTTCATAGTTAAGAATAAGGAGATTGAGATAGAACATTGTTAAGGTCCTTTCCATCTATCTGGTTCTTCTTCTCTGTAATAAGCTCAGCCATCAGTACCATGTTAAAGAAGGGAAGCAATAGTCATTTCTTTGTCAAGGATCCAATGCACTTTCATGACAAAAAATAATAAATCCAAGAAATGATGGACATCATCCAAAAACAAGACACAAAACTATTCTGCCTTTGAATTAAATCATGGTGAGGCTATGACTGGAATATAGTGCATAATTCTGGTTATTATATCTCAGAAAAGAGTTGGAGAAGGCCCAGAGCCAAGCAACTAATAGGATCTAGCAAATGGAAAGACTTCTATAGTAGAAAAGCCAAATGTTTAGGGCTCATCAACCTGATAAAGCAAGGACTAAGAGAAAAAATGAAAAAAAAAAACCTATACATTCGACAAAAAAGATAACTAGGCTGAACACGGACTTAGTCCCTAAATCCTAGAACTAGGGAAGGATTCAGATGCTAGTAAGTGTCTAAGGCTGGTTTTGAGCTCAGGTCTTACTGACTCCAGGAAGAGTATGCTATCTACTTTACCACCAAGATGCCCCAACTAAGAACAAAGGTGTCCTTAAGGTTGAAAGAAGCAAATTGGGGGGGGGATATAAAATAAATTATTATTCTAAAAAGTGGCATAGGCTGAATATATAAAGTACATATACTCAGGGGAATCTTTCTGACTCTTTGGGATTGATGACAAAACCATTCACTTTCACCTGTTATGTGATGCCAGTTTCTGAAGAGAGTACAGTTATCCCTTCCACATCGTGACTTTCCCCATCATGGTTTCAACAGATCAGGGGTTGGCATAAGAAATTAAATGAAAATTTTAGGGGAGTTTTTTAGAAGCTGCAGATGATGCACAAAGCTAGCAGACGTAACAGAAAAAAGTTCAGAAACGCATATAATACATGTATAGTATTGTATAATAGCAAAATACTTACAATAAGATACTGTAAATACCCTATAAAAGAAAAAAAATTCAGATTCTGTGTTATGAAGGGTCAAAAAATTTTATGTGCATTTTGCAGATCATGGGCGTACCATACCCCTAAACCCAGTGATGTAGAAGGGGTAGCTGTATTGGTTTTGAGAGATTGTGCTTAGCAAATTTTGATAGAATATTAATTATATAAGGCTTTAAATTTTATAGACCTTTTGCCTTGAAATGATCCTGCATTGTAAGTAGTCCAAGTATTAATATCCACATTTTACAGATGCTGGTTCTGTGATTTGTTTCCTAAATTTCTTACTTATTTCTTCATTCTTTCTAGACATTAAGTGACTTACTCAAGGTAGCATGAATAATAGTAATAATAGTAATGATGATGATATAAAGCATTTATATAGTGCTTTAAGGGTTGTAAAGCACTTTACATACCTCATCTCATTTGATCCCCACAACAAGCCTGCTATTGTTATCCCTACAGATAAGGAAATTGAATAAATGACTTACATGGGGTGACATAGCTAATAAGTGTCTGAGACCCAGTAAATGTCTGAATCTGGATTTGAACTCAGGTCTTCCTGATACCTGGTCCAATGTACTAAGTGGCAGAGTTGGAATTTGAACCCAGGTCTTCTCACACTAGATACAGTGCTCTTTCTGTTATACCATATTGACTGCCAACATGTCTCATTCCATAGTTTCTTTAAATAGAGCTCAATTGTTGCATTACATGCTTGTTTTCAGGGAGTACTTGAACCCACACCTTACTTCTTACCCACTTATGTCTCTGGACCATCAACCTCATATACTTTGATTGTGAAAATGTCCTGTGGTGTCAAGTGATGCTGATTTCTTGACTTGTCACTTGGTGGCATATAGTCATGCCCTTCACATGTTACTTTTTATCTGTTGCTGAGATTCCAACAAGGTGTAAAAATTCAGGCTTCCAAGGTCAGATTTTCCTTCTCCTTCTCACTGAGCATTCTCTGACTTTCCTAGGACTGTTCGTTCATGCTATTACCTCAAGTGCTCCTCAGAGAATCACTTTGGTAAACCTTAAATCACTATATAAATGTGAATTATTGTTATTGTAATTATTATTCTCTCTGAAGAAGAATGCTGACTCCAAGTTAGGGAACTTGGCTCCATGGCTTCCTGGGGACTGTGATGAGTAGGAATCCTGAGGTTTTAGAGGAACAGTCATCAGGATTCCTACACTCTCTTCTTGTCATATATCTGTCTTGGAGGAGCAAGCAATTTACTTCATTTCATTAGCACAGTTTCTGGCACATAATAGGAGCTCAATAAATGTTCATTGATTGATTGCTTGATTTCCCCATATTCCGTCTTTAGTCAACTGCAAAGTTAAGATGAATGACTTCAATTTCAGAGCTAGGAATATCAATACCTCTTGTTATTTCACAGGGTTTATTATTGCTCTAAATTGGGGAGTTGCATCCTATGATTCATTATCCAAAACCTATGATGAATTGTTCAGTTGTTTTAGTCATGCCCAACTCTTTGTGCCACAATTTTGGGGTTTTCTTGGCAAAGATACTGGAGTGGTTTTCTATTTCTTTCTCCAGCTCATTTTCACAGAAGAAAAACTGAGGCAAACAGGGTTAAGTGACTTGCCCAGGGTCACACAGCTAGTAAGCATCTAAGGGCAGATTTGAACTCATGAAGGTGAGTCTTCCTGATTCTAAGCCTAGTGTTCTATCTGCTGTGTCACCTAGCTGCTCATGACGTGTTGCACTCATTAGCTAAGCATGGAATTGAAACCAATTAATAGCTTTTGAAAAGATGAACCATGAACCAAACTAAAGAAAGACAGGATAGTGTGGCTGATACAACACTTCACTTGGAATCAGGAGGAGCCAGCTTCAAATCTCTCCTTAGACACTTACTAGCGTTGTAAACTTCTGTAAATCATTGAAGATCTCTGTGCATCAGTTTCCACATATGTAAAGTAAAGGGGTTGGGCTCAGTGGCCTTTACATTAGCTAATGAATAGAGCACTGGATCTAGAGTCAGGAAAATTTGAGTTCAAATCCTGCCTCAGAAACTCACTACCTATACAATCCTGGACAAGTCACAACTTTTGTCTGCTTCAGTTTCTTTTTTTCTGTAAAATGGGGACAATAATACCACTTACCTTCCAGGCTTACCATGAGAATCAAATGAGATAGTTTTTAAAGTGCTTTGTAAACCTTACATGTTATTGTTATTATTATTTATTTTCGTACTCCAAAACCAAAATTAAACATCCAGTGAATCAAAACAAACTTGAAGTGAATCTATGTATTATCTAATATTACTGAGAAAAAAAAAAGATCACACCAGAATATGAGACTATTCTTTGAACACTCCTGAGCTCTTTTGTCACCGCCATAGGAAGTGTTTCCTGATCTTCTAAGATGTTAATGCTTTGTTTCCCCCTTCTCAATTTTTTTATATATATATATATATATATATATATATATATATATATATATATATATATATATATATTCTAATTTAATGTACACCCCCCTCCTAGTATAATGTAAACTCTTTGAAGAAAAAAACTGCTTCTTTTTTTTTTCTTGGTATATAACACAGGTTGAATGAACTCAAGCAATATTCTTTTTGGTTTGGATTTCTAGTCCAGATTCTGATGGGTGAATAATGTGCTTCCTGTGTCATGAAGAAATCCTCCAGGACTTCTAATAAGGTTCTCTAGGGCATGATAATTCTAATTGGTGGTATTGAAAGAGTTAACATAACTTTTAAAAATATAGAAGACCCTCCACATTGGGAGGTTTGTGAGCCAACCTGTGTCATCTTCCCAAATGACAACTTTTTTTTAATTGAACCCAGCAGGGCACAGGGCTATTTGTAAAGATTGTACCGATTTCATATATTTTAATCTCCAACAAACTTGGTCATGGGGGTATGGGAACTTATAAGGTGGACAAGAGTAGTCAAATAGCATATTTAAAGACATTAATGCTCCAAAATTTCCCCCCTCTGTGTTCAACCAATTAAAAGTTCATTTAGGTTAAAAGGATCATCTTTTAAAGTGCAAAATCTCTCTATTGATGTCAAACATCTTTTTATACCTTAGTGTGAATTACTTGGATCAATTAATCATAATGAGCATCTAAGTGGGAAAGGGGAATGCGGTTTTCTTTTTTTTATTATTATGGCAAGGACAGAGGGATCATTTAAGAGGGTAAATCTGAATGTTGTGGGGGAACTTTAAACAGCTAGACAATAATCTAAGACTGCTAAGTGAATTTCCGGTATCTGGAAGGCAGAGGAGAGAAAAAAAATGAGGAGGAGGATTTCAGAAGAAGGAGTGAAAGGGTAGAAAAGGTAAAATGTGGAGACTTGGCATAGGGGGTGGGCTACTGCAAGTCACTTTTGTAGGTTGCCTGTACCAAAATGAAGATGTCTGGGTAAGTTTAAAGTGATGCAGACCTCAGCTTCCTCCCATTCAGTCTGCCTTCTTGACTTGCTTTCTTGCATTCTTTCTGGGGAATGGAAATGAACAACTCAAGGAAAGGTAAAGAAGAAAGATGAGAAGGAAAAAGAGGAGAAATATGGGGATAAAGAGGGGGAGGAGACCACACGTGCCTCATCTCTTCTTTTTTCTTCAGTAAAGTAGAAGTACCCTCCTTGTGGGTCCTTTAGGACACAAGTGCCAAGGGACCCAGACACTCTCAAACTTCTCAAGTGTAGCCTGAACCAGATTAAAATGTAACAGGGAAATGATTAAGATAAATAAAAATATAATACAGTGTAGATAATGTTAACTTATAGTTTTCTAATGTATCCTGCAGGGGTCTCTTTCTATTTGAGTTTGACACTACCACTTTAGAGCACAGCCTTGCACATGCAGACTATTCCTTACAGATTTAGTTCAAATTAGTCCAATGAAATTTAAGTAATATAGTTGTGTAGAAGGATGAAGTGTGACCTTGGCAAAGTTAAGAGCAGAAAGTAAGATTATAAAAAAATAAAGAAAAGTAAATGCAATAAAAAGAAGGGGGATGGTGGAATAAGTATTTATATAGTACCTACTAGGTCCGGACACTGTGTTAAGTCCTTTTTACAAATATTATCTCATTTGATTCTTATAACAACCCTGGGAGGTAGGTGCTATTATTGTCCCCATTTTACAGAGAAGAAAACTGAGGCAAAAAGGGGGTTAAGTGATTTGTCCAGGGTCACAGCTAGCAAATGTCTGAGGCTAGATTGGAACTTGGATTTTCCTGACTCTAGGTCTAGCATTCTAATCACTGAGTCACCATCTGCCATTACACTAACCACTGAACCACCACCATATAATGAAGGTTAGTATCACTTAGCATGAGAGATAATAACATCATGCATATTGTGCTTTATTGCTTGTAAAGCATTTTGTTATTTCATTAAATCTCAACAACAAACTTAAAAAGTGCATGTTATTATTATCTTCATTTTAAAGATAAGGGAAATGAATATGAGATATGCTAAGTGACTTTTCCTGGATCACACAAACTAGTAGATGTCTGAGGTAGGATTTGAACTCAGGTCTTCCCGACTCTTAAGTCCAGTGTTCTATCCTAAATATTTTAAGTTAGACAGTTTTGAAGGAGATAATAAAAACAAACAGTTGTATAGTTCTTCTTACAAGGTTATATATAATCCTTATGAAAATCTTGTGAGGTAGTTAGTTTAGTTATTATCATCTCCAGTTTATAGAAGAGGAAACAGTTTAAGTGACTTGCCCTAAGTCGCACAGCAGAATTGTAATGTGAACCTAGGTCTCCTGGTTCCCAATCCCATTAGAGCAGAATCTTCAGTGTCCTGAACCTCTAGGAACTTAGGAAATGGGAAATGGCTACATAGCATGAAAACAATCGATTTTGGAGTCAGAAAAGCACTGGATGTGCAGCTTGAGAAATCTGACAAAGGTCCAGCCCTGACACATAGCTATGTGAACACAAACTAGCTGTTCATGTTCCTCCAAGTGGTGTTAGAGAAGTATGGGCCCACTCAGGCTTGCATTCATTATTCATAGATAGGATAAAATGCACTTATCTGTGTATATATAGGTATGTCCTTAAACACATGTGCATAAATATAAACACATATATATCACATATATATAATATATATATATATAATATAAGGATAAAATATACTCATGTGTATGTAGATATATGTACACACCTGTACATGCAAACATATGTGCATAAATACAAATCTACATATAAACACATATCACTTATGTGTATATACATATGGATATGTATTATGTGTGTATGCATACATATTACTTGCTTTGTTATCACAAGGCACTATGTTAATCTAGTCCAGAGCTTCCATATGCAGCCTGCAACATTTCAGAGTAGAATCTGAACCAGATTAAAGTGTAACTGAGAAATATTTAACAAAATAAATAAAAGTATAATAAAATATGATAATACTACGTTTTAAAACTAAGTCAATATGTGGCCTGCAGGGATCCTTGGATATGGATTAGTGGCTCTATTTCTATTTGAATTTGACACCACTGATATAAGCTATCACAGAGACAGCTAGATGGCCCAGTGGATAGAGTGCTGGGCCTGCAATCAGGAAGACTTGAGTTTAAATCCAGCCTCAGACACATGTTAGCTATGTAACCCTGGGCAACTCACTTAACCTCTGTTTGCCTTAATACACTGGGGACGGAAATTTAAAAAAAAAACACTCCAGTATGTTTGTCAAGAAAACCCCATGGACAGTTCTGGAAATAGTAGAGAGTCCATAGAGCTTATTAAGTAGAGGGCTGACATGATCAATATACGCTTTAGAAAAAGTACTGACCTAAAGCCATTCCCTGACAAAGAAATGGTCAATATGAACCATCTTCAAAAGAAGGATTGCAAGCTATTAATAACCATATGAAAGAATGCTACAAACAACTAATAACGTAAGTATTGCAAATTGAAATGACTGTGAGGTTTCAGCTCATACCAACAAAATGGCAAAGAACAAAAGATAGGAACAGACAATGTTGGATGGGTTGTAGAAAGATAGGCACATGATGGGGGAGTTAGGGACTTTTTGAAAAGAAATTAGAGTAAAGATGAAGTAACAGAAATATCCATATACTTTGGCCCAGAGATTCCACAGCTAGCATTTGTTCCAAAGAGATCATTAACAAAGAGAAAGGCTCCACATACACTAAAATATATTTTTAACATTATATTTCATGGAATCAAAGAACTGGAAACAAAGTAGGTGCCCATCAACTGAGGAATGACTAGATGGATTGTAGTGCATGATTGTAATAATAATAATGTTATTGGGCCATAAGAAATGATTAATACATTAAATTTGATTGTCAATGTACCAAAAAATACATAATGAATACAAAGAACCAAAGAACCATGGAAAGACTTACATGAACTGATGCAAAATGAAGTAAGCAGTCAAATAAATAACATCACAATAACTTCAACAATGTAAATGGAAAGAACAGCCACAAAACAATTGAAACTGAATTTTTTTTTTATTTATAAAATGCAAACTTGGCCCCAAAGAAGAGATATAAGAAGACATCTCCTCCCCTCCTTTTCACAAGTGGGCACCCCTGACTGTGGGACATTTCAAATAACATCAGATTTTAAAATTTTGATGCATTGATCATTTTTGTTGATTGTTCCATCTTTTTCCACTTTTTATTAAAAAAAATATTATAAAAGATGACTTTCTTATAGAAGATGGATAAAAGGAAAAGTCTATGTGATGTGGAGAAACAATAAAAATGTGTTTCTTTTAAAAGAAAATAATTTATAGCTAAGAAGAGGAAGGATTGGAGTAGCAGGGAGACCAATTAGAAGGCTATTGCAGCGGTTCAGGAAAGATGTCGTGAGGATGTGAGCTAGGGTGGTAGCATGTGAATGGAGAGGGAAAAAATAGACTTGTCTGAGAGATGTTTGAAGGTAGAAATGATAAGATTTGAGCAGGCAAGGCACATGAAACAGTGCCTTAATCCTATTAAGACAATAGTCATTGCGTACTTTGTGTACAATAAATATGTCCAGCTTGAGAAGAGTGAAAACTAGGACATGAACTGTTAAATACTGTTTTTCTGGATTTCAAGGAAGAGGGAGGTCAATAAGAGCTAGAGTAGTCAGGGAAAAGTTTTTGGAGGATGTGGGTTTTATGTTACAATCTTGAAGAATTTATGGAAGTTAGACGAGCAAAGAGCATTACAGACAAGTGAGACATGAGAGCTTGCACAGGTACAGAATGAACATGCACCAATTGTCTGAAGGTGAGTAGATCAATTTGACTAGTGTAGAGGCTATGTGCAGTACAAGGTAAGTTTGCGTGGGTTGAGTGGAAGGTACATTATGGTGG
The DNA here is from genome assembly GCF_003287225.1 of Phascolarctos cinereus. Taxonomy (NCBI): domain Eukaryota; kingdom Metazoa; phylum Chordata; class Mammalia; order Diprotodontia; family Phascolarctidae; genus Phascolarctos; species Phascolarctos cinereus. The sequence goes on from NW_027555847.1 coordinate 214,611,817, forward strand.
ACCTTAAAAGCAAGGAAGAGGGGTTTAGGCTTCAATCAGTAGGAAAAATGAGGTCACTGAAGGCATTTGAAGTTTTTGAAGATGACTAGGGATAGACTGTTAGGTGTAAGAACTAGAATCAGGGAAGATAGCTAGAAATTTGTTAAATAATATATTCATGAAGCAAGGGATCGTTAGATGGTGCCTATGAGGATAGAAGAAAATTCATGAACACAGGTGTTTGTTTTTGTTTTTTAGGTGAAAGAGTATTTAGATACCTCCCATACAAAAAGTCCCTTAACCAGTACAAATCTGCAATTCCTCTATAATGGAAAATCTTGTATTTAGATACCTCCCATACAAAAAGTCCCTTAACCAGTACAAATCTGCAATTCCTCTGTAATGGAAAATCTTGGTGTAGCTGTGATATTCAGAGGTTAAATGACTGAGGTCATATAGCCAGTAGGAGTCAGAAAGGACTTGAACTCGAGTCTTCCTGGCTTTTGTCACCCAAAACATCCCTCAAACATTCCTAATGTTTCTAGCTCCTATTGGGGATCACTGATACAGAATTTTTTAAAAATAGCTTGGGATATTTAGATCAGATCCCTTCAAAAGGAACTCCAAAGGACAGTCTGAATTCTTTGGTTGCATTGAAATTTTGTGATACAAAATATTTCTTGAAAGAAGTACCCCTTATGAGAAGACTTCCCCAGGCTCTTGAGAACCCAAATCTCTCTGGCATTCACTAGTTGGCCGATAATAGGTACCAGTCTAAGCCTCACTTGGTCATTGTTCGGGTTTTGATGGCTTACAGTCAGTGTAAATAGCAACTGTTTCTGTTCTGGCCAGAAATTCTGAGGGTTTCTTCCTCTCTCTTTGCTTCTATTGTGAAAACAACCTAGGCCATCTTTTACCTCCATTCTTACCTAGCCTTAAATCACTGAATAGGTGTTGCCTCAGACAAACTAAGACCTGAGAAAGACCTTAGTTTAAAAAGGCCAAGATCTCCCACTGCATTCCCGGCCATCTCCAGTCATCCTGACCTATGTCTTGCCACTGGACTCTGATGACTTTGGAGGAGGGAGCGAAGCTGATGACTTTGCACAGCTCTGCCTCACTTAACTCCAATTCACTTGCAAGTCAAGATATCACCCTCCTGATGTCATTGGTCTTCTTAGGAAGTGAAGGACAAATAGAAACAATCCTCTAAGATCGCCTACCAACTATCCTATATATATTCTGTATGCACATAGTTGTTTACATATTGTCAGCCCCATTAGAATGTGAGCTTCTTGAGGACAGGAGCTGGCTTTGCCTTTCTTTTTACCCCTAGTGCTTAACATAATACCTAGCATATAGTAGGTGCTTAATAGATGCTTTTTGACTAACTGAAGCAGAAGTTAAGTGTTTTATGTGTGTGTGTACATATACACACCTATATAATAAGTATAATATATACACAAACATATATGCATATATACACATTTTTATATATACATATATGTGTAGACACATTTACAGACAAATAAATACACATATACATATGTATGTATATTATGTATGTACACATACCTAATGCATATAGACACTCTATCTATCTATCTATCTATCTATCTATCTATCTATCTATCTGTCTGTCTGCCTGCCTATCTACACATACACACACATGCATGTACACACTCCTATCCCTACTTCCACCTCCACTGTGTTCCACAGTCTCCAATGTAGCAACCAGAAAAAAAAACAGTGGCTATGTAGGGATCACTTAAATTTTCAGTCAGAGGTGGAAATGGGCAGGAGTTAGGAGGACAGATTGTTGATGACCAATGTGTTGAACAGCTGGTGAGACTGAGGATCTAAGCCACCATCGGTGGCAAAATTCCAATGGATCTGGATCTGCAGCATGAATACATGCATGTGCACATGCACACATGCACACACACACACACACACACACACACACACACACCCCACATTGTGACCTTGATGGAAAGTCTCTGGTCCCCTGTGCTTAGAAAAGAATAAACAGCCTAGAAACTGTAAAAACTGTGAGAAGCCAGAGAAGGCTACATGATTGCAGGATCTGGCTTGCCACCTGGGCAGCTTCCCTTGAGCTTGCAGAGCTGATTAAGGCTGCCAACCTGAAATCGTCCAGTCTGTTGGAAGCAGCACCCAAGACCTTGTGGCTAATGGAAGCAAGAATAGTATCTACTAGGATTCAGCTCATTGCCCAGGTTCTATGCAGAGGTCCTTGGGTGTAATCCCTGCTTTGTACTCTACTGGGTACAGTTTCCTTGGTGCCAGTACTTGCCTGAAACCTTGACGTTTTATAGTGTGTGCTGTCTGGCTAGCTGTTAAACAATGTGTGCTTGAAGTGAGGATTAAGATAGTAGTGGTGAGAATGAAGAGATAACTCTAAAGTCTGTATTTGGGGGGAAGAGGGGTCTGGACATATCTCAGAGTAGAAAATCCTTCAACTGAAGCAGACTGGCATCATAGCTAAAGTGGAGGGCAAGCAGTTTTTGCTGAGATGGCAAACATGGCTGTAGAATTCTATATATAATGCTGGGCTTCCCCTGATCCCTTTCTTTTTTATTCTTTGCTATAAGGGGTTATTCAGGGAGAATTTTGTATATTTTAAAATGGAAATGGTATAAGATAAAATATATTAATACAACTTTTTTAAGAAGAAAAAGGAAGTGATTCTGGGGTCATTACATGAGTTACTTCAGCCAAGTCACTTAAGCTCCCTAAGACTCAGTTTCCTCATCTGTAAAATGAATGATCTGGACTAAACGGCTGCTAAGATATTTTTTGGTTCTATAGCTGTTGTTGTTGCTGTTCAAGGCAGCTGGGTAGAGAAGTGGATTGAGTGCTGGATCTAGAGTTGGGAATACCTGAGTTCAAATTGGACCTCACATACTTACTAGCTGTGTGACCCTGGGCAAATCACTTAAGCTCCCTGGAACTGTTTCCTCAGCTGTAAAATGAGTGGACTGGACTAGATGGCTCCTAAAATTTCTTCTGGCTGTATATCTATTATCCTATAAATCCTATTATTTACAGTTTAAACAATCCATAGGTTTTCCCCAGGGGAAAAAAAATTACAGTCAAAAGTTTCAGTGTTATAGCAGTTAAATTTAAATAACAAGGAACAATTTTCCAAACAAGCAGGAGAAAGAGTTTTAGCTATGAACAATTGCCAGTTGAAATAATCCAAGATAGTTCTCCAGTCATGAGAAATCAAAAACAAAAATGGAATAAAATATTCCAAAAAGCAAAGGAACTTAAGCTGCTATACAAAATAACATGTCTTACAAAACCAAACCTAATAATCAATGAAATAAATTTGAACTGCTACAAAATATAGAATTTGAACCATTCTTCAAAAAAAAGTGATCAGAACATTCATTTTGCAAACATTCCGAAAAAGATATACAAGAAAAGTGAATAATTACAAATTCCAAGACTAATTACCTTTATTCTTTCATGTTTATGAGCAATTAAATAGAAAAAAAGTAGACTAACCAGTAAATGAAGGGATGAACAATCAGGACAGAAAAACTTAATGGGCTAACAAAGAATTGGAAAAGCAGCAAGAAAAAAACCAAATTAATAGAATACAGAAAATATACCATGCTGCCCCATAAGTAAGTAATTTTTTTTGTGTGTGTGGGACAGACAAAATGGAAAGAAGTTGAAAAACAATGACATGAGGTGGGAAGAGACAAAGGAGAGCTAGAAATATAGCCCCACTCAGTCCAGAGTAGGGACTAGAAAGCATAATTGCTTTAGTCTTTCAATAAGATTGGAGGCTGTGGGAGAAGAGTATAAAAGCATATAGAATGGGGACAAGGATGGCAAGGTTAGAAGCTATGTTTCACCCCTGAAGTCAAAATGAAAATAATATTTGAATATTGGGGTAGAAAAGGGGGAGGAGGCATATAAGCTGTGGTAGGAAACTTACAGTTGGTTTTGCCTGAGGAGTAATTTATACATTGGGGGGACTACTTTGACTTTTTTTTTGTAATTGCTTCTATATCTTGTTTGGTTAAGAATACATATCCTACCCATACTTGTGAAAAGGATATTTGTTTCTCCTGTATTTATTTAATGAAATGATATTTAACTTTAAGGGCACATATTCATTTTGAATATATTATGGAATATTGTATAAGGTGTTGGCCTAAACCTAACTTCTGTCAGACTGCTTTACAATTTTTCCAGCAGGTTTTACATACACACACACACACATACACGCATATGTATATGCACACATAGATACAAATTTGTGTGTATATATATATATATATTTTTATATACATATGTACAACCTGTACATGCATCTGTGTATAAAGATACACATATACATATACACATATATAAATGTGAGCTTTTTTCTAAATAATGTATGTTTTCAAGTTTTTTGAAGATTGTGTTATTAAGTTACATTGTTTCTGATTTGTTCTTGTCTGGTCTGTTCCTTTGACCTACTTCTCTATTTTTAAACTGATAACAATTAATGTTGATGATTGCTACTTACAGTTTGCAGTCTGAAAGTGCTATTGCAGTTTTATTGATTATTTCCTCATACATTTTTCATTATTTTCCTAAATATTGTATATAAAATAATTTTTTTAAAATTTTTTTAACGATTTCTGTAAAATATCCTTTGATTCTTTGATAGGGGTAGCATTAAAACTATAAATGAACTTCGCTAGTTTTGTTATTTTTATTATTGTTTTGGCATGGCTCACCCAAGGGCCAAATCTGTTCTTTATTTCTTTAATCAGTTCTTTTCAATTGAATTTATCCAAGTATTTTCTGTGCTTTGGTAGACTGATTTCCTAAATATTTTGTAGTTATTTTGAATGGGATTTGTCTTCTTTTATTGCCTCTTTGATTTTGTTATTGCTATACAAAAATTATGTTGATTTTATAGCCTTAAACACTGCTAATGCTATTAGTTATCTTAATTAGAATTGTTGCTGATACCCTAGGATTTTCTAAGTGAATCATCATATCATCAACAAATAAGGATATTTTTATCTCCTTTATGCTTATGTTTATACCTTTAATTTCTTTTTCCTGTCTTATGATTGCTAACATTTCTAGAACTATGTCAAATGATATTGGGGACATTGGTTAAATTTTTATGGTTAGTTTGACACCTTGTTAACATTAGTATCTAATTTTCACCATCCTCAGTCCTTTGTGTTTTCTGTTATTATATCAGCTATGAGACAGGGAGGGAAGGGGGGGAGAATTCAATTAGTTAAAGACCAACAATCTCTCAAAAATATTATAAATTTGTAATCATCAGACTATTTTAATAGTTAAAATGGGACATATTAAAAAGAGAAAAATCAAAAACAGATGAACTAAAAGCTAGCTATTTTGCAAGCCTGAAAATGTAAATTCCTAGCAAAACAATCTATCTGACAAAATTATTTGGGAAAACTCAAAAGAAATCTCATGGAAATTAGATTAGACCAACTAAAACCATATGTCATAAAAATCTGATTATTAAAGGTCAAATCACACAAAAAAAATAGAAAAAAAACCAGATTAAGTATGTTTCATGATTACAGACAGGGTATGAATTCTTAACAAATCAAAGTGATCACAAAATATATAATTTAAGCTACATAAAATTAAAGATGTTTGCATGAGCAAAACACAAACAACTATGGCATGAAAGGAAGATACCATTCAGGAAATATTGATACAAAAAAAAGTAAATAAAATATCAGCAATTGATCGCAAAGATCACACATTATGACTAGGTCAGGTTTATATCAGGAATACAGGACTGGTTCAACATTAGAAAAACATATAGATACCAAAATTGACAAAAATAATATAATTATCTAAATAGATCCAGGAAAAGCTGTTAACAAAATATAACACTCATTCCTATTGAAAACCCTGGAAAGCATAGGAATAAATGGAGCTTTCTTCAAAATGATAAGTAGTATTGAAGCTAAAAACAACAGCAAGCATTATCTGTAATGTGAATAAGCTTGAAGACTTCCTAATAAGATCAGGGGTAAAGGAAGGATGTCCATTATCACCAATATTATTCAATATTTTACTAGAAATGCTAGCTCTAAACAATAAGAAAAAATGAAAGAATAAGATAGGCAATGAGGAAATAAAATTATCTCTCTTTGTAGACAATATGATAATGTGCTTAAAGAATTCTGGAGAATCAATTAAAAAAACTAGCTGAAACAATTAAGTTTAGTAAAGTTGCAGAATGTAAAATAAACTCACATAAATTATGAACATTTCTATATATTACCAACAAAGTCCACCACTGGTAAAAGTTAGAAAGAGAGATTCTATTTAAAATAAATTGAGACAGTATAAATATTTGAGTCTACCTGCCAAGACAAACTCAAGAACTATACAAACATGAGTATAAAACTATTTTCACACAAAGACAGATCTAAACAAATTGGGAAATATTAATTGTCATGGCTTGAAGTCAATATGATAACAATTCCACCTAAATTAATTTACTTATTCAGTGCTATACCAATCAAACCACCAAAAATATTATTTTATTTTATAGAGTTAGAAAAAACAATAATAAAATTCATTAGGAAAAACAAAAGGTCAAGAATATCAAGAGACTCAATGAGAAAAAAATGAAAGAATGTGGCCTATCAATATCAGATATCAAACTGTATACAAAGTGGTAATCATCAAAACAATCTGGCCCTAAGAAATATAGTGGTGGGTCACTGGAATAGATTAGGTACATAAAAGAGAGTAGTAAATGACTATAGTAATCTAGTGTTTGATAAACCCAAAGACTCAACTTTTGGGACAAAAATTCACTATTTGGCAAAAACTGCTGGGAAAACTGAAAAGCAGTTTGACAGAAACTAGTTACAGACCAATATTTCACACCATAAGATAAAGTCCAAATGAGTACAAGATTTAGACATAAAGTACGGTCTCATAAGTAGTTTAGGGGAGCATGAAATATTTTACCTCTTGTTCCTATGGATAAGGGAAGAATTCATGATCAAATAAGAGGATCACAAGAAGATGGATAATTTTGATTACATTAGATTAATTTTTTTCCACAAACAAAACCAATGTAGTCAAAATTAGAAAGAAAGCAGGAAGCTGAAAAAAATCATAGCAAATTCCTGTGATACAGACTTCATTTCACAATTATATAGGGAATGGGGTCAAATTTAGAAAAAAAAACTGAATCATTCCCCAACTAATAAGTGGTCAAATGATATGAAGAAATCAAAGCTACCTGTAGTCATGAGAAAAAATTCTCAAAATCACTATTGATGAGAGAAACGCAAGTTAAAACAGATGTGTGATAATCTGTGCTAGGTATGAACCTATTTGAATGACTAATATGATAGAAAAAGAAAATGACAAATGCTGGAGTGGATGTGGAAAAATTGAGATGCTAATGCATTGTTGGTGAAGTTGTAAACTGGTCCAACCCTTCTGGAGAACAATCTCAAACTATGGCCAAAGGGCTACAAAACTGAATATACCCTGTGACACAGCAATAACACTACTATGTCTGTATCCCTAAAAGATCAAAGGAAAAAGGGAAAGAATGCATATGTGTAAAAATAGCAGATCTTTCTGTGTTGTCAAAGAATTACAAATTTTAGGGAATGACTATCAATTGAGGGAATGACAGAACAAGTTGTATATAAAATTGTGATGGAATACTACTGTTCTATAAGAAAGGACAAGTATCATGGTTTCAGAAAAAGTTGGGGAGACTTCTATGAACTGATACGAAGTGAAGTAGGAAGAAGCAGGAGAACATTGTACACAGAGATAGCAATATTGTTCAACAAAGAACTGTGAATGGCTTAGCTACTTTGATCAATTATCTAAGTCAACTCTTGAAGGACTCATAATGAAAAATGCTCTCTCTCCAGAGAGAGAATGGATAAAATCTGAGTTGATTTAAGTATAATTTTTTCACTTTGTGTTTCTTTCTTTTTCTCAACATAACTAATATTGAAATACATTTTGCATGATTTTACATGTATAATTGATATCATATTGCTTGCCTTCTCAATGGATAGTGGAAGGATTAGTAGGAGAGAATTCAGAAGTCAAATAAATGTTAAAAAATAAATAAATAAGTTGACTTTTAAAAAGAAATTAAATACTATGAAGTTATAATTAAAAGATATATCAGAAAGTATGTCCTTATCTTTTTTGTGAAAGTGGAGGGTAATGTGTATGGAACAATCCACATAATGTCAGAATGTGTGTGTGTGTGTGTGTGTTGTGTGTGTGTGTATGTTAGTTTTCCTGAATACTTCCTTCCCTTTTTAACTCTTTGTTTTAAAAAATTACTCTGGGTAAGATGGGAATTAGAGAGAGATATATATTGGGAAACATAGATGATATAAAAATAAAAACAGTAAAATGTGTACTTACTACGAGGTAAATATAGACTTTAATATTCCTCTCTCAGGGCTGTTATACACACAAGCATATATATATATATATATATATATTATATATATATATATATATATATATATATATATATATATATATATATATATATATATATGCGTGTGTGTGTGTGTGTGTGTGTGTGTGTGTGTATAAATACACACATAGCTTCCTCTTCCACTATGCCCTGTGCAACCTCCATTCCAACTTTTCATATCTTTCTACAGTCTGCTCATTATGCTTGCAAAACTTCTTGGAAAGCTTTGATTCTTTTAAGGCTCAATTCAGTATACCTCCATTAAGAGGTCTTTCCTGACCTTAATTTGCTGTTGCCCTAATCATACTATCAATGGAAATTTTTTGTTATACATCCTCTATTTACTTATGTAGCAATTGTAGGGTGGTGAACAGACCTTCTTGCGCCAAAACAGAAAGGCTTCAGGCTTCCAACGTGATATAGTATCCCATTACATTCACATATGCCAATTAGTTCAGACATTGATTAGGCATCCCCTTAGTTTCCAGCTTTTGCCAACACAAAAAGATTTGCTGCAAATATTTTTTCACATATAGGACCTTTTTCTCCTTGATTTCTTTTAGCATGGGCCTAGCAGTGGTGTAACTGGGTTAAAGGGCATACAGGAAGAGAGTGCCTAAGAAGAGAATTATTACCAAAACAAAGAATAGAGAAAATCGCAAAGAATGAAATAGATTATGTAAAACTGAGAAACATTTGTAATGAACAAAATTAACACAGATTGGCTAAGAAAAGAAACTGTCAACTGGAAAAAGAAATATTTTAATTCACTATCTCTGATTTTTAAGGAATTAACAATAACATATGATCATAACCTAGTTCCCAATGATGAAAATACTCAAAAATTTTGAAAGATTGTAAAATAAGTTGCAAACTGTTAATAATGATAAAAATAATGTTCCAGATTACTAATAATAAAAATGTAATTTAAAACATCTCTGAGTTTTCAACAGAAAGCCAATAAGTTGGAAGATGTGATAAGAAATTTAAATAGTGCTTTAGGAGGAGCCATGAGTAGACAGACACACTATATGCTATTGATGATAGTGTAGATTGGTCTAACCATTCTGGAATTTGATTTGGAATTATGCCCCAAAAGTGACTAAAATGTTCTTATCACCTGCATTCAGTCCATCATAGCTTTCCCCTTCCTTCTTTCCAGCTCTTCTTTATGTATTCATTGACTAGAATTCAAGCTCTAGAAGGTATGCATGGTCTTGCTTGCATATATTTGCATCCACAGTGCCTCAAAAAAAGTAAGCACTTAATAAAAGATCTATCTATCTATCTATCTGTCTGTCTGTCTGTCTGTCTGTCTGTCTATCTATCTATCTATCTATCTATCTATCTATCTTTTCTTGCCCTGTAATCCAGAGATCCCACTATGAGACCCATACTTAGAGGAGGTAAAAAGAAGAAAGACAGGTAGCAAATGTACCAAAGAATTCATCAACACTTTTTTTCTGGTAGCAAAAGAAAAATAGAAACAAAAAATGGCCCCCATTGATTAGGTAATAGATATGCAAATTGTAACATTTTACTAGGCTATGTTTTTACTACATTACATATTTATATGTGTACACATGTGTATTTGTATATATATATATGCACATATGCATACATGTACATGCACATATATAGCATGTATGCATGTATGTATGCATATCATTCACATACACACATACTCATGAACATTAAAAAGCAGTGGCAAGAATGTAAATCAAAACAACAAAACTGAATATTTTCTACAAAGATTATAATGATCAATTTTGACCTTGGAGAAAAAAATTTTAAAATTCCATTCTTTCCCTTCATTGCAAATGTGTGTGTGTGTGGGAAAATGGGTGCAGGACGTGAGGTGAGTATAATCTGTATCCAGTCAGACTTCGTAAATATGAAAATTAGTTTGCTGAAGTGCATTTTTTTCTTTTCTCTTTCATTTTTTGTCATGAACATATTCACTTGGCAAGGGAAGAGGAAGGCATCAATTTTGAAATCAAGGTGATTTAAAAACAAAAGATATCAATACAATTTTAAAATTGTTTAAAAGTTTCATTTCTCCTTGGATAACTTCCTCTAGGGAAGGGGCACGTGAAGGAATTAGTACTTTGTAGGTCTGGGATTCAAGCATTAGTTTGAATCATTGAAGACAATCTGAGTTGCATCTTGAGTGACTGATGAAATTATATCATAGGACAATAATAAGAAGTCAATGAGATTTAGTTATAGCATAGTATATTGTGTATATAACTATTGTGAAACAGTTTTCCTCAGGGCAATTTTAGGGACTTTGTATTGGTTGGTTTTGCTGAATTATTTTTCTTTTAAAAATACAGAGGCAAGTATCCTGAGTAAGAGAGGTTAGAGATCTGGTCAATAACAATAGTAATAATAACAATAATAACAACAACAATAATAACTACCATAATAGCTGGGCAACTAGGTGGCACAGTGGTTAGAGTGCTATGCCTGAAATCTGGAAAAACTGAGTTCACATATGGCCTTGGACACTTACTAGCCATGTGATCCTGGACAAGTCATTTAACTTCTGTCTAGCTCATTTTCCTAGATTGTAAGATAAGGATGATAATGGTGACTACTTCCTACAGCTGTTGGGAAGATCAAATGAGGTAATACTTGCCAGGTGCTTAGCACAATGCCTGGAACATAGTAGGTTCTATATTAATTTTTATTCCTTTTCCTTTCCCCCTTATATTTCCCTCTAATATTTACATAGTGTTTTAAGATTTTCAAAGTGCTTCACATGTAATATCTCATTTGGCTCAGGGATAAGGAAGAAGGGAGGCGAGAAGAAATAAGAGGACAAGAGGAGAGGAGAGAAGATAAGCATCACAATGCACTTAGTGCAAGCTGGGTCACTTTTGTGAATTTCATCTTCTTAGCCCAAGCTGAAAATGAATTAAGCACTCTGCTGTCATATAACAGCAGCTTCAAACTTCATTCAGCATCTGTTATAATAGATCCCATAAAAGCCAAAAGTTCTGGGTTTCCAATATTCAAGAAAACCCTGTTTTTAAAGGATTAAAAGCTAGCTCTGCTCAATTGATGTTTGCCATGTACTTTGGCACATTATGTCATCTTTGCTCAGCTTGCAAAAAGGAAGATAATGTGTTTTCACCATAGCATGCATGTTACATATTTTTGCACTTATATATTTTATTGGAAAGAAAAGGAGATGAGGTTTTATAGCATCCACAGACTCTTGTTTCTGGATTTTTGATCTCCCAAGCTTGAACTGTAAGATAAAAATTGATTCCAAACTTGGCTTATGATGAAATGACTTTATGATTTCCCAGAGTTCATTGCCCTGCAATGTCTCCAAAGACATTAAACACCAAATTATCCATAAATCAAAATCTTATGCCTTTTCCCTTTCCTCTCATTTGTAGCTTCCAAAAACTATAACCCTAAATTGTTGTATCTGATGAACCTAAGAGCTAAATCTGTTGTGTTTCTCTTCACCTACCACAGGTTGGGACAAGGGTTGAATCCCCATCATGGTTTGTGACTGAACACTTTGCCGAAGGTTAATTGAAAGCTCCCTGGTTTGGGGAACAGAAGAGGAGAAAGGAATCCTTTAAGTCCCTACTCATATAGAGCATAGGATTACTATATTGACAAGCCACAATCAAGAGCAAGTAAAATGAGTTGAATGGTCCAGAGGCAGAAGCAGAGCCATAACTAGTAATTTGAGCACCTAAGGTAAGCTTAACAAACCTGCTTTTTAAGGCAAATTTAAATGAAGTAGGCAAATTGGCTCCTGGATTCAGTGCCCTGAACTAAAGTCCAATTTGTACTTTCCTAGCTCCGCAGGAGATAGCCTAAAATGAAATTAGCATTAAATATAGTATAACATTCAGCTGGTGAGCTTTAAATTCAATTTAACTTAACAAGTATTTATGAATTACCTATGTGCCAAACACTGTGCTAGGTGCTAGGGACACACACACACACACACACACACACACACACACACACTCTTAACTATCTTACTTTGTACAGCTACCACTGCTTTTATTATTGTCCATGAATTAATGGCCAGCTCTCAGTGGAAATGGACAAATCTGTTTCTTGACTTGATCCATGGATATTTTTTTTTCTCCACCACCAAGAGAAAATTGCAATTTATGGGAAATGGGAGAGGGAAATCAGGAGAGATTAACTTCTGTCCATTTGAGCTAGAATGAAAATTTGGGCCAACTTGGATTTGAATCCTACGTGTAGCTAACAAAATGATACCATGTTTAAGCTGTAAGTGACAATCCAGCCCTAATTCTGCTCCTCTAAAGGCTCGATGGTCATCTTCCTATTGAGTAACCAGCTGTTTTAACATCTAGGCCCAGGTGTCCAGGTTTAAGAAGAAGGAAAATTGTAGTGAGAGAAATATTTATTTATTCATGGAACATTTGCCCAAAGGTACTGTGTCCATCTGTTACATATTGAAATTTTTCCTTATTAGCAATGTTCAAGCTATTTAAGCTGGTGATCATCTAGTCTTAATAGCTCATAAAACAGGAAAGCCAAAAGGGATGGTCAAATGACATCTAGTATTTCCCTGCCCCACTGCCAGAATATAAAAAGACTAGAAAAAGACTAGAAGCCTTCATAGAAAGTAGTCCTAAGGCTGCTTCTTTTTCTCATCATCGTTAGGTCAAGGAAATCAGTGAGGAAACCTAGTTTAGTGAACAGAACTCTAGAAGTGGAGGCAGGAAGACCTGAGTTTGAATTCTGCTTTAGACTTTTATGTATGAGATATTAGGAATTTACCTGCCTGTGCCTCAGTTTTCTCACAAGTAAAATGAGGGGGTTAGACTCAATTATCTCTAAGATTCCTCCAAGCTCTAAATCAATGATCCTATGAAATAGTTATCCATATGCAGGTCATACAATGAAAAGAAAATCCCTGCACTTTCCTGCTAAGGCATTGCTACAATTTTCAAAAGACTACAGAATAAATCATTTATCCCTTCTGGAAACGTACCAAAGTACCTCATGGAGGACTCTAGCAGCAGCCAGCATGCAGCCCAGCCACCGATCCCTGGTCAGTACAGGTGTTTGCTCTCCCCAGCAGCTGTTACTATTAAAAAAATAATTCCTTTCAGTTTCAGCTTCAGCACCCAGGTGACAAGTTCTGAAATGCTTTTTCTTCCATAGCCATTTGGCCCAAATCAGGCCAGCTGATTTGCGTGCAGCTGTTGATGTGTTCACTGGGGCTTGGGGCAGGATGGCTGTATCGTTTCTCTCTCCCCTCCCCTCCCAATTCTTCTTTCCAAAAGACCTTTCATTTTTTGGAGTCACCTTTAGTACAGAGGAAGACAGAGGAAAGCTAAATACATCTTTCTTCTCTCTATCTGAACTGGGTGCCTAGGAAAAACTAAAGAGTTGTCTGTGGGTATATTCATACAAATGAGGAAGAAACAAAACCAGGGTCTTGAGGTGTTCTTGTTAAAAGGGATTCATTCAAAGTGCAGAACGGTTAAGAGAGGATGCACCAGAGGGGAATCAACAGTGAAGGTTATATCCTTGCTTTGTAAACACCCATTTGTGCATTTAATACAATATGGCAGTTGGGAGCTCTTCTTTCATTGTGGCTTGTGACATTCTGACTTTTCTATGAGGCACACCAAGAAAATAAAACTCTCCTCCTCACATATATTACATTTGTAGAGAACAATACACATTTGTTATGTGCCAGGCATTGTGTTAAATGCCTTATAAATATTATCTCATTTGAGACTCACAACAACCCCATGAGGTAAGTACTATTATTATCTCCATTTTACAATTGAGGAAACTGAGGCAAACAGTGGTTAAGTGAAGAAGGCTCCTCAATTATTCCCTCCCAATAGAGATGAAGAAACTTAATCTCAGGAAGTCTGAGACTGATCCAGAATCTTATAACTGGGTAATAAGTATCTAATTTTCCTGATTTCAACTCTAGCATGCTATTCATTATGTCATGCTGCCTTTATATATAAGGAACAAACTTTATTATTATTCCCATTTTGGAAATGAGGAAACAGAAACAGTTACCTTGTTCACTGTCCCTAAGCTAGATAGCTATGAAATCAGGACTAGATCTCCACACTGTAGGCTAGTAATTTTTTTTCTACTTAAAAAAAATTCATTGGTAGAATTCCCACTTTCCTACCCATTAAAACCAAAACAAGCTTCAGAGGAGCAATACAACCTATGCAAGTAGGTAATAATGGGTATTCAACTAGCTGAAAATGAGGCAACCAGTGACAGGAAGACTTTACTGTGCACATTCTCAACACTAATAGGCATGAACTTAAAAAAATAAAAGACAATAATACCTTCATGATCTTCATTGAAAACTTAAGAAATAACTAACCTGAAGTAGTCACATCTCCACTTAGGTTTTCTAGCTAACAGCTATTTTTTAATTCCCAGGAAATGAAAAGTACTAGAACCATAAACAGCACACAGCAAAGGGGACTTTGTGCCATGCTCCCAAAAACGGAGTGTGCATCCTCTTCATAGTGACTATCACTTTGATGCCTCATTTCTCAGTCCTCTGGGGGCATGCAACACAGATGCCTTGGTTGCTGTGATCTCCCACCCATTCCCATGTCCACCTTCCTCCTCTCTTATACTAAGAAGGCCGAACTTTTTGGAATGAGTCATTTACTCATAGCATTCTTACACTCCAGGATGTACTCTGCTTTGCTCTGATTTCATCTGATCTGATTGCTCTCTCATTCTCTGATTATCTTTTATGACCTTATTCCAATGCCTAACCCATATCAGAAAGTCTTATGTGCCATGGACTTGATCTTGGCACGTCTTCTATGCTGTTACTTTTACCTCCTCCCTTCCCAAATGATTGTGCCGCAGGTGTAGTTATGACTCATTGTACATCTGACAACTATTATAATTGCTTCACCATTGTAATTCCTTGGAGATTCAATAAGAATCCCCATTGAATTGAGAAATTAACAGCATGGTGCATTTCAATACGCAGAGTATATGTTTTAAGAACTGTATTAAGAACATGTGGATTAGCTATCCATAATGTGACATGTTTTTCTTACAAAAGATTATGTGGTATTAAAGTTCAATGCACATACATACTACAAATCACAAAAGCAGAATACTCCAAAAAAAATAAAGTTGGAATTCTTAAATGTTACCTTTGTTGGATGTTTAAGCTGAAACACCTATTAAGGTGGGGACAATTCTTTGGAATAGTATCAGAAAGCAAAGGGAAAAGGAAATTTTTGTGTGCTTATATATCATATACAGGTAAGATCAAACCATACTGGGATTCTTTTGTTCAGCATGGTAATCAAAGCATTGTCTCTCAAAGTCACATGTAATTTAGAACTAGAAGTGACCTTAAAGATTATCTAGTCCAGGAAGCCACATCTGGGAACCAAGATGGTGGAGTAAGCAGTAAATCATCATATCATATCATCTCTCTCCCATATTCACCTCCAAGCAATCATAAAATAGTGCCTTAAAAGAAATCCCGGGACAACAGAACCAGCAAAAAGAGGGGATGAAACAGTCTTTGAGCTAAAGAAACTTAGAAGATTGGCAGGAAAAGTCTGTCTCACTCAGGGTAGCTCAGTCCAGGACTGGAAGCATCCCAGAAAGCCAGCAGCAAGCCCCACCTCAGTAAACCAGCAGTAGATCCTGAAGCCCAGTGTGTAGAGCAGGCAAATGCCAACACTAGGCCCACTCATGTGCCTCAGCATAGCCAGGGGAATAGGCAAACTTCAGCTCTGAGAACCACCACGTGCTTCAGTATACCCTGGGCACACAGGCAGCCTCCAGTGGCCTGAACACCATATGTTTCAGTGTATTTGCCCTGGGAAATGCACAAACATACCACCAGCCTCAGCACACACCAGACAGCTGCGCTAAGAATGTGGCTCAGCAGTAGGTAAGATGCTAGACCCCTACAGACTCCAGAAGCACCAGCCACAACCTACCCCATCCCCTCAGCATAGCACCAGACATGAAGGTCCCCTGGGGGGCCTCAAAGCAACATCAGTGCAACACCAGGTAAACAGTCAGGGCCTGTATCCCCTGGCACAAGAAGACTAAGACAGCACCCCTTCAATCCCTAGAAGCAGAGACCAAATTTAAAAGAAAGTAAAAAGGCCAAAAATATGAGCAAACAGCAACAACAAAAAGAATCTGACCATAGAAAGTTATTGTGGTAACAGGGAAGGTCAAGACAAACTCAGAAGATGACAACAATATCAAAATACCTATAGGCAAAACCCCGAAGAAAAATGGGAAATGGTCTCAAGCCAGGAGAGAACTCATGGAAGAGCTCAGAAAGGAGCTTAAGAATCATGTAAGAGAGGGCAGAGCCAAGATGGTGGAGTAAAAGCAATTACTTGCTTGAGCTCTCACCCAAACCCCTCCAAATACCTGTGAAAAATGGCTCTAAGCAAATTTTAAAGCAGAAGAACCCACAAAAAGACAGAGTGAAATAAATTTCCGGCCAAAGACAACCTGGATGGTTGATCAGAAAAGTATATCGGCTAGGTGGTGCAGTGAATAGAGCACTGGCCCTGAAGTCAGGAGGAACTAAGCTCAAATCTGGCCTCAGACCAAATACTTGATACTCACTAGCTATGTGACCCTGGGCAAGTCACTTAACCCCAACTGCCTTAAAAAACAAACAAGAAAAAGAAGAAGAAAGAAAGAAAGGTATATCACACCAGGCTGGGAGAGGAATGAAGTCTGGTGTGGGCACGAAGTCAAAACACACCTCAGTGAACCTGGAGCAGGCCTCAGAGGGCTGAACGTCTGGCCGCTGTGGTACTTTCCTGGCTTGTCAACCCACAAATGCCAAAAAAACTTAGAAGGTCAGTGGGAAAAGTCTGTGACTGAGGTGAGAGAGAACCTCAGTCCCAGCCCCAATCCCTGCACACAGCCCTGGGCCTGGCAGCTGCTTCTGAAGTTTCTGGCCCACAGACTGAGGGGGCATCAAGTGACTGATCAGAGGGGGATTGCAGGGATCTCTTTGCTGGTACAGGACTCTTTTGCTTTGCCAGTCCTTGAATCTGGGTCACAGTTCTGGGTGGTGATTCTGGGGCAAGGAGGAGTGCTGGCATGGTGGAGCTTGTAGCAGTAGTGAGGAGAAAATCCTCCTCACAGTTCCAAGACAGAGAAGAGTGCTGGTGGTAACTCAGACCAGAGCATAGGCCAAGAAAGGAGTAAACACCTTGCCCCTTGATCATACCACCTTGGGAGAACTGAAAACTTACAGGTCCCTAGAAGTATCTCTGAAAATAGCAGCACAAATTCCCTGAAGTTTGGGTCAGTACATTCTCCACACTGGAAGCAGACCTTTACCTTAACAAAGAGCTTATAACTCAAGTAATTGGCTGGAATCATGAGCAAACTTTGCAAAAAAAGTCAGACCATAGAATCTTTCTTTGGTGACAAAGAAGAGTACAGCATACAACTAGAAGAAGACAACAAAGTCAAAGCTCCTACATCCAAAGCCTCCAAGAAAAATTATGAATAGGTCCTAGGCCATGGAAGAGCTCAAAAAGGATTTTGAGAAGCAAGTAAGAGAAGTAGAGGAAAACCTGGGAAGAGAAACGAGAGTGATGCAAGAAAATCATGAAAAACAAATCAACAGCTTGCTAAAGGACACCCAAAAAAAATACTGAAGAAAATAACACCTTAAAAAATAGCCTAACCCAAACTGCAAAAGTGATCCAAAACGCCAATGAGGAATAGAATGCCCTAAAAAGAAAAATTGTCCTAAAGGAAAAGGAAGTTCAAAAGCTTACTGAAGAAAATGCTTCCTTAAAAATTAGAATGGATCAATTGGAAGCTAGTGACTTTATGAGAAATCAAGACACTGTAAAATAAATCCAAAAGAATGAAAAAATAGAAAATAATGTGAAATATCTCATTGGAAAAACAACTGACCTGGAAAATAGATCCAGAAGAGAAAATTTAAAAATCATTGGACTATGTGAAAGCCATGATCAAAAAAAAAAAGCCTACACATCATCTTTCAAGAAATTATTAAGGAAAACTGCCGTGATATTTTAGAACCAGAAGGCAAAATAGAAATTGAAAGAATCCACCAATCTTCTGAAAGAGATCCCCAAAGGAAAACTCCTAGGGATATTGTAGCCAAATTCCAGAGTTCCCAGGTCAAGGACAAAATATCACAACTGCCAGAAAGAAACAATTCAAGCACTGTGGAAACACAATCAGGATAACAGGAGACTTCGCAGCTTCTACATTAAGGGACCAGAGGGCTTGGAATATAATAGTTTGGAGGGCAAAGCAGATAGGATTACAACCAAGAATCACTTACCCAGCAAACTGTGTATAATCCTTCAGGGGAAAATATGGTCATTCAGTGAAATAGAGGACTTTCAAGCATTCTCAATGAAAAGACCAGAACTGAAAAGAAAATTTTACTTTCAAATACAAGACTCAAGAGAAACATGAAGAGGTAAACAGGAAAGAGAAATAAAAAGGGACTTATTAAGGTTGAACTGTTTACATGCCTGAATAGAAAAATGATATTTGTAACTCATGAGACCTTTGTCAGTATTAGGGTAGTTAGAGGGAAAGAATTATATGCATGAATATACATAGATAGATAGACAGATAGATAGATAGATAGATAGATAGATAGATAGATAGATAGATAGAGGAAACAGGGTGAGTTGAAGATGAAGGGGTGATATCTGGAGAATAAAATTAAGGGGTGAGAGAAGATTATAATGGGAGAAGGCGAAAAGGAGAGGTAGAATGGGATAAATTATCTCACACAAAACAGACAAGAAAAGGCTTTTACAGTAGAGGGGAAGTGGGGGAAGGTGAGAGGGAATGAGTAAATCTTATTCATATCATATTTGGCTTAAGGAGGGAATAACATACATACTCAAATGGATGTGGAAATCTATCTTACCCTACAGGAAAATAGGAGACCAAGGGGAGAAGACAGCAGGGAGATGATAGAGGGGAGTGCAGATTGGGGAAGGGGGTAATCAGAAGCAAACACTTCTAAGGAAAGATAGGGTCAAAAGAGAGAATAGAATAAATGGGGTGGGTGGGATGGGATTAAGGGAAAATACTTAGTTTTTCACAAAGTGACTACTGTCAAAGTGTTTTGCATGACTACACATCTATAACCTGTATTGAGTTGCTTGCCTTCTCAATGAGGGTGGGTGGGGAGGGAGGAAGGGAGAAAATTTAGAACCCCAAGTTTTAAAAACAAATATTAAAAATTGTTTTCACATGCAACTAGGAAATAAGAAATACAGGAAATGGAGTATAGAAACCTATCCTGCTCTACAGGAAAATAGAAGGGGAAGGTGATAAGAAAAGGGGAGGAGAGATAGAAGGGAGACCAGATTTAGGGGAAGAGGTATTCAGAATGCATGCCATCTTGGGGTGGAGGGAGGGATGAGATAGAGAAAAAATTTAGAACTCAAAATCTTGTGGAAGTGAATGTTGAAAACTAAAATAAATAAATTAATAATAATTTTTTAAAAATCATATAAGAGAGGTAGAAGAAAAAAGTTGGGAAAAGAGATGAGTGATGAGAGAGAATTATGAAAAAAACAAGTCAACAATTTGGAAAAAGAAAACAGCTATTTAAAAAGTAGAATTGGACAATTGAAAAAAGAGATACAAAAATCCCCTGAAGAAAACAACTCCTTAAAAAGTACAATAGTGTACAAAAATATTCATAGCAGCTCTTTTTGTGATGGCAAAAAATTGGAAATTGAGAGGATGCCCATCAATTGGGGAACGGCTGAGCAAGTTGTGGTATATGGATGTAATGGAATACTATTGTGCTATAAGAAATGATGAACAGGCTGACTTCAGAAAAACCTGGCAAGACTTGTATGGTCTGATGCTGAGTGAAATGAGCAGAACCAAGAGAACATTGTACACAATAACAGCCACGTTGTGCAATGACTAATATTAATAAACTTAACCCTTCCCAGCAATACAAGAATCTAAGACATCTCCAGAGGTCTAGTGATGGAAAATGCTATCCACATCCAAAGAAAGAACTACAAAAGTTGAATTGCTATTTTTTCCCCCTTCTGTTGAATTTTGTTTCCTCTTTCTGATGGTTCTTCCTACTGGTTTTAATTTTTATTATAGCATCACTAAGATGAAAATATGTTTAATAGGAATGTAAATGTATAGCCTATATCAGATTGTGCGCCATCTGGGGAGGGTGGTGGGGAGGAAGGGGGAGAAACATTTTAAACTCAAAAGCATCTGGAAGTGATTATTAATAAATCAAAATAAATTTATAAAATTTAAAAAAAAAGAAAAGAAAAAAAGTACAATATGCCAAATAGAAAAAAAAATTACAAAAGCTAATTGAGGAAAACAACTCCTTAAAAGTTAGATTTCAGCAAGTAAAATCTGATGACTCTATGAGACATGAAGACTCAATCAAACAAATTCAAAAGAATTTTAAAAAAACAGAAGAAAATGTAAAATATCTCATGGGAAAAACCACTGACCCAGAAAATAGATCTGGGGGGACAATTTCAGAATCATTGGACTACCTGAAAGCCTTATCAAAAGGAGGACCTGGGTAGCATGTTTCAAGAAATTATCAAGAAGAACTGCCTTGACATACTGGAATCAGAGGGCAAAATTGGCATTGAAAGAATCCACTAAGGCAGAGCCAAGATGGTGGAATAAAAAGACTTGCTTGAGCTGTCTTTCAAACCTCTCCAAATATTTGTAAAAAATGACTCTCAACAAAGTTTAGAGCAGCAGAGCCTGCAAAAAGACAGAGTGACACAAATTTCCAGCTCAAGACAACCTGGATGTTGATGGGAAAGATCTATTGGGCCAGGCTGGAAGAGGATCACAGTTCAGCATGGATATGCAGCCAAAGACCAGGGCCCAGAAAACCTGGAGTAGGCCTCAGGAGACTGAATCAAGGGGAGCTGTGCTGGTTTCCAGACTTCTCAACCCACAAACGCCAAAGACAACTTAGAAGGTCAGTAGGAAAGGTCTGTCAGATCTTGGTGAGAGAGGAGTGTGGGCCAGTCCTGGCCCTAGCAGAACCCCAGGTTGATGGCCACAGCAGCAGTGGATGCTTCCAGAGCTCTTGGCCCACAGACAGTGGGAGTACTGAGCAACTAATCAGAAGGATGTTGAAGGGATCTGTTTGCTGGTGCTAAGACAGGATTGTCTTGCTTTGCCCATGCTTGGATCTGGGTTGCAGTCCTATGTGGCAGTCCTAGGTTGAGGAGGAGCACTGACTGAGCTGAGCTTGTGGCAGCAGTGAAGAGAGAATCCTTTTTTCATTTCCAGGGCAAGAAAGAGTGCTTGTGGTCACTCACAGACGAGAGCACAGCCTAGGAGAGAAGTAAACACCTCTCCTTAGAACATATCACCTTGGAAGAACTGAAAACTTATAGGTCCCCAGAAGTATATCTGAAAACAGCTGCACAAAACCCCTGAAGCTTGAGACAGTACACCCCCCACACTAGAAGTAGAACCTTCCTCAACAAAGAGTTTAAAATTCAAGTGACTGGGGCAGCTAGGTCATGCAATGGATAGAACACTGGTCCTGAAGTCAGGAGGACCTGAGTTCAAATCTGGTCCCAGATCAAACACTTGACATGTACTAGCTGCATGACCCTGGGCAAGTCACTTAAGCCCAATTGCTTAAGTATACACACACACACACACACACACACACACACACACACACACACACTCACACACACACACACATTTAATGTCAAGTGACTGGCTGGTATGAAAAGAGGGAAAAAAGTCAAATTATAGAATCTTACTTTAGTGACAAGGAACATCAAAACATACAACCAGAAGAAGACAACAAAGTCAAGCTCCTACATCCAAAACCCTCAAAAAAAAATATGAATTGATCTCAGGCCATAGAACAGCTCAGAAATGATTTTGAAAATCAAGTAAGAGAAGTTGAAGAAAAATTGGGAAGAGAAATGAGGGTGATGCAGGAAAATCATGAAAAACAATTCAACAGCTTGCTAAAGGAGACCAAAAAAAAAATGCTGAAGAAAATAACACATTAAAAAATAGACTGACCCAAATGGCAAAAAAGGTCCAAAAAGCCAATGAGGAGAAGAATGTCTTAAAAAGCAGAATTGGCCAAATGGAAAAGGAAGTCAAAAGCTCATTGAGGAAAATAATTCCTTAAAAATTAAAATAGAGCAAGTGGAAGCTAATGACTCTATGAGAAATCAAGACACTGTAAAACAAAATCAGAAGAATGAAAAAATAGAAGACAATGTAAAATACCTAGTTGGAAAAGCAACTGACCTGGAAAATAGATCCAAAAGATGTAATTTAAAAATTATTGGACTACCTGAAAGCCATGATCTCAAAAAGAGCCTAGACATCATCTTTCAAGAACTTGTCAAGAAAAACTGCCCTGATATTCTAGAACCAGAGGGTAAAATAGAAATGGAAAGAATCCATCACCTCCTGAAAGAGATCCCCAAAGGAAAACTCCTAGGAATATTATAGCCAAATTCCAGGGTTCCCAAGTCAAGGAGAAAATATTGTAAGCAGCCAGAAAGAAACAATTCAAGTATTGTGGAAACACAATCAGGATAACATAAGATTTAGCAGCTTCTACATTAAGGGACTGGAGGGTTTGGAATATAATACTCTGGAGGGCAAAGGAAATAGGATTAAAACCAAAAATCACCTACCCAGCAAAACTGAGTGTAATCTATGAGGGAAAAGATTGATATTCAATGATGTAGAGGAATTTAATGTATTCTTGAGAAGCCAGAGCTCAATAGAAAAACTGACTTTCAAGTACAAGACTCAAGAGAAGCATGAAAAGGTGAACAGAAAAGAGAAATCATAAGGGATATATCAAAGTTGAACTGTTTACATTTTTACATGGAAAGATGATGTTTGTAACTCATGAGACCTCTTCCAGTATTAGAGTAGTTGGAGTGAATGTATATAGACCCAGGGCACAAGGTGAGTTGAATATGGAGGGATAATATTTAAAAAAGAAAATTAAGGGGTGAGAGGAGAATGTACTGGGAGAAGGATAAAGGGAGAGGCAGAATGGAGTAAATTATCTCACATAAAAGAGGCAAGAAAAAACTTTTACAGTGGAGGGGAAGAGGGAAGGGGTGAGAAGGATTGAGTGAACTTTACTCATTGGATTTGACCTAAGGAGGGAATAACGTACACACCCAATTGGATATGGAAATCTATCTTACCCTACAGGAAAGTAGAGGGGAAGGGAATAAGAGAGGGAGGGGTGATAGAAGGGAGGGCAGATTGGGGTAGCAGATAATCAGAAGCAAACATTTTGAGGAGGTACAAAGACAAAGGAAAGAATAGAATAAACGGCAGCCAGGATAGGATGGAAGGAAATATAGTTAGTCTTTCACATCATGATCATTATGGAAGTGTTCTGCTTAACTGCATATGTATAGCCTATGTTGAATTGCTTGCCTTCTCAATGAGGGTGGGTGGGGAGGGAGGAGGGGAGAGAATTAGGAACTCAAAGTTTTAGAAATGAATGTTAGAAAATGTTTCTGCATGCAATTGGGAAATAAGATACACAGGCAAAGGGGGTATAGAAATCTATCTTACCCTACAGGGAAATAGAAGGGAAGGGGAAGTTTCTCTTATGAGAAGGGGGGGGTGGTTATAGAAGGGAGAACAGATTGGGTGAAGGGGAGAATCAGAATGGAGGCTGTCATGGGGTGGGGTGAGAGGAGGGATGGGGAGATAATTTGGAACTCTAAATCTTGCAGAAGTTAATGTTAAAAACTATTAATAAAATAAATTGGGGAAAAAAAAAGAATCTACTGATCACCTCAGGAAAGAGATCCTAACATAAAAACTCCAAGGAACATTACAGCCAAATTTTCAGGTCAAGGAAAAAATAGTACAAGTGGCCAGAAAGAAACGATTCAAATGTCAGGATTACATAGGACTTATGCAGCTGCAACATTAAAGGATGGGAGGTCATGGAACATGATATTCTGGAAGGCAAAGGAGCTAGGACTACAACCAAGAATCATCTACCTGGTGAAGTTATGCATAATACATCAAGAGGAAAATGAGCATTCAAAGAAATTTCAAGCTTTCATAAGAAGAAGACTAGAACTAAACCAAAAATTTGACCTCCAATATGAAGACCTAAGAGAAGCATAAACAGGTAAAAAGGCAAAACAAAACATAAGGGATTTAACAAAGCTCAACTGTTTGCACCCCTGCATGAGAAGATGATACTTGTAACTTAAAAACTGTATCACTAATAGTACAGCTAGAAGGAATATACATAGACAGTAGTTGCAGGTAGAAGATGAATTTGAAGCAAAGACATAAAAATTATTAAAGAATGAGAAAAAGAAGGACACTGGGTACAGGAGGAAGGGAGAGGTAGAATGGGGTAAATTATTTCACATAAAGTGTGAAAGACCTATTACAATGGAGTGGAAGATGGGAGGGTGGGTGATGGGCATCTCTTGAACCTTACTCTCATCAGTATTGACTCAAAGAGGGAATGAGATGCAGAATTAGTTGAATATAGAAATCTATCTTACTCAACAGCGAACAGGAGGGGAGGAGATTAAGTAAAGGAAGAGGACTCACAGAAGGAAAGGGAGAAAGGGGGAAGTCATAGAGAGAAGCAAAACACTGAAGAGGAGTGAAAGGGCAAAAGGAGAGAGAACAAACAGGAGGAAAAATAGGATGGAGTTATTAATCATAACTGTAAATATGAGTAGAATGAACTCTCACATAGAACAGAAGTAGGTAACAGAGTGGATCAAAAATGGGAATCCTGCAATATGTTATTTACAAGAAACACACTTGAAGCAGAGAGACACATAGACTAAAGGTAAAGGGCTAGAGTGGAATCTATTATGTTTCAGCTAAAGTAAAAAAAAAAAGCAGGGGTAGCAATTCTGATCTCAAAGTAAAACCAAAAATAGATCCAATTAAAAGAGATAAAGAAGGAAATTACTTCTTGCTAAAAGGTATCATAGATAATGAAGCAGTATCAATATGAAACATATGCATCAAATGGTATAGCATGGAAATTCTTGAAGGAGAAGTTAAATGAGTTACAGGAATAAATCGACAGCAAACTATACTAGTGGGAGACCTCAGTTAACACCTCTTAGAACTTAATAAATCCAACCAAAAAATAAACAAGAAAGAAACTAAGGAGGTAAATAGAATGTTAGAAAATGTAGGTATGACAGAGCTTTGGAGAACTTTGAATGGGAACAGAAAGGAATATACCTTTTTCTCAGCAGCATGTGGCACCTACACAAAAATTGACCATGTATTAGGGCATAGAAATCTCAAAGTCAAATGTAGAAAGGCAGAAATTTTAAATGTTTTCCTTTAAAATCATAATACAATAAAAATTACATTCAATAAAGGGCAATGGAAAGATAGATCAAAAATTAATTGGAACTGAATAATCTAATCCTAAAAAATAAGTGGGTCAAAGAACGAAATCATTTTATTAAATTATTTTTATTAAAAATTATCAACTAAAAATCCCCAATAGAGCACCAAATTGCAAAATCTGAAAATCAAAGGTGAAATTAGTAAGATTGAAAGTTAAAATGAAAGCAAACTATTGATTAATTTGATTTAAAAAAAAGGAACAAGAAAACCAAATCTCTAGTATCAAAAATGAAAAGGGTGAAATCATCAATGAAGAAGAAATTTAAGCAAGCATTAGGAAATATGTTGCCCAATTATATTCCAACAAATCTGACAATCTGAGTGAAATTGATGAATATTTGTGAAAATATAAATTATTGAGATGAACAGATTAGGAAATAGAATGCCTCAATAACCTCATCTTAGAAAAATTAAATTGAACAAGCCATTAATGAACTCCATAGGAAAAAATCCCCAAGGCTAGATGGGTTCATGAGTGAATTCTGTCAAGAATTTAAAGAACAATTAATTCAAATGCCATATATATCAAGAAGCAGTCCTACCAAATTTCTTTTATGGCACAAATATGGTACTGATACCTAACCAGAAAGAGCTAAAACAGAGAAAGAAAATTATAGACATATTTCCCTAATGGATATCAATGCAAAATTTTGAGCAAAATACTAACAAGTGATTACAGTAATATATCACAGGGATTATATGCTATGACCACGTGAAATTTATACCAGGAATGTTCAATATTAGGAAAACTATCAACATAATTGACCACATCAATAATAAAGCCAACAGAAATCACATGATTATTTCAATGGATGCTGAAAAAGCTTTTGACAAAATACAGCATGCATTCCTACTAAAAAATAATACATGGCATAAGAATAAAGGTAGCATCCCTTAAAACAATAAGCAGTATGTATCTACAACCATCACAAGCATTATCTATTATGGGGATAAACTAAAAGCCTTCTCAATAAGATCAGGGGTGAAGCAAGGATGCCCATTATCAGCACTATTATTCAATATAGTACTAGAAATATTAGCTATAGCAATAAGAGAAGAAAAAGAAATCAAAGGAATTAGAATAGGCAACAAGGAAGAAAAACTATCACTCTTTGCAGATGATATGATCATATGCTTAGAGATCCCTAGATAATTAACCAAAAAGTACTTGAAATCATTTACAACTTTAGCAAAGTTGCAGGATATAAGATAAACTAATATAAATAATCAGTATTTCTTTATATGACCAACAAAGCACAGCAGCAAGAGATAGAAAGAGAAATTCTATTTAAAATAACTTTAAACAATATAAAATACTTGGGAGTCTACAAAACATTTTTCAAACAAAGTCAGATCTAAACAATTGGAAAAATATCAATTGCTTATAGGTAGGCTGAGCCAATATAATAAAAATGACAATTCTGCCTAAACCAATTAATTTATTCAGTGTGATATCAATCAAACTGCAAAAAAAAAATATTTTATAGATCTAGAAAAAATAATGAAATTTATTTGGAAGAGCAAAAGGTCAAGAATATCAAGGGAGTTAATGGGGGGAAAATACAAAAGATGCTGCCTTAGCAATACCAGATCTCAAACTATATTATAAAGCAATAATCTTCAAAACTATTGGGTACTAACTAAGAAATAGAGGGGTGGGTCAGTGGAATAGATTAGGTACACAAGACATAGTAGTCAATGACCATAGTAACCTACTGTTTGATAAACTCAAAGACTCCAGTTCTTTGAGATAAGAACTCACTATTTCATAAAAAACTGCTGGGAAAACTGGAAAAGAATAGGACACAAACTAATAACAAAATGATTTGCTCCATAGAATTTGGATTCAAAGGGCTGCACTTGAGGACCTAGAGGGTGGCAAGTGGCTTAGAGGCCATAGATTCCTCACCCCTACTATAGACCAACATTTCATACCACACAGCACGATAAAGTCAAAATGGGTGCATGATTTAAACATAAAGGGTGACACCATAAGCAAATTAGAAGAGCAAGGCACGGTCTACCTGTCAGATCTATGGGGAAGGGAAGAATTCATGACCAAACGAGACAGAGAGCATTACAAAATATAAAATAGGTAATTTTAATTATATTAAATTAAAAAGCTATTGTACAAACAAAACCAATGCAACCAAGATAAGAAGGCAAGTAGAAAGCTGGGAAACAATCTTCACAAGTATCTCAGACAAAGGCCTCATTTCTCAAATATATAGAGAATGGAGCCAAATTTATTCGAATACAAGCCATTCCCCAACTGATAAATGATCAAAGGATGTGAATAGGCAGTTTTAAGATGAAGAAATTAAAGCTATCTATAGGCATACGAAAAAGTGCTCTAAAGCACTTTTGATTAAAGAAATGCAAATTAAAACAACTCTAAGGTATCACCTCACATCTATCGATTGAATAATATGACAAAAAAGCAAAATAATAAATGTTGCAGCGAATGTGGAAAAATTGGGACACTAATGCATTGTTGGTGGAGTTGTGGACTGATCCAAACCATTCTGGACAGCAATATACCCAAAGGGCAGCCAAACTGTGCATACCCTTTGATCCAACAATACCACTCCTAGGTCTGTATCTTAAAGAAATCATAAAAAAGGAAAAAGGACCTAAATGTGCAAAAATACTTATTAGCAGTCTTTTTCCTGGTGGCAAAATATTGGGAATTGAGGGAATGCCTATCAATTAGGCAATAGCTGAACAAACTGTAGTATATGAATGTAATGGAATACTATTATGCATTAAGATATAATGAACAGGCAGATTTCAAAAAACCTGGAAAGAATTGTATAAACTGATGCAAAGTGAAATGAATAGAAGCAGGAAAACATTGTACACATTATCATCAACACTGTGTTATGATTGACTATGAATGACTCAGCTCTTCTCAGAAACGCAGTGATCCAAGAAAAGTACAAATGACTCACAAAGAAAAATGCTATCTGCATCCAGATTAAAAAGGAAAAACTGGTGAACTATGAATGCAGATTGAAGCATATTTTTTTCTTCTGATCTTTTTCTTCTTTCATAGCTGTGACTAATATGGAAATGTCTTATATGATAGCACATATATAACCTATATCAAATTGCCTTCCATTTTCAGAAGAAGGGAGTGGAGGGAGGGAGAAAAATTTGAAACTCAAAA
Organism: Phascolarctos cinereus; assembly: GCF_003287225.1. NCBI lineage: Eukaryota > Metazoa > Chordata > Mammalia > Diprotodontia > Phascolarctidae > Phascolarctos > Phascolarctos cinereus. Next base: position 214,640,928 of record NW_027555847.1, read on the forward strand.
TGCCATAAAAATGAATGCTAAAAATTGTCTTGACATGTAATTGGGGGGGGGGAAATCATTGTTTTTGCTTTTTGACTCAATTGGGGTTAAGTGACTTGCCCAGGGTCACACAGCTAGTAAGTGTCTAAGACCAGATTTGAACTCAGGCCCTCCTGACTCCAGGATCAGTGCTGTATCTGAAAAAATAAAATATTATTAAAAAATATGATCTAGTTCAACAAATTCCTTTTATAGATAAGGAAACTGAGGACCCTAGAAGTCGAGGATGTTGTGCAAGTCATAGTGATTGGCAGTCAAAAATAGAGCCTGGGTCTCCTTGATCTTAGTCCTGTGTCCTTTCCACAAAACTGTGCTTCCCAAGGTCTAATGATTTTTAAAATGCATCATGGCTCTCCAGTGACCTGCTCTGTGCATGTCAGAGGCACCTGTGAAGTTAAAAAGCTGTACCATAAGCAGCAGCCCATCCCTAGGGGGTGGTTTCTGCTTGATATGGACAGTTTAAAACCAGATTCCCAGTTAAGCTTTTCTATGACAACTCTTTTCATGAAAAAATCAAAAGAATCTCGTTGCGAAGCCTGGTTCAGAAGTAGAGGAATAGGTTGCTAACATGTGACTAAATGCCCTAAGTGCTGGGAGCATTCTGAGAAGTGTGATATTTTATTCTCCTTCGGCATAAATTATGGTGAGTTATCTCTTTATCTCTGTGCTACCTGCCACCAGGGCTGATGGCACAGTAACTTTAGATGACTAGTTAAATCAGCATGAATGAAAACTATATTAAAGACCTGAATTATTTAGTGTAGGGATATTTCAAAGGAGCAGATGCCCGGTGAATGAATGCTAAGTTGGCTTTTTCTAAAGTTTGTGACTTCAAGAAAGCAGGTAACTTTAAGCATTGCAAACCCTCATAAGGGAAAAGCTTAACTTTGCCCTGTGATGTTGGAATATGGAGAAGTATTGGAACTCTTGAGGACTTTGGAAGTGCCCAATTGCTCCTAGACTCTACATAAGAGTGAGCTTAAGACAATAGGCAGATTTCTCATAAGAATATAGCAAGTGGCAACAACTATTTTCGATTGGTCAGAGTTTCTTCAGTGGCCTTCCTAGATTGCCTCCATGGCTACACAAACCCAATTTAAATCATTTGAGAGAACATTTATTTTGTATCTACTAACAAGGCGCAGGGCTAGATGCTAAACTTAAAAGGATGCAAAAAACCAAAATTCTGCCCTCAAGAAGCTTCCTTTCTACAGAAGGGATACAGAAAAACACAGATAAATAACTACACCAGTAACTGACCCTGCAGAATCCTGTGCAACCACCTAGTTTTTTTTTTTAACTGTAATTCCCTAAGTCAGGGTATCTTTACTTGCAGAATGCAAATTATGTAGGTATGTTTGTCTGTCTGTCTGTCTGTATGGTCTTTGTATTTATGTATGTATCTGTCTACCTATCTAAACGTAAACACATATATAATTGTATTTCAATATGATTTACTTATTTTATAATCATATGTATTTCATTTTATGCATTTAAATACATTCTGAGAAGGGGTCCATAAGTTTCCCCCTACTTTCAAAAAGGTTCATGACACAAAAAGGTCGAAAATCACTGCAGGCATAAGTACTCTTTGCATACAGAGCTTAAGACATAGAAGTAGAAGATTTCTAAGTCTGAGCCTCACATCCAGTGACTACTAGCTGGGTGACCAAATCGTATATATCTCTATATTAATTCAATCAGGGAAGTAGGACTGTGGAGTTTTGGGAGGAAGAAGAGAGTAGTTGCTACAAACAGGTCTAGTGAGGATCTCAGGGATTTTCCTATTCTGAGGAGCCCTATGGAGAGCATATAAAGCAAAGAAACACCAGTTTGGGTGTTGGCCCTAATAATGCAGCTATAAAGCTGATTCTGCTACAATATTGTCTAAGAGAACTCATTTTGGTGAAACAAGGCAACTCTTTTTTTGTTTTGTTTTGTTTTAAAATGTGCTTCAATTGCATTCAGACTCCATCAATTTTCTCTCTGGTAGCACATAGCATTTTTCATTCTAAGTCCTTTGGAATTCTCTTGGATCATTGTATTGATCAGAATAGCTAAGTCTTTCATAGTTGATCATCTTTATAACATTGCTGTTACTGTGTTCAACGTTTTTCTAGTTCTGTTCACTTCACTTTGCAGCAGTTCACATAAGTCTTCCCAGGTTTTTCTTATAACCTCCCCTTTTCATTTCTTATAACACAATAGGGTCCCTTGTTCAGCCATTCCCCAATTGATGGCATACCTCAATTTCCAATTCTTTACCACCACAAAAAGAGCTGTTATAAATATTTTTGTACATATAGGTCCTTTTTTTTCCCTTTGATCTCTTTGAGGTACAGACTTAGTGATATTTCTGAGTCAAACAGTATGCAGAGTTTTATAGTCCTTTGACCGTAGTTACGAATTGTTCCCCAGAATGGTTGGACCAGTTCACACTTCCATCAAGATGCATTAGTGCCCAAATTTTTCCACATCCCTTCCAACATTTGTCATTTTCCTTTTCTGTCATATTAGCCAATATGACAGGTGTGATGTGATACCTCAGAGTTGTTTTAATTTTAATTTCTTTAATCATAGTGATTTAGAGCATTTTTCACATGGCTATAGATAGCTTTAATTTCTTCATCTGAAAACTGCCTGTTCATATCCTTTGACCATATATCAATTGGGGAATGACTTGTATTTTTATAAATTTCACTCAGGTTTCTATATATTTGAGAAATGAGACATTATCAGAGAAACTTGCTGCAATTACTATCAGCCTACCTGTTCACTGGGATTATATACAGATGAGAAACTAAAAGTCAAAAGTCTATTGTGTGCCCAAAGTCATCCATGGTAGGGAGTATGTAAGCAAAGATTTTAAGTTTGTACCTTTAACTCCAGAGGTAATATTCTTTCCACTGTACCAGTGTTCTATACTTTCCTAAAGTACCAGGATTATTCTATATCACTTCTTTATTCATTGTTTTCTAAGGGATATGTATAGAGTCCTTTCCTTGCCATTGAATGGCCTTCATAATCTAATTCCTGACTCCAACCTACTTTGTCCAGACTAACCACCTATTATATCTCTTCTGGTGCTTTACATTCTAGCTGAACTAGAATAATCTCCTCCCCTCCCCCCTTTTAATCTTACCTTCTGTTTCTTTGCTCACCTATTTGCCATGTTTAGAATGATCTGTTAAGTTGCTTTTCTTCATTCAAGACAGTGAATTCACTGGCACCACCTCTTCCATGAAGTCTTTGCTAATATTTATCTCTCTTCCCTTCTTTTCTTACTCTTCCCCAACCCCAGGTAAAAGTATACTAGTGATCTTCATTCAAAAATTTGTTGTATTGAATTGAAATAGTTCACCATGAGGGCATTACAGCATGATAATAAAATCCATGTCATAGTGAGGTAGGTTTAGTATATTTTCAAAATGCATACTCTGCAATCATTTAAAATATATATTCCTATGCATTTTAAAAGAACATGTTTAATCATTAAATAACTTGCTACTTTCCAATGTGACGGAAGAAATGCAGTACAGAGTCCAGGTCAAGGCAGGGTCCCTTGTGGTTGGTGAAGTCCTCTGACCACTTCTGTTTGTGAATGACATTGTGCTGATTATATCAACCCTCAAGACACTATGGTGCCTTGGGGAAGATAGCTATAGTCTCTCAAAGGAATTTGGCCTGTCTGTCTGCTAGGAAAAACCAAGTAAATAAAGGTTAATGGACCAGATTTCATCATACATATGGAAGTATTTGTCTAACCATATGTATTTCTGAGACAGAATGTACATATGGACAATGAGCTTGGCTCCAAGACTAAACAGAGAAGGAAAGCAAGATAGATTGCAAATTGTAAAAGCGTTTTACTGACTCCAAATATCCCATGAAAGCAAAGACCCATCTTTTCAATACTAATATTTTGCTGTTGCTGCTATATGATAACAATACATGGACCATCACTCCCTCCAGAGAACCAATCACATAGAGAGTAATGGAGATTCACATAGTGAATGTGATCTGGCTGCAATCCATAACTAACAAGGAACTCATTGAATGAGAGTAACGGATATCATCCAATAACTGTATGACGGGAAGAAAAGATAGACTAGTCATATGGTATGAAAAAAGGAAATGACAGATGGCCAACAAGAGTGCTGTACTGGTATTCTTCAGATGTTGGGAGAAAGCAAGGAAGGCCTCCATCATACTGGGTGAACCCTTTGTGCTGGGAGAACATGGACAAGAAAGGAAGAAGCTCCTGAATGGAAGAGGTCATGGATCCATTAAAATATTTAGGAGTATAACTTGATGGCCCAGCTGAAAGTCTTTTGTAAGCACTCTGGGTCTTTCATTTGTGCTTATTATATAGGATCTTAGCCTGGGAGTTGGAAGACACCTTAGAGGCCATCTATTTTACAAATAAAGAAGTTGTAAAGCAAAGAGATTAAGTCACTTGCCCAGAGTCCCATAGCTTGTTAAATATCTGAGGCAGGATTTGAACTCAGGTCTTTCTGATCCTAAGCCCAGGGCTCTATGCTTTGTACTTTGGAATCTTGGTTATTTGCATACATATCTCTTCCCCTCCCCACCCTCATCAGCTCTCTTTTCTGTATTGTCTTTCCCCATTAGAATGTAAGGTCCTCTCAGTGTAGGCATGTTTCTTTTTGACTATATTTACATCACCAGCACTTACCAATGTATCTGACATAGAGTAATAACAATACCTAGCATTTCTGTAGTACTTCAAAGCTTGCAAACTGTTTTATATATGGTATCTCAATTGATTCGCACAATATGAGGTAGGCATTATTATCATTCCCACTTTACAGATAAGGAAACTGAGGTAGAGGTTAAGTCTTTTGCTCAGAGTCATACACCTAGTAGGTGTTTGAGTCTGGATTTAAACTCAGGTCTTCCTGAAACCAAATGCAACACTTTATTCACCTTGCCAACTAATAAACATTCAATAACTGTTTGTTACCTGATAGACTGAGTGAAATACTTCACAGTGAAGCGGATGGGGCCTGATTTGAACCAGAGTATAATTTGATCTGCAGAATAGTGAGGTGGGTTTACTGTATTTTCAAAACTCTATGTTATCCAGCCATTTAAAGTGCTTATTTCTATGAATTTTTAGAGCATGCATATTTAATTGTCATGTAACTTGCTGGCTCTGATGAAAATGCTCTTTGAACCACTTAACTTTCTTCAGCCTAAGGATATTTTGTATTGGCCAGCAGGCATGAATCTCATCTGGAACTGGCATGGGGTAGAAATGAAGAATACTCTGCTGTACTGGGGATCACACTGTGAAGAACCCCATTGAGATTAGTAACTGGAGAATTACAAATGTGGTAATTAACAGGCAGTTCTCCTGGTATAGATATAAGCCTGGAGATGTGAACAGTAGAAAGAAAAGAAAGGAAGAGCACTAGCATAAGAAGATGTTTCTAAAACAAGTCATACCCACAATTTCACTGCCAGAAAACATACAGTAGATGAAAAATAGACCTTGGGGATTGGTACTAGAAGACTTAAATTCTTATCAACTCCATTAGGTCTCATTACCTCAGTAGAAAGTGACTACAATTTTGTATTTTAGGTTTTCATCTGAAATATGGGCATACAGTCTTAATACAGCCTTAGGAAGATTCATAATACCAAAAACTCAGTTCAAGGAAATACACAGTTTGTAGCAAAATAGTAAAACAAACCAGTTTTGTTGAAGAAAATACTCATAAAATGAAAAGTCAGTCAAAGAAGATCATGGAAAGAGGTCAGATCTGCTGGGCCACTGGGTGGAATTAGGTACATCTTGATAGGCCTTGGAGGAAATGGGGCACTCTCTTCACAAATTATTAAAGACTGATAGGTTTTTACATAGTTCTTAACTAAGTCTTGCAAGACCAGGCACCAGAAGAAAGCATCCAGGAGCTGGGACCTGAGGAGGATAGGATCCATTTAGACCTCAAAAAGGAAAAACCCTGCACTTTCCCACATGGCCAAATCTCTGGAATTCCCTTGAGGCTATAATCCCATCAACTGGCCTTTCATTGTGCCTACACTCAATCTTCCAATTACCTCCTTATGGCCCCAGGCTACTTCCCACCATTAATCCTTTCTAGGCTCCTTGGAGTTCTATTACCTCACAGATTACTTGGCCACTCCTAGATCCCTCTCATAGTCTTTCTGCATGTCAGATCCATCTTGTTTCCATTAAGATGCTCAGATTTTTATAATATAGCCAATAGCTCACTAATGTTCAGACTCCTTAAGAGTCTGCCCAATATGATGGATGTTCTAATAAACCTTCGATTTGGCTGAAAGAAGGCTTGGGTCAAAAATTCTTTCAGGCAGGACCTGTGTGTTGTGATCTTGTGGTCCCAGCACCCCTAAACCCTAGACCTCAACAAACCTGGGGCTGTTACAGTTCCATGCTAGTGGTGGGGTGGTGGTAGAACTCAATGGAGAATTAGCAGCTAGTTGACATCCAAATGCTCCATTGAGGAAAAGGAGGTTTTGAGGAATTACTGCTAGTGTGAAGTAGTGACTCAGTTTCCCTGTCAGGGGTTTTTAAGTTTGAAGGAGTTGCTCTTAGTTTAGTGGAGCTGGGAAGGCTGCTGAAATCATTACAACCTACTTCTCATCTGCCTTCTTGGAAATAATGACTCAAAAATCTTTTTTCTGGAAGAAAGGTAGCTTGTATACTTAGATATTGATAATGGAACCTTTTCTGATAGTAAAACAACTAGAAGGAGAGAGAAGTTGGAGTAGTGAACTCCAAACCAGGAATACTTGGATTCCCTGGCAAGTCATTTAATTTCTTTCAGTGCTCTGGGCAGCTCTCTAAGACTGTAAATTTCAGTGAGCTTACTGAATTGCTTTGGTAGAAGGAGATTCTACACCTGGAAATTCCTTATGAAGGGGTAGCTGTCTTTCAATTTGGCTTGCAGGGGGGGCAAGAATAAATGTCTTTAGTATCTTCTCTCCACCAACCCTTTCATCCTTCTCCAAGGGAAATTTTGATCCCTGATAGGAAGGGAAGCAGGACATTTGGTCCAGCAGCTAGCCACTCTTTTCTCCTCAGAGAGAGGGTACCAGGCTAAAATTATATCTACCTGTTTCTTTAAATATAGCTAGTCTAGGATGTTTTAGTTACAAGCTAAACTCCTGATCATTATTGATAAATGTGGAAAGGGGGACTCTAAGCTTTATATCCAAGGCTTAACTTTTTGCCCAACAAATACAAAGTCCACAATGAGCACACATAACAAATAGCAAAGAAATCTAGTGATCAAAGTCAATAGCATAGCAACACAGAAATTAGAGGAAGCATGCACATGAGAATATATAGCAGACAATATACAGAGGAAATGAACTCTCTCTCTCTCTCCCTCTGTTTGAGAGCAAGGTAACTCAGCTCGCCTGAGACAGCCCCATATTTCATCCAAAGGAGAAAATTCCCTGAAATCTCCAGCATAGCAAGCTGAGGATAGGGACATATTAGAAAGTGATGAGGTCTAGAAGTTAGAGGTCCTGGAATCCCAAAATCACAACACTTGACTCCTGCCCAAAATAATTTGACCTAAGCCTTCTTTCAGCCACAAACAAGGTTTATTGAAGATTCCCCATATTAACTAGACTCTTAAGGAATCTGAGCATCTGTGGACTATTGGCTAGATTGTGAAAATCCGTGCATCTTAATGGAGACAAGATGGACCTTATACACAGAAAGACTGTGGGAGGGATCTAGGAGTGACCAAGTAGTCAATGAGGTAATAGAATTACAGGGAAATGGAGCCTAGATAGGACAAGGGTGGGAGGTGGCTTGGGGCCATAGGGAGGCAAGACAATGGAAGGCCAGGCTAGGTCAAGGATAATAGAATTGGGGGATTGGGTATAGACAAAATGAAAGGGAAATTGAAGGAATTATAGCCTCAGAGGAAAGCCAGAGATCTCCTTGATCAAGTGGGAGAATTCAAGGACAGTCCAAAGGTTTTCTAGGGCCCATAGACAAATGGGGCCCAAATTGGGACAAAGGTCTCACTTTGGGCCCATACCCCATCAGAAAGTACCAACTCCTCTCAAGTGAACTCCTTCCCATAGTCTTTTTCTCCTTTTGGTAGTCTGAATAGAGTTTGGGATGGACAGATTGTCTTTCAAAACTAGAAGCAAAAATAACTTGAAGAGACTGAAGAGACCAAGTCACTCTTCTGCCTTGCTCTCACCAACTCCACCTGTAAACTCCATGGGCAATTGATTTCCACCAGTAAGGAGAGACTCCCATACCAATGGACTTTGGGTTTCAGATTACACTTATATAAATTAAATCATAGGTTTAGTTCCCATACATAAATTAGAAACAAAGTGGGTATCCATTAATTGATAAATGAGCAAATTATAAATGGCATACTACTGTGCCATCAAAAATTATGAATACGTATAATTTAGTGGAATACAGGAGGATCTCTGTGAATTGATATAGAACAAAGAAAATTGAACCAGAAGAATAATATAGACAATGATAACAATAAAGTAGAATAAAGAAAATTGAACTGGAAGAACAATATAGGAAACGATAACAATAAAGAGAGCTAAAACAGTACAAAATAGTAGTTGAACTCAGATTAGCTGCAACCCTCATAATTTGTTCTCAAAGAACAAGTGAAGGAACACCCTTCCTATTGGTAGAGAGGTGTGGGTTGGGGAGCTATGACCAAGGAACACTGCCTATACTGTGAGATGTGTTTATCTTATTACAAAGGATTGTTGTTGTTGCTGTTGTTGTTTGTCCTTCATTTTCAAAACAGATCAATGGCATAACAGAATGATGTCTTGACTCATGGGTGAATGGTATTTAAGTGAAGCATTGTTGCACAAAGTCGTCAGTCTCACTCTCTCTTCCAGAGTCATTTAAGTCCAGTGGCAAGACAAAAGTCAGAATGACTGACGACGTCCAGGAATGCAGTCAGTGAAGTTGGTGTTTTTGATATCTGACCAAGCTCTAAGTGCTCCATAGCACCTGCTTCAGCTGCCTTCATGGCCATTGGAACAAATTGTTCTTATTTGTCCATTCCACCAGCAGAAGTCTTCACATGCTTGATATAGACACCCTCTTAACTCATTGAAGTGTTATAGCGATCATTCTCTTGGTAGTAGGTAGGGAATATTACCAGGAAATTACTGTGAAGCAAAACAAAGAAAAACCACATATTGTGTACATTACACACCTCTATGTTCATAAATAATATATATTTGAATATAAAACAATAGATTACTTATTTGTATTAAAATAATGAATGCATGTTGCTCATAAACATACATGTATATATGAATGTGTATATGGATGTATTGAGTGTAAATCTATATATGCATGTTTGTGTATATATAACTTATTTAAATACACATTGCTGTTTATAATTTATACAATTTGTTTAGCATCACTTTGGGTCTTTTGAGACTCTTTCTGTTCTCATACATGTACATCTTATCTTTTCAGTTATATTTTATCTCCTCTAGCACAAGGGACATATCTGCTATGCTTTCTAAAAATATCCTACCATATTGAACTGAATTTTGTTGGATATACAGTAACCGTATAATATATAACAGCTATAGAGTTTTTTATACCAAATATCTCTAAGTATCTCACAACACAAATCTTCTCTACCTAGGAAATAGCTATAGTTGTTGCCCTCACAGAGCACCTCCTCTCATTAGTACAAGGTCTGATATATCACTTACACCAATTTCTTCAGAAGTCAACCTATGTTCAGTACCATATCCACATCCAGACTTCTTCTGTTTCTTTCTCCATCCCTTGATTTCCCATCTTCCTTAGTTTTTGATCTTGCTGAAATCCTTGTTCCTAACTTAATGTGAATTTTATAAGGATTTTGTCCATTTATAAGATTAGTCATTAAGTCATTATATTAGCCCACATTGAAGAGGAAGAGATATCATGTACACATCACTGTGCTAGGTGCTATGTAGCATAAACAAGAAATATAATAGTTCCTATTCTAAAAGAGTTTGTAATTTTGTTGGAATGCAGAGACAGTTAACATTTTAATGCATTGAAAGAAAAAAATCAAATTGTTTCATAAGAAAATGTTACCTCTAAGACAATTAAATGTTAAAATATATGGCATTGAGAGCAAGTAACGGAGAAATCTGTGTTATTCTATTGTTCTTCTATGCCAAACCATTTCACAAATCTCCTCTGTCCCTCCCCCCCCAAGAGTTAAGGTGAATTTGTCCTCTCTTAAAAGCTGGTTTCTTCATCCATAGCTATCTCTATTTTTGACTGTCAGAGCTCTTATTCCTCATAGCCATCTCCCACCTCAACTCACTCCCTAGAGAGTATGTATTGCTTTTTTACAGCCAGTGACCCTTCTGCCAGCCAATGACTAGCTGTTCTTTAATTCCATCAGGTGTAAATAAAAATTTTCTTCCCAACTTTTAAAGGATTGGCAAAGTCTAAAGTCTTCTTTACAATTTTATAATAATAATAATAATAATAAAACAACTTTGTATTCTTGACACGTAGCACAGAACCTTGGGTATAGAACACATTTTATTTCTTTCCAATCAAATGTTTTCTGTAGTTATCAGTGTAGGGTTCATGGAAGAAGCAGTATTTGAGCTGGGGACTTGAAAGACAATTCAAATTTGGGAATGCAGCCAGGAGGAAGAGGAGGAGACAGGATTACAAGGAATTGGGGAAGGAGATTGGAGAAGAAACAGATGAGTTGGCACACTCCTCACCTTGTTTTGCCTGCCCTGGGAGAATGCCTCTGTTCTAATGCTTATTTTATCCTGGAACAAAACCATTTATTCATCCACAGCAAGAGTTACATTTCAAACTCATATCTCTTTTGCTGCCTCTTTACTCTCACAATGCCAGGTAATGAAACTGAATTCATGCAGGAAATCGAGTAACTACTCTGGGTTCCCAGAACGTGCACCAACAACCAGAGATGACAACATCCCTGCCCTGCACCTTTTGCATTATACTGTTGATGGCAGCAACTGAGAAGATTGAGACACAAACCTGAACTCCCCTCCCAGGAGTGCTAGGAATAGGATTGTGAATGCTCTGTTGGATGTGAGGAACCTTCTCCCAGATTGCATGCACACATCTGTGAAAATATATTCTAAGTGGCTTAAGTGAGACTTTTAGGAGAAACTGTATTAGTTGGAAGTGAAGTGACAAAAGCCAAATTGACATCTACATTTGACAATAGGCAGAAAATGTTCTTGGTTGTGAAAGAACAAAAGCTTAAAAAGGGGGGAAAAAAAGAAAAGCTCCTTCCAGAGAAGGGAGGGGGAGGGAGCCTGTCTTATCTAAATTCATTCTTGGTTCCCCTGCTCTCAGTGTTCCCTTCCTCACAAAAGAGATCAGCTTCAGCAGGGACAGCTGGGACTGAGATGGCTTATTGTCAAGTTTCAAATGTCAATGACTAACTCTGATTTACATGCAGATTGCCTTTCTCTCTCTCTCTCTCTCTTTTTTTGTCAGAAATACCCTCATCTGCTTCTGAGGAACAAATCAATGAGAAGACAATGAGGAGGATGTAATCTTGCTGCCAGTGCTAAAAGAGCAGAATTTAGGGGACTGCAGACTCTCGACAGGGGCCTGCAATGATGTCTATAGGTTCCCCTCCCCAAATAAGAAGAAGGGAGAAAGGTAGGACAGTAGCTAGGAATGAATAGGACTTTGTCCCAGGGTGTCAACGTGGCTGAGGCATTTTTCTTTCCAAGGGATGTATGCTTCTACCCTAAGGCATCTGCTGTCCTTGGACAAGTGCTTCATGTACATGCGTGGCAAACAAGAATGTCCTCACTCTGAGGAAACTGCACCAGCTGTAGGCCTATCCTACACTCCCCATTCCCAACTGAATTTCTCCCATGGAACAGTTTCTATTCATTAAGACTGTCTAAGAGAAAGCCAGAGGATTTTGAAAGGCCTGAAGAGTAGAGTTTGAATTGCTCTGAGTAAGTTCTTTCAGGATTCACTAAAGAGACAACATGGCTGTCTCAGCTAGTTAGCCAAAGTGTTATTCCATTTCAGGAAAGGAGAGTTACTTGGGACAAGGTAGCATAACTGAGTAGTCACAGATTTAGAACAAGGGAGTCATGTATTGGATTCTTGGAAATATGTTTCAGAATATTATAGCTGTGTTAGAAGGATGATGCTGCCTGCTGCCTTGGGAAGGAGTACTGCCAAGTAAATCAAAATACCTGACTTCTAGGGCTGGCTCTGCCACTAACTAATTACCTGTGTGACCTCTTGAAAATATTTTTTTTTGGAGGCAGTTGTGGTTAAGTGACTTTCCTAGGGCCACACAGCTAGCAGTAAGTGTCTGAGACTCATTTGAACTCAGGTCTTTCTGACTGTAGGGCCAATGTTCTATCCTATACCACCTAGCTGCCCCCATTTCATTTTTAAAAGAATATTAGAACTGGGAAAGCCCTGAAGAGAAAATCTGGTTCAACTCTCTAATTTTACAGAAGAGGAATTGGATACCAAGGAGGTTTTTTCTTTTACTTTATTTTGTAAAGGGGGAAAAAAATCAACCAATAATCTAATTATTGAAATGTAGCATTTCACCAAACTGGCCCCTTCCCATTCTTTTGCAGACTGAATAACAAAACCTGTTTAAATAACCTTTCTGCAACAGACCGAATAACAAAACCTGACTCAGCTACTCCTATATTTTCTGTTGTTGTGATTGTTATTTTTGTTTTTTGCTTTTTGGTGAGGTGATCAGGGTTAAGTGACTTGCCCAAGGTCACACAGCTAGTAAGTGTTAAATGTCTGAGGCTGAATTTGAACTCAGGTCCTCCTGACTCCAAGGCCAGAGCTGAATACAGCTCTGTACTGCCTAGCTGCCCCCAACCACTCCTATCTTGCTCACTTTGCATTCGCAAAATTTAGATGCATATAGCACTCGTAAGCTTCACACAACCTCATAAATGTTCCACCCAGGTGCAACTAAGGAATTTCTTGAGCAACTTTCCCATAGGCACAAACTTTATCTCATTGGCCCACGCAAATGTCTCAGAATGGTGCTAATTGGCTGGGTATGCAAGCCTGAGAAAGCCCTAATTTTTGGAATGATAACAAATTTCTTTTCCTTTCAGGTTGGCCACTCACTTTATTTTACCTCCAGTTTCAGAGATCTCCAGTTCAGGCTGAAGAAATCCCCCTTTATCCAACACTTAACTTGGGCTGGCATTTCTATAAGAATATGGCAAGGATGGACCCTATTTATTTCAAAGTAAAGCCACTCTGCAACCCAAGTCTACTTGCTGTTAATCGCATATTCTTTTCAGTAAGATGTTTTCTTTATTTTTTTTTTCAAGGCAGTTGGGGTTAAGTGACTTGCCCAGCTAGTAAATGTCAAGTGTTTGATCTGAGGCTGAATTTGAATTCAGGTCCTCCTGACTTCAGAGCCAGTACTATATCCACTGTGCCACCTAGCTGCCCCTGTTTTCTCTATTCTTAAAGATATGTCTGCAATAAAGGCTGACCTTAGACAACATTGCGAAAGCTGCAAAGTTTTTGTTTGTTTGTTTGTTTTTGCTTTTTGGCACCCTTCTCCTAATAGACTTTCCTTTTCCTCTCCCCTACCTAATTTTTGGGACTCTCATGTAACCACATGGGACCACAGTAACTCCACTCAGGCCCGCCCTCTACATTGGCATCCATTCTTTACAATTATGCCCCCACCCCACATCTACCCCACTCCATTTCCATTCAGGATCCCAGTAACAATTAACATCTATTAGCCATCTATTTTCTTCTATCTGTTAAAAGAGTTCAAAAGTTTAGGCTTCCTTGGGTTCTTCAATACTCAGCTCAAATTCCACTTTCTGAAAGAAGCCTTTCCTGCTCACCCCTTAATGTTAGTGCCTTCTTTTTGAGATCAACTCCCGTTTACTCTGTATATATCTTGTATACACACAGTCGTGGGCATGTTGTCTTCCCCAGTGAAGGCAGGGCTGGTATTTTTGCCTTTTTTTTGTATCCTCTGTGCTTAGCACAGTGCCCAGCCTGTAAATACAGGATTTGAACTCAACCTTACTTAACTCCAGGTATAGAGCTCTATGCCAGGTAGCTACATTTTTTTTAATTAGAAGAGAATTCCTGGAGAAGCAATTCAGAGGAACACATGACACTGAAATTGTGGGCACCTTGACAGACAGGAGGGGAAGAACATTTTAGAAATGAAGAAGTTCTTGTTATCCCTTAAGTCAAAGTCCTGCATAAGCAAGTTGCATGGGTAGCTACGAGGCACAGAGAATAGAGCTCCTAGCCTGGGGTCAGGAAGACCTAAGTTCAAATTAGCCTCAGACACTGACTAGGTGTGTGACCCTTGGCAAGTCATTTCACCCTGTTTTCCTCAGTTTCTTCATCTGTAAAATGAGCTGGAGATGGAAATGGCAAAGCACTCCAGCATCTTTGCCAAGAAAACCCCAAATAGGGTCACGAATAGTCAGACATGACTGAACAAAGGCACTTAATAAATTTCTGTTGAATAAATGAGTGACTGAAAGAGTGAATGAATGCTTACAAGTAGGACAAAAGATGCCCCAATTCCCTCTGCCCCTAAGAGTCCTATCATTTCAATTCCAAGGCTGTCAGAACATCTAGAGTAATCAGTGGTTTTTGAAAGTTGCTTTAATTATCACATAAACAAAAGGGAATATTGAAATGGTTATCTGTGTAGTTCAGGCCAAGGTCAGGCTCAATTCCCCAAGCAGCAACAGCAGCAACAGCAACAAATGATATGATATGATGACAACAACAGCAGCAGCAACGTCAACAGCCGTAGCAACAACAGCAGCAGCAGTTGCAACAACAGTCATAGCAGTATCACTTAGCAGCAGCAAACAATGTATTTAATATCACGTATCTGACCATATGTTTATGATCAGAGTTGGTTTCAGGTATAGTTCCCTGTATAAGGACTTTGGTGTTCTTCGCCTTTCCTCTGCAGCAACAATTTGTTCTAGATAATTAGATTAGTAACAGGGCCCTGGCCCCTGGGGGCCTCAGCATGTGTGTTTTGTCTGCTGGCCATCTAAGTCGAGGTTTGGTGATCCTGCTTTCAAAATTCCGTAGTGATGTATAATGGAAGGTCTCTTTCCCCCCTAGGGCGAAGCACGCTCAGGAGTCTGATGACTGCCCCTTCTTAGCTTAGCTTAGCTGTTCTTGTAGTTTGTCCTTCGTTCTTGAAGAGGACCACAATGGGGGAGGGGCGGTGGCGTGGAATGCCATGAATGCAAGTAATAAAGAAGGACTTTTTGTTTATCTGTTGAGCCATGGGATAGTAGTGAATATTTAACAACCTGCTCTCCAGAAAAAAATAAAATGTATTGACAACAGAGTTTTAAGTTTAATCTGTATTATTAACATTTTCTCCATCACCTTAAGTCTAGACAATCAGCAAAACAATACATTAAGCCCTGATTTGTGTTGTTTACCTATTTCAGAGGTATTGATATCCACACTGAAAATTTAACAATCAGCTCTCCTGAATAGATTGTAGCTGTCTCCAGAAAACCCTTGCTGTGTAATCAGAACTAAGTATGCATAAAAAAGACTCAGGTTAACAGAAGAACTACCTTTCTCCCTGGCATTTTTTTTAGTAAAGAGGAAGAAATATTCTAAGCCTTTAGGTAAGGGAGACTCTTTCCCAAGGGGTTGCCATGGGGCCATGAATGCATAAGACTGTGTGTTTCTTTTCTACTTTACTGTATTTCTTCTTTCCTAATCTTAGATGAATGGCTATCCCTTTGGCCAGGGCAAGTGTGACTCCTACTCTGGGTTCCATGCCTTGAGACGGGACACTCAGTCCCTCAAAACCCAACCAAACCCTGGGTAGAACTATTGCAGGACACCTTCTCAGCAGGACTGAGACATATCTACCCACTGTCAGGGACCCTAGCATCTCTTGGTAACCAACCCCAAAACAAAATGTACAACCTGACAACTTCACTCCACACTTAACTCCATCAATAACTTAGAAAAACACCCAACTGACAACAAGGACTCCTGTACCCAACCCTCCAGGTGCTTGGATATCAGGATCACATTCCTGAATTGTCCTTCTCACAGCTCCAGTGACCCTGACCTGAAATGGACACTTCTCCAGCTAGCAGTCACTAGAAGCCATACTCATGACCTGCAGCCAGATGCCTGAAAAGATACATTGTGAAATCTATGACCCCCTCTCACTAAAAGAGCTGACATTCAGGTGTGAGGAGGGAAACATCTATTAGGCCCCAACTATGGAAACAGAAAGCAGAACAATGGGTGCAGCAGAGGACTTTGTCTTGTCAGCTGTTTAAATCCCTAAAGCTCCCATACTATGTGTGAATGTAACTGCGAGGCATGTGACCCCCTCCTCCTTAGCAAAAAAACAAAAATTAAATTAAAAAACTCCTTTGTTGAAAAGTCTCTAAGTTTCGTAGTCACACTTACTGGTTACACCCCCAGGCATGAGTTTCATATAGATGTATTCAGGTGGCCTCAAGGCACTGAATGAGCTCACATGGTGTGCGAGAAACCTCCAGATAAACCTCCAACCCCTCTCCTTACACATAGCTACACCCTTCTAAAAGCTGTATGAAAAAAGCCATGGCTGTGTCCACTGGTTAGCCAGCCTTAGCCAGAGCAGAGCAGTCAGCTTGGTCGCTGAGGTTGACTCCCTAATGGGATGGGGAAGCCCATCTGACTCTGCCCAAGAGCCACGAGGGCTTTGGGGGGACCTTCCCATATACCCGTAAGGTCCTGGTGGAAACTCCCATTGGTCTTGTCCAACTCCCTATCTGACCTTAGGCAGTCACATCTGACTTTACAATAAATATCACGTGTTGTGTATCACTCCTGACTGGACCCAAGTCATTCATAGCACCAGCACTTCATGTCATTTTAACAATATTTACTTTTCTCTGAGGACCCAACTAACGACTGAGACAGAGGGCTGGAGAGAAGTTCTGGAGCATCCTAGAAACACCTTCCTGAAACTGAACATTTAGGCCTCATCTTCGAGAGGTCAATAAGCAACATTTCCTCTGCCGCTTCATCCTTGGAATTCTCAGAAGTGGCTTAATTAGCATGTGAATACTGTTGTCATGAGTTACCTTTTAATAAAATTAAGCAGAATCAAGGTTATTGGAACTGGGCAATGAGTAGAAGAAATAGTAGTGATAGAAAACTTGCAGTCAGGCAGGTTTCTTCTAACTTGACTCAGGATTTTTGCATTTCCTGGGTCTCTTCAATTTTATAGTATTGTCTAAAATTCCCATAACACCCAGAATAGGATATAGGGTTCCAAGATCAAACTGGAAGGGACTCTAGGTCGTCTAGTCCAGAGCCCTCCTTCTTTTGGTGAGGAAACTGAAACCCAAAGAAGATCAGTGACTTAAGGTCACAGTGGCAAGAGTTAACTGATGTTCCAAAGGTCACGGACACTTAGTGACAAAGCTAGACACTAGTGACAAAACCCAGATCTCTTGATTGACCACTGCCTTTCATATATGGCATTGTCTAATGTTGGAGAATGGGAGGTCAATGAGGCAATCCGATTCAATAAACATTTACTGAACATCTGCTGAATGAAAGAAACTGACATGGACTCTTTGGGAATACAAAGATGAATGGGCCATGGTTGTGGCCCTGAAGAAACAATAGTGATCCTTAGCCATGCTTGTAAATTTTAGACCAAAGTAAATACAAGGAAAAGAACCTTGGTATGCCATCAGGCACAGTGGTCATAAATCCAATGTGTTATTTAAACAATTCTGGCTTAGGAATAAGAACAGGGAATATAAACTCTTCTCATTCTAGAGCAGTTACATGCTAGCCAAATGGATCTCTTCAAACTGACCTTCCTTTGCTAGCAGCCACTAGGTAGCCTGATAAGTCTTTTTTTCTGTCCTATTTATATTCCCAACTTTTTTTTTCATTTTCTCATCATCCTCTACTCTGACCCTCTTAAATTCAATTTTAATATGCAGCTTTAAAGGGCCTGCTCTGTGACCTTAAAGGCACTGGACCAGACATTGGGCATACAAAGTCAGATTAAACAATCCCTACCCTCAAGGGGTATAAATTCTAACGGACTCATACATCATTCCCTCTACCTCCTCCCAATTCCAGATTCGTTTAGCTTAATTTGAGGAGTCAGAGACAGAAGGTAAAGAGACAGAAGGAAGAGTTATTTTGAAACCTTAGAGACTGGACACAGACAGAGTTATTGAGGAAGATAAAGGGGAAATGGGAAAGAAAGAAACGAGAGAAAGAAATCCCCAGATTGTCTGAGAGTGTAACAGAGTTTAAGAAGAGCCAGATGTTTTTCCTTTTCCTTCCTTGCCATTTCCCATTATTCTTCTAAAGTTTTGAATGTGATAATGTAACTGGCAATATTTTGAAAATCATAAAAGTCCTATAAAAATAAAAGGGGTTGATATTAATGTACACACCAGTCTGTGATATAAAGCAAATGGGGCCAAGTTGAAAGCTCAGAGGCTATGACACTCTTACACCTAGCCATAGCAAAGCCAATCCCTTCTAGGCACTTAGGGAAACAGAAGTAGACGAGGAAAGCCAGTCTATGGTGCGTTTGAGTACTATTTCATTTGGGTTCCAATTTCACTGCAAAGCTCAGAATAGGGAACATCATTTTCCCAACTGACAGAAGGTATGGAATTTTCTCCATTCAGGCAGGCATAATTTTTGTCTCTCAAATATATTTGGAAGCCTTAAGGAAGCCAAGAAGTCTGATTGCAGCTACTAGTGCTGTTAATGTTGAGACGTCGGAGAGTAAATAAACATTACTGATGGCGTAAATGTCCTTCTTGAGAATTTTAATGATCGCAAAATTTTCTTCATTAAAGTCAGATATCTAATTACTAATTGCTCCTTTAAAGCATGTTTTGGTAGCAGGAAGTACAAAATCTAATTTATTTACCTATTAAATCTTTGGGTCTATTACTGCCACCAGTTTGTGGCTTTTCACAATTCTAAAGATGGTTATTGACAACATTCCAGATGCTAACTAGAATTTAATTTGGTTAAATAGCATATCCTACAGATTGACTTTCTATCAGGACCTCATAAGCAAAACCAGAATAAACTTACTGCTAGCCTTCAGTACAGACTGCATATTCCAGTTTTCATCCTCCTGTCCCTTCTCCCCTCCCGACCAACAGTTCAACATTTTCCAATATTTGTTTTTTTCCCACATGATGTTAAAAGTCTATTTTTGGCCAGGAAGAAGTAAACTTACTTCCTCTGGGGAAAGGATATGTGTGGGCTACAAAGCAGTTTTTTAAATACTGCAGCTCCAGTTGCAACTGTCCAGAGGTTTATAAACCACTACATCTGGCTCTACTTATCTTTTTAGCAGATTACACTAAAATGAATCCTTAAGGCTAAACCCCCTAATTGACCAAGACACATGCTCATAAAAATACAGCTGTTTTAACGGATGTTTTCATTGGTTTGCACCAAATTGGAATTCACTTAAGTGCTAATAAAACTCTAATAAGCTCACTATTCTTAAAATTAGAATAAATTAGCAAATATTTTTTTCTTTTTTTTCTTTTTTTTTTAGGCATTTGGGGTTAAGTGACTTGCCTAGGGTCACACAGCTAGTAAGTGTCAAGTGTTTGGTCTGAGGCCGGATTTGAACTCAGGTTCTCCTGACTTCAGAGCAGGTGCTCTATCCACTGCGCCACCTAACTGCCCCCAAAGATTTTTTTTTTTAAGTTTCTCAACCAGAGTAAAAATGTGCTGTCCTGTGGAGCAGGCACTAGAGGATCTGGGTTGAGCCTATTATATGATTTTTTTCCCCCTACCTGCTGATCTATCTTCTTCACTATTTCAAATGAAGAGTGAGTTCCTATCTGTGGGATGGTTTGGAGCAAAATGTATTAAAAATATCATGGTGGTTTTTTATGAAACTACAATGCCTTTTCTCTGCATCTTATTGATCTGGGCTCAAATGTATTTCATAAGAAAGGAGAATTCTAATTCTGTCCTAGAAGCATATAGCTTAAGTAAATGTTTTATCTTATGAATATGCAATTGTTCTCTTATGCTGAAGGAAAAGATTCAGTTAAAAATATTAACTCCTCCCATTAATTTTTCATGTTTGTTTTTTTAATGATAGTAATCAAACCTACTCTGGAGGGTTTCCAATATTCTAGATGCTGTTATTATTGTTCATTTGTGTCTGATTCTTCATGACCCCATTTGGAGTTTGCTTGGCAAATATACTACAATGGTTTTCCATTTCTTTCTCCAACTCATTTTACAGATGAGGAAACTGAGGCGAACAGGGTTAAGTGACTTGCTCAGGGTCACACAGTCATTAAATGTCTGAAGCTGGATTTGAACTCAGGAAGAGGAGTATTGTTGACTTTAGTCCCAGCTCTCTATCCATTGCCCCACCTAACTGACCTCTAGATACTGTTCTAATTTTCCCATTTGAAATTGTCAGTATCTAAGTAGAGATTCCCTCCCCAGAAGGAACAAATGACCTGTTGCTTTCTCCCAAATCCATAGGATTTTAGATTTAGAAATAGAATGAACCTTCATGGCCAAGTAATGCAACCCCCTTTTTACAGATGAGGAAACTGAGGCTCATAAAGGTTAAATGATTTGCCCAAGATCACACAGGAAGTGAGTAGCAGAGCTGATACATGAACCCAGTTCTGACACTAACTCTAGGGTTTATTCCCCTACCATATCTTCACATCCAGTTGAAACTTTTAGAATCCATGTATAACTGGGGTCCAGTTTTTCAGCAACAGCTCTCCATAGCAACTAAAATAATAAGACCAATCACAGATGAAAGGGAGCAAAAAGGAGAGAAAGATGGAGGGCAAGGGAGAAGAGAAGAAAGGAAAAGGAGACAGGAAGAGAGAATTTCCACCTAAAACTCAGAAACCTTAATGCTCATTAAAAGTTGGCCTGGAAAGAATGTGTACCATTATGTACACAAGCGTTGTATTACATTTTGGTGCAAGGTAGGCTCACCTGCCTTTGCTCCTTTCAACATACGTTTTGCCAGCTGCTAGCATTGGAATGCATAATCCATGCACAAGGGTTAAAGAAGGATGTGAAAGTGGAAATCTTATAGCCAATCAACTGCTCCCTCAGGGCCTTCTTTCTCTAGGAAATATTTCTATCCCCGTTGGACACAAGCTGGTGGACTCTGACTAGCATTCTGCATTTCCATGGGCCTAGCTGTTTTCCCTTCAGCACAGCCCATTCATATTCATTTCATGTTCAAAAGTGAGGGGGAGAATTTGGCCTGTCAAAAACGCTATCCAGCAGAATAAATTGGACTGTTCTTCTGATCACACTGTATTCCTGTTTTACTAAACAATGTCTCATTTTGTATTTGCCTTTTGATATATGACAAGTTGAAAGCACATGATCAACAAGACTTTATCGAGTGGCTAGAATGTGTGTTTTCCTTCATGCTGGCATGCGTGTTCAGTTGTTCAACTGTTGTAGGCTTCATAATAAGAAATGCATTAATATTTACTTTATTTATGATAGCTAAGCACAGGAGGCTATATTTCTGGGGTTCGTAGTCTTTGTTATGATGTAGTAGGGTCATTGGCATGGTAATGTTAACTGCATTGAAAGCATTCCTAATCCTGGGTCTTTTACTCTACCTGTGTGACCTTGTAAATGCCATTTAACCTTTTACCTTTCTGAGACTAAGTTTCTTCAGTTATAAAATGAAAGGGATGAACAAGAGGAGCTTTCTCAATTGTTTTTTAAATATATTTTAAATTTCATTAAATATTTCTCAATTATATGTAAAAAAATTGACATTTGCATTTTAAAAATTTTGAGTTCCAAATTCTCTTCCTCTCTCCCCCTTCCCCCTTCCAGGAGAAGGCAAGCAATTTTATATCAATTATACATGGGAAATCATATAAAACATATTTCCATATTAGCTATGTTGCAAAAGAAAACCCAGACAAAATAAGCAGAAAAGTAAAGAAAGAAAAAGCATACTGCAATCTGTATTCAGAATTCATCAGTTCTCTCTCTGGAGGTGGATAGCAGTTTTCATCACGGGTCCTTTGGATTTGTCTTGGATTATTGTCTTGATCAAAATAGCTGAGTCTTTCATAGTTAATTATCCTTACAATATTGCTTGCGTTCTGGTTCTGCTCACTTCACTTTGAAAGTATTCATATATGCCTTCCTAGTTCTTTTTTTCCTGAAACCATCCTGCTAGTTATTTCTTATAGCACATTTGCGTTCCACCACATTCACATACCACAACTTATTCAGCCATTCCCCAGTTTATAGGCAATGCCTCAATTTCCAAATCTTTGCTACCACAAAGAAAGCTGCTATAAATAATTTTTGTATAAACAAGTCCTTTTCCCTTTATTTCTTTGCAATACAGACCTAGTAGTGGCATTGCTAAGTCAAAAAGTATGCAACGTTTTATAGCCCTTTGGACATAGTTCCATATTGTTTTCCAGAATGGTTGGATCATTTCACAACTCCACCAACAGTGTGCTAGTGTTCCACATCCACTCCACAATTTGTCATTTTTCTTTTCTGCCATGTCAAACAATTTAACAGATATGTGGTGGTATCTCAGAGTTAGTTTAATTGGCATTTCTCTACTCAACAGAGATCTAGAACATTTTTTTCATGTGACTTTTGCTAGCTTTGATTTCTTCTTCTAAAAACTGCTTGTTCATATCCTCTGACCATTTATCAACTGAGGAATGTCATGTGTGTGTGTGTGTGTGTGTGTGTGTGTGTGTGTGTGTGTATTTGGCTCAGTTCCCTATATTTGAGAAATGAGGTTTTTGTCACAGAGACTTGTTATAAATTTTCCCCCTAGTTTCGAGTTTTCTTCTATTTTTTGAAGCATTAGTTTTGTTTGTGCAAAAGCTTTAATTCCGTGTAATCAAAGTTATCCATTTTATTTCCTGTGATCTTTTCTATCTCTTGTTTGGTAATAAACTATTCCCTTATTCAGAGATCTGAGAGATACATTTTTCCATGCTCTCCTAATTTATTTATGATATCACCCTTTATGTCTGCCATGTATCCATTTTGATCTTATCCTGGTATATGATGTGAGATTTTGTTCTATGCCTAGTTTCTGCCAAACTGCTTTTCAGTTTTCACAGCAATTTTTGTCAAATGGTGACTTCTTACCCCCAAGCTTGGATATTTAGATTAATCAAACACTAGATGATTATAGCCATTTGCTACTATGTCTTTTGTACCAAATCTGTCACACTGATCTACCACTCTATTTCCTAGTCAATACCAGATTGTTTTGATGATGACTGCCTTATGAGATAATTTGAAATCTGGTACTAATAGGCCCCCTTCCTTCATTTTATTTTTCACTGATTCTCTTGATATTCTTGATCTTGCATTCTTCCAGATAAATTTTGTTATTATTTTTCCAGCTCTATACAATAATTCTTTGGTAGTATGATTGTCATGGCACAGAATAAGTAAATTAACTTAGGTAGTTCTATCATTTTTATTGTATTGGCTTGGCCTACTCATGTGGAATTAATATTTCTCCATTTGTTTAGGTCTGTCTTTATTTGTGTGAAAAATATTTTGTGATTGTGTTCATATTGTCCCTGGGTCTAACTTGGCAGGTAGATTCCAAAACATTTTATATTGTCTGTGCTTATTTAAAATGAAGTTTCTCTTTCTAACTTTTCATGCTGGGCTTTTTTTTGTTGTTGTTATATGTAGAAATGCTGGGAATTTATGTAGGTTTATTTTATATCCTGCAACTTCGCTAAACTTGTTCATTGTTTCAACTAACTTTTCAATTGATTCTCCAGTGTTCTCTAAGTTCATACCATTATATCTTTTGCAAAAAGTAATAGGTTTTTTTTTTGTTCCTTGGCTATTTTTATTCCTTCAATTTATTTTTCTTGTCTTATTGCTATAGCTAGCATTTCCAGTAAAATGATGAATAATACTGGTGATGATGACCATCCTTACTTCACCCTTAATCTTATTAGAAAGGCTTCTGGTTTATAACCACTAAAGGTACTGTTTGCTCTTCATTTTACATAGATATGACATATCATTTTAAGAAAAGCTCTATTTATTCCTTTGCTTTCTAGTGTTTTTAATAGAAATGAGTGTTATATTTTGTCAACAGTTTTTTCAACATCTATTTAGATAATAATATGATTGTTTTTGTTATTGATATGGTCAACTATTCTGATAGTGTTCTTAATATTAAACCAGGCTTACATTCTTGGTATAAATGCTACCTGGTTATAGTGCGTGATCTTTTCGATACATTGTTGTAATTTTTTTGGCTAATATTTTATTTAAAAATTTTGCTTCAATATTCATTAGGGAAATTGATCTATAATTTTCTTCTTTGTTTTTTGCTTTCCCTGGTTTTGGGATAAAACCTATTTGTGTCATGAAAAGAATTTGGTAGGACTTCTTTACTAGTTTTTCAAATAATTTACATAGCATTAAAATTAATTATTCCTTAAATGTTTTGTAGATTTCACTTGTATATCTATCTGGTCCTGGGAGTTTTGTCTTAGGGAGCTCATTTATGGTTTGTTTAATTTCTTTTTCTAAGATAGGGCATTTAATTATTCTATTTCCTCTTCTATTAGTCTGGACAATTTATATTTTTATAAATATTCATCCATTTCACTTAGATTGTCAGTTTTACTGGCATATAATTGGGTATAATAACTCAATAATTTTTTTAATGTCATTTTCAATAATGGTGTATCCATCCTTTTCATTTTTGATACTGGTTTTCTTTTTCTTCTTTTATTTGGTTTTCTTTCTTCTCTTAAATCAAATTGACCAGTGGTTTATTTATTTTATTGGTTTTTTCCCCCATAAAATCAATTCCTGGTTTTACTTATTAGTTCAATGACTTTTTTAGTTTCATTTTATTAATCTCTCCTACAATTTACAATATTCCCCCTTTGGTGTTTAGTTGGGATTTTTAATTTGTTCTTTTTCTACATTCTTTAGTTGCATGCCCAATTCATTGGTCTGTTCTTTCTCTCTTTTATTGATGTTCACACTAAGAAATTTTCTCTAAGTACTGCTTTGCCTGCATCCCACAAATTTTGGAATATTGTTTTACTGTTGTTATTCTCTTTAATGAAATTATTGATTATATTTCTGATTTGTTCTTTTGACTCACTCATTATTTAGGATTAGATTATTTAGTTTCCAATTAATTTTAATCTATGCTTTCAAATCATTTTATTTAATGTAATTTTTATTGCACTGTCATCTGAAAATGATACATTTAATATTTCTGATTTTCTGCATTTTGTGGTGAGGTCTTTATGCCCTAATGCATGGTCAGTTTTTTTGAAGATGCCATTTACGGCTCAAAAAAAGTATACACCTTTGTATTCCCATTCAGTTTTCTCCAGTGGTCTATCATATCTAACTTTTCTAAGATTCTATTCATCTCCTTAACTTCTTTCTTATTTGTTTTTATGGTTAGATTTATCAAGCTCTGAGAAGGAAAATTTGAGGTTCTTAACTATGGTAGTTTTACTATTTCCTCCTGTAATTGATTTAACTTTTCCCTTGTATGCCAAGCCATTTGGTACATATGTTTAGTATTGATATTACTTCATTATTTATAGTTCCTTTTAGCAAGATGCAGTTTACCTGTTTATACCTCTTAATCGGGTTTGTTTTTGCTTTTGCTTTGTCTGAAATCATAATTGCTTCTCCTTTCTTTTTTTTTTTTAATATCATTTGAAGCATAATAGATTCTGCTACAGCCTCTTATTTTAAATCTGTTTGTTTCTTTCTGTTTCAAGTATGTTTCTTGTAAATAACATATTGTTAGATTCTGCTTTCAAATCCATTTTGCTATCTACTTCCTGTTTATGGATGAGTTCATGCTATTTACACTCTCAGTTATGATTACTAACTATACATTTCCCTCTGTCCTATTTTCTTCTTTTTATTATTCTCTCTTTATTTTTATCCTGTCCATCTTCTAAAGTGTGTTTTGCTTCTGACTACTGTCTCCTTTTATTTCCTCTCCTTTTTGTCACTCTCTCCTTTCTTTTCCTCTTTTCTGCTCCTACTTCCCTGTTGGGTAAGATAGATTTTTATACTCAGCTAAATATGTATATCTATTCTTCTGTCTCTGAACCAATTCCAATGAGAGTGAGATTCAAGAGTCAACTTCTATCCCCTCTCCCATTTTCCCCTTTACTGCAAAAGTTCTTCCTTCTATGCCTCTTTTATGTGAGATAATTTCCCCCACTCCACCTATCCCTTCTTCCTTTCCCAAAGGCATCTGTCTTTTTTGACCATTCTTTTTGTACATTATCCCACCATAATTGATTCATTCCTGTGCCCTCTTTCATGTAGATTCGTGTAGAAGCCTTTTAATTGTCCTGATGATGATAAAGTTCTTAGAAATTATGTGTATCATCTTCCCATATAGAAAAGTAAAAAGTTTAACCTTATTGAATCCCTTATGATTTCTCTTTCATGCTTGCCTTTTATGCTTCTCTTAAGCCATTTATTTGAAAGTTAAATTTTCTATTCAGCTCTGGTCTTTTCATCAGGAATGGTTGAAAGGCTTCTATTTCATTAAATATCCATTTTTTTTCCTTGAAGGATCATACTCAATTTTGTTGGAGAGGTTATTCTTTCTGAGCCCATTTCATAATGTGTAAAATGAAATTCAGACCATGTCTATAACTAGAACATAACTATAGAAAGATATATCTTAGTTAAAAGGAACAGTGTAGGTAAAAGAAGTGTAAATTAGTGTAGTATATCAAAAAGATATACCCATGCAGAGGCTGCTGCAAGCAGCTCATACTAACTTGTAAGAGCTGATCTTTAAAATTTCTTTGTGAGCTTTTCCATCTCAGAAATAAACAAGTGCTGCAAATCAAGACTTGATTTAACTGTTATATTGAGTGTTTAAACTTACTAAAATTATAAAGAAAATGTTAATGACATGTATTAAAGTACTTTTTTTTGAATATGTGAGTAAATTTTTTTGAGAGCTGGTTGTTTAAATATTTACCAGTTCACTATTGTACTCATAGGAAGAAATCTAGAAATCAGAGGTTAGGAACACATCTTGGAGAACATGGAGGTGAAGTAGAAACAGAAACATTAGCAATCCTAAATTTTTCCACAATAATACCAATTAACAATAGTAATGGAAATCCTTTCTATTGCATATCACTTTATGCTTTTTCAATGCCTACTGTTATCATCTATCTCATTTAATCTTCCTGACAACTCTGTGAGGTAGGCAGGATAAGTCTTATTAATCTCATTTGACAAATGAAGTAACTGACACAAAGAAGTTCAATTCAATCAACATTGTTCAAGCCCTTATGGTATGTAAGCAACCTTGTTCAAATTTGCTTAAGTTACCAAAGCTACTTACTAACAAAACCAAAATGTCTTCCACCACTGGAATTCCATGATTCTATGAATTCATAGCTTCTGATTATTAATCCAGTGCTCAGGGATAAAAGAATATTGGAATTTGAGTTAGAAGGCCAAAATTCAAGTCCCTTCTCTGCTTCCTGATTCCTTATATGAGCCCTTGGGAAAGTCATTTCTTCTTTTGAGACACTTTTCTCATTTATAAAATAAGGAGATCAGAGAAGCTGATGTCCACACTCCCTCCCCAGTCAAAATCCTAGCACCCTTAGCTATTGGACACATATTGCCAGCTGACATAGAATCATAGATTTTGATATAGAAGGGCCCCTCAGAGGTCATCTAATCTAACCCCATCATTTTACAGTGGAAAGTAAAGGCATCATTTACAATTCTATTGGCAATGTGTTATAAGGTGGGGAATTATTCCCTAGCATTTAGAGTCCTTCTATCTTTACAGTAAAAATAGCTATATGTAGGGCCTGGAAAGTATGGAAACCTTGAGCAGTGATATCAACTCATTATCCCCTTAAATTGTCTGTTACACTAAAAATGGTTGGCAGGAATGAGATGATTAGTGATGATCTTTTTCTGTGAAGTGATGGAAACTGGTATTCACAGGCTTGGCAGCTGTTTGAAGACTAGAACAGATCTAGAAAGCCAGGGGAGAACAGAGGCCAAATGGTTTGTGGTAGATAATGAGTCAGAGAACTAAAGAGTTCTAAAAAGGTTCTCACAGCATTTTGAGACCATAAGAATTATATACTCTTCTTTTGGAGATTGGAATTGGATTTCACACTTGAAAACTGGTGCAAGAATGCTAAGGCTTAAGAGCAAATGGCTTTTTATGGAGATTTAAATGACATTTTGCACTGGAAAAGTTGTCTGGAATATGTCCAGAGCCCTTTAAAGGGGACCAATGGAATGGCTTAATTCTAAGCCATTCTTCACTTACCCACTTCACAGAGACCAGAGAGAATCATGAAGTTAAAAGTATGATATATACCTTCCCTCTAGGAATGGAGAAAGAAAATAGAAGTAACTGAAGATGAAGATGATGGGGCAGTAGTTCCAGAATCACAGAATGTTAGAGGCCATCGAGTCAAATCAATTAACAATTGAAGTACCTACTACATGTTGGACCCTGTGCTAGCATTACAAAGACAAGAATAGAACAGTCCCTGCCTTTAAGGAGCTACATTCTATTGGGAGAGATAACACACATTTGGAAGAGATAATACATATATGCATACATGTATGCATATTTTCACAAGCATAGGTATGCAGTGCATAAATACATGTGTATATCCATATACACTGTGTATATATGTGTGTACATATGCACACATTGTGTGTGTACATGTATGTTTATATTGGGCATAATTAATGCATGAATTTATTTATTATAGATGTAAAAAAATTCCTTAAATTGGAGGGGAAGGTAGAAAGGACAGAAAATAACTCTTATGGATTTTATAGTCTAGAAAGGGCATAAGGCAACAGCACAGGAAACTGTCATATAGCAAATTTATTGACAAATGACTTTTTATTTTAAATTAATTTGGTTCACATTTGTGACTAATTCTCTAACCCCATCTCAATTTTGCACTTGTTGTATACTTATATCCCCTAATTTGAACTCAACTTTCACTTGCATGGCACTGTCTATTCATCCATTGATAGACAATCTTTATTTTTCATTCCATTCCAGGACCCTGACTGCAGTTATTCCCTGTATTCTTTTTCTCTAACCAGCAACAGTTATGTTCTTTAACTCTTACCTTGCTACAACTTATTGTCTAATTAGAGAGCATAAATGAGGAGTAAATAACAATTATATCCCTCTTTTAGTGCTCTTTTTCTCACTATTGCCAAATCATGAATTCCCTATTCTGGATTACTGACTGAAGTTTGTCTTGATCTCTAAGCAGTCATAACTGGGCATTCTGAAGTTTGGGGTTAGTGGTACAGAGAAAAGTCCATATCAGGGGCAGTTATGCTTGGAGAAGAAGTCTTAATAGAGAGAGTGGTAGATTTAAAGTCTAGATGACTTCAGTTTAAATCCTCCTTAGATATTTCTTAGCTGGGTGATTCTGGGTAAGTCACTTAAACCTCTCCAAACTTCATCTTTCTCATTTGCAAAATAAGAGGTTGGACAAGATAGCTTCTAATTAATTTTCTAGTATTAAGTCTATGATCCAATTAATCACTATGATACTCTGACCCCTTGGAAAAGTCAGAGAAAGAGGGTAATAAATAGGGGATAAAGGTGGCAAGGGAAAGCAGGTCTTAGAAGAGGACCTGGGCCTTTGGGGATGGTACGAGACAGTAAGACATAAGAATGATTGGCCAGTAGATTGCCATGGATAATAAATGGGCTCTCTAGATATCACACCTTGAGACAAAGCCCAGGTATTCTCACCTTAGTTAAACTTATATACTGGAGCCCTCGTTACTACTTCCCACTTTTCTAATTTTTTGACTCTTAGACCTTCAGCTTGATCACAAAAACAAAAACACCATAATTCCCTGCACTTGGCCTTAATCTCCTGCCTCTAAGACCTTTGACTTAAATATTTGTCTTATTCATGCCTCCCCCCACCCTTACTTCATTTGACCAACCTAGCCTTTCATTGTGTGCCCACAGTACTGTATCTGCCCTAGACCATAAACTTGTAAAAGTTATGGATTAGGGCTATATAGTTCTCTTTGTAAAATGTTCATCATAGTAACCAGTTTAATCAGGCTCTCAACAAAGGTGTTTTGACAACAATGATCAATTCAAATGTCTAAGTGTTGCAGGTGGGAGTAAAGGGGTATCCTCTATGATGACCTCTCTTATTTTCTCATTTATGTAGAAGAGGAGAAATATTCCAAGCCTTCCTCAGAGTGTCAATGATTAGAAGACCTTGGGTTTGGGGATTTGGGGGATATTTATTAGTTTTGTTGTTTTAGGGGACTCGAGGGGGGGGGAGTTGCTTTCTGGAAAACACCTAATAAATCACATAAGAAAGATTGGCTTGGGCTTTATCCGCAGTGATGCATTTCATCACATCACTGAGGTAACGTGGTGTGACAATTCTGCAATACATTATATCAGCTGGGAAAAGAGAGAAAGAGGTGGCTTCCGGAACAAAAGTATTTGAGAGCTTCCCCAAGTTTTTAAGAAGTGGTGAGGAGTGAGGGAATGGTTCTTTGAACTTCAGTTCTCTGATGACATAGTCTACTTTTTACTTAGCTACCAGGCACCATGTATAGCAAATTGTCAGGATGGAAGACTCAACCTTCATCTGTACCTGTAGACAGCCATCTCTCTTCCTCCTAGAATGATGAAAATGACCACATGCCATAGAAATGAGAGCTCATTACCAGTCAAAGCAGTTTTATATATAGGATCTACTTTAACACCACCACCACCACCCCCAGCCCTGTGAGGGAGACAGGGTGGGTGTTATTTCCTACAGTTGTAAGGAGCCAAGTTCAGTGTGAAATGAAATGCTTGGGGGATTTTTATCTTATGTACAAATGGAGAAACAGAAATAGAGGCCATGGTGAATGATGACTCTTTAGCTGCCATTTGCAATGTTGTACATCTGTGAATTGCTTCTCATTGTCAAAAAGTGCCTATTGAGCATCTGTTTATGGCCAGGGCTATGCAGAATATTGTTCAAAGAAAATCTGTAAAATAGGGCTAATAATACCTGCCCTGCCTGTGGGTATTACTTACTAGTGTTATTATGAGGAAGCACTTTGTAAGCCTTAGAATGTTATATAAATGTGACTTATCGTTGCTATTATTATTAGAACTATAACTAGCAAATTCTGTTCCTGGTACCATTAGGACATAATGGGTATGCATTGTGGGCAAGTGGGGTCAGGCTGGGGTGGAACTCATTGGGGGAGCTACTGCCAGGTGGATGAAACTCATGCCATCTGGTCGCTTCTACAGTAATTATTTTTGCTAACTGCATGCTAAGCTCAATTATTTCTATGTTGCTGAAGTATTTGAAGTGCTATCAGCATCGTCTACATTCTGGTGCCCTGGGCAAAGCCCTAATCACTCTGGCCTAGTTATAACTTTGATTATTATACCCATTTTATAGATGAGAGGAAAGAGGTTCAGAAAGGGTAAGCAACTTGCTCTGTGTATCACAGTAAGTGGTAGAGAAAGAATTAACCATGTCTAATGACATCATCAACATCCTTCCCCTCTCCCTCTACTAAATGCTGAAGAAGAGATAAGAGTAGTGGGACAGAAGTCAGCTTCAGAGTCAAAGAGACCTGGGCTTAATTCCATCCTCTGACACACACTGACTGTGTGAAGACAGTCATAACATTTAATCTCTCAGTGTTCCCAGGCAACCTTCTTAGAGTTACCCTGTAGAAAAAGAGGCTGATTTGCATTAGTAGGGAGAATTTTCTCACTGGGAGTTCTCTATAACCAATGAAATGATAAGTCTAAACAAAAAGCAAGAAAGCAAATGTATTGAAGAAAGGTTGATAAAGAGAAACCTAGCAAAGCTATTTCATTAACATTATAGCATGCCAGAATTGAGAAAACCATGATCCTCAGGCTGTCTGGACTCGGATTTCTGAAAAAGCAATATAAAACACAGGCAAGAGTCACCTCACATGATTGGGGGAATGGGTATTCAGCTAAATCAGATGTTCTCATCAGAATAATTATAATATATTTTACATATATATGATTTATTCATTTTGAGAGAATTAAAATACAATTAATATCATAACATTATGAACACCATTTAATCTTTGAAGATTCTAAAGGCACTTTATGATCTTGCAGGCCCTTAAAGGCATCATAATGAATATTAATTTTTATTGTAGCAATGAATTGGGAAAGTTTTATTTAATAATATACAGGATGAAAACAAGTATCTCTCTCTCTAAATCTGTCTCTGTGTCTCTGTCTCTTTCTTTCTCCCTCCCTCTCTCCCCTAGTTTGTTTCTCATCTATCATTAATATATAAACCAATCTAACCATCCATTGTCCCTGCTCCTCTCCTCAATTTCTCAAGGTAACTACCACTTTTTTCTCTTTTTACTGAAATGAATTTTCCATTTATGCCTTTCCTCCCTCTTTCCCTTTCCCAAACACACAAACTTATTCTCCTTTGTGACTTTCTGATTTCTGTTAAGAAGCGACCTCAAGGGGATTAGAGGCTAAAATTTATCAAATTTCAAACCCAGTCATACCTAAGCTGTTCTTTTCTAGATTCTCTGGTGTGCTACACCCCATAATTGCTTAAGTGGCAGCCTTTTCACATCTTCTTTGCCCCAACTGCCACCATAAACACTTGTCTGTCCAAGAGTAATTACCATTTCACTCAGATATTCCTGAAATGGTTTTGCTCTCACTCTTATATTCCTTTTAAGTCACCTGAGACAGAGATTTAATTTGTTTCTTTTTTTCCTTTTAAAATTTTAATTATTTTAAAAAAATACCTTTATTTCCAAATATATTCCCCAACCCAGAGAGTCATCCCTTGTAACAAAGATTTTTTTTTAAAAAGTTAAAGAGAAGTAGCAAAGTAACATCAGCTGAGCCTGACAGAACACTCAATATTCTACATCCAAGTCCCCTACTTCAGGGCAGAATGGAAAGAGCTACATGTTCCCTTCTTTTCTTTGGGGCCAAGTCTAATCATTATAGTTGTACAGCATGTATTTTTGTAAGGTTGTTGGTGGTGCTCTTTCTATTTGCATTGTTGTCATCATTTCTAATATTGTTTTTGCTGCCTCTGGTTACTTTGTGCATTCAAATCTTCCTATGTTTCTCTGCATTCTTCAGATTTATTGTTTCTTATGGCACAGTAATATTCCATTAAATTATGAACCCCAGTATGTCTAGCAATGCTCCAACTGGTGGGCATCTATTTTGTTACCAGTTCTTTGGTACCACAAAAAAGTAATTCTATGAAAGACGTTAGGTTTTTAAAAAATGAGTTCACTAATAACTAAGAAAAAGAAAATTAGTTATATAGCATAGGACCAAAGAAGTAAATAGTGAGAAAAACTTTCTTTTAGAAAACCCTAATCTAGTCTCACAGGCTAGAAAAAGCAGCCTCTGTTTTCAATCACCTCCCCACATGATCAGTTACCATGCTTCCAAGGAAGAAGAATCCAACATGTGTCCTTATGATGTAGTGGCTAGAGCCCTAGAACTGAATCATTATGACCTGGATTCAAATTCTTCCTGAGATACTTATTAGGGGCAGGTAGTTGGCATAGTGGATAAAGCACTGGGCATGGAGTCAGGAAGCCTCATCTTTCTGAGTTCAAACCTGGCCTCAGACACTTGCTAGCTGTGTGACCCTAGGCAAGTCAATCAACCCTGTGTGCCTCAGTCCCCCATCTGTAAAATTAACTGGAGAAGGAAATGGCAAACCACTCTAGTGTCTTTGCCAAGACAATTCCAGATGGGGTCAGGAAGAGTCTGACACAACTGAGCAACAACATATTTACTAGCCTTGTGACACCAGACATGTCACTTAACCTTTCTGGACTTCAGCTTCCTTATCTGTAAAACCAGGGGCTTGGACTCAATGACCTTA
This sequence comes from Phascolarctos cinereus, assembly GCF_003287225.1. Taxonomy (NCBI): domain Eukaryota; kingdom Metazoa; phylum Chordata; class Mammalia; order Diprotodontia; family Phascolarctidae; genus Phascolarctos; species Phascolarctos cinereus. Next base: position 214,675,011 of record NW_027555847.1, read on the forward strand.
AGCATCTTTCCAAGTTCTAAGTCTATTATCCTTTAATAGAGCTCAGAACAATTCCACTCCTTTCTTTTATGATGCTAGGATGACCTTTCCTTCTTGCTTCTCTCACTAAGCTGTAGGCAGCATTGGAGAGTTTTGAAGTACTAGTCCCATAGCTATTTTTTCTAGCCCATGTTTTCCACTTTCATTCCTGTTCCTAGTCCAGCTTAAATTCTAAAGCCCTCACAAACATTCTGAAGACAAATTACCTTGCATTTCTATTGGATTTGGAGTTTTGAAAAGCACTTTCTGGACAACAATGTTCTGACTATGCTAGTATAAAATTTTCCATCTTGGAGATGAGAAAATCAAGAAGTGAATTCAGAGAAATGAAACGATTTGCCCAAGGCTTCATCTCTGGTTAATAGCCTAATAAAAAGAGAACTGGAATTACGGTATCTGGGATTGAGTCTCATGTCTGACACTAAATTAGCTGGATAACCAGATTCAGGGCACTTAAACTCTCTTCAACTCAGTCTTCTCATTCCTACAATAGAAATTCTTTCTTTCTTCTTTCTTTCTTTCTTTCTTTCTTTCTTTCTTTCTTTCTTTCTTTCTTTCTTTCTTTCTTTCTTTCTTTCTTTCTTTCTTTCTTTTCTTCTTCTTCTTCTTCTTCTTCTTCTTCTTCTTCTTCTTCTTCTTCTTCTTCTTCTTCATTATCATCATGCCTGTAGAACCTCTCTCAAGGTAGTAATTATGCTCAAAGGAGTTAATACATGCAATTTTGCAAACTTTAAAAATAATACACATGCCAGTTAGTATTAAGTCCAAAGCCAGCAGTCAGAGGTTGCCTGATTACCAGGTCAGCACATTTGCATTTGCAGCCCAGCTTAGGCCTTCATTGGTCTCACCTAGATTATTATAACAGCCTTCAAATTAATCTTTTTGCTTTGATCATGTCTACTCAAAAGTCTTCCATGATTTCCTATGACTACCCAATCTCTCTGTCTCTGTCTTTGCCTGTCTTTGCTTCTCTTTGTCTCTCTTTCTCACACAAGAGTATATAAATTCTACATACACATATATTATACAAGAGTGTATAAATTATATGTATGTATATATAGTATATAAATTCCACATATATTTATATATAGTATACAAGAGTATATTAATTCTCACTATCACTTATTTTTACCTTCTGTTGAGTCTTGTTTCCTTTTTCTGATGGTTCCTCTTATTGGTTTTAATTTTCACTTACAACTTCACTAATGGGTATGTAAATGTAAAGCCTATATCAGATTGTGCACCATCTTGGGGAGGGTGGGGGGAAGGAAAAGGGAGAAAAATTTTCAACTCAAAAGCATCTGCAAAAAATAAAAAAATTAAAAAAACAAAAAAAAGAGTATATAAATTCTCTATATATGTGAATCTACATATCAATCCACACACACACACACACACACACACACACACACACACACATACACATATATGAAGAGAGAGGGAGAATATACAAGAGTATATAAGGTCTCTCTGTGTGAGAGAGACAGTGTGTGTGTGTGTGTGTGTGTGTGTGTGTGTTGCTTACAAGAGTATATAAATTCCAAGACCTTCCACCAATGACTCCAATCTACCCTCCCATCCTTTTTCTATATGACTCACCTTCATTTACTTTGCATTCCATTCCAATCAAACTACTTTCTAACATATGATCCTTCTCCATCCCTTCATATCTTTTTACTTCTGCTCACATGTCACACATACCAGCAATAACTTCTTTCTTTCTTTCTCTCCTCTCTGTTTTTGAATTCTTTCACATGATGTTCATTTTGATCTTTTTGGGAATTCCTCTTTTCCTTTTGGGAATGTATCTATCCTTTCTGCCTTTTCAGAACCTGCTCAACTTTCTAGGCCCAGTACAAAGCTCAGCCTCCCTAGGAATCCTTTTTGAACTACTCTAGGCCTCATTTATCAATTCCTTCTCAGAATTTTTATCCAATCTATACTCCATGCCATGCAATTTAGCTCTCCATATGTTTCAAGTGTGTTTATCCTGTTTCTCCAGTGAAGTGGCCCAGACCACCTGAAGACATATTTATTAAGGGGATGAGACACCTAAAATAAGGGATGAGGTAGGCACATTAAAAATACAATGGAAAACTGCACAGCCTTTATCTTTTTGCAGCTGTAATCAGGGCTGGTTCCCTATAGAATAATGGAGGTAAGGAGAAGTCTGTGTTCAAGTTATGTTCTTTTTATCCTTTCCCAATATTCACTAGTCCTGTGCCTCCATGAAGGGATAGAGACTGGGCCTATTAATTCGCTGGTATACAGATCTCCCAGGCGAGGAAACTCCCTCTACCAATGCAGGTTGACACTTTCTCTGCAACTTATAGTCTTGGAGAGTTGCCTAGAGCAATGAGAGGTTAAGTGACTTGCCTAGTATATGTCAGGCAAGACTTGACATCAAAGTCTTCTGGGCTCCAAGGTCATCTCTCTTTTCAACATGCTACAATGCTTCCCTTGCAGGCATGTCTTACAATAGATACACACTGTCCATGAAAGATATATATACCTACCTACATACCTACATACATATATGTACATACACACACATATATACATACATACATATATGCACACACACACATATGTTCACATTGGTTCTCTAAATGTACAGATAGATATCTTGAGGGGAGATATTGATCGATATCTCTGAGATCTTGCCCATCTTCTTTATAAGGAATTACAATTCCTGCTTTGTGAAGGTCCGCAAAGCTTACATATTGGTTTTCCTTTGAGAAGGAGGTACTAGAATTGAAGTAAACCTGTATGCCCTATTAAATATTTAAGGTCTAGAGTTGCAATTTGTTCAAACACAAAAAAGCCACTTTTCCCTATTTACTATATCTTAAAGGGAGAAAAGGATCCCAAACTTTCACTCTCCAACTTGGCTTCTTCCCAGTCAACTCTGGTTACACAAAAGACTATCTTAACCAGTGAGTAAACCCATTTATCTGAACAAGTAACAAATAGAAATAAGAAGTTGTACAAATTAGAATATATTAGAAAGTAAACAGGAATGAATGGGCTCTTAAAATAGAAGAGAGTTATCTCAGTTCAACCAAGAATGAGCAAAGCCCAAATTCACCCAAGGGGAAATTGCCCAAAATCTCTAAGATAAAATTAGACATCAAGGAGATATTAAGAAGCTGGTTTTCCTATATATGTTTGCAAAAGAGTCTGTGTCTCTCCATATGTCTAGAATCAGTGTTCGAGAGAGTTTGGTACCATGAGTGACTCTTGAAAAGAAGGCAACAAGAAAGCTTTTCAAAGCTTTCTGACCAACTCCACACCTCATGTAAGCATGAAGCATTGTGTCAACATTCTCTCCACCAATTAACTATCTCATTCAAAATGTTCCAGGCTTGACTGGAAACCTGGGTTACAGAGGAATAAAACTGGACTCAATGTTCCCAATAGAATGTGAGCTCCCCATGGGGATCTTATTTACATCTGAGATAATGCCAAAGCACACACATCTAAAATTCCTGTTAAAAAGTTCTTTGATAGAAGTAGAAGGCAGAATGGGGAGCTTAGAGAAAACATCTATTTCTCTCCTTATCTTCCGGAGTCAATGCATTATTTTGTGATGAGGTGCTGAGAAGAGGGGGGAATTGAGAATTTCTATATATATTCCATCTTACTTTCCATCTAGAAGAGGCATACAGTTTCCCCCAGTAGATATGGCCACAGCTGTCCAGAATTTGCAAGCTCAAATCCTATCTGTTTCTGTTTTCCCCACTCGAAAACCTTCCTGTCTTCTCAAAACCCCCCCACACTGTGCTGCTCCCGTGGTCATAATTTTTTTTTTTTTGTAAATTTGGTTAGCCCCATATTTCCTTTATGGTCATAAGACATGATTCTGTTCACAGATAATAGAGACAGATCCACACAGATGGGAGAATGAAAGAGGTTAAATCACTGTGATTTTCTAGATCTGACAGTTGCTTCTGAGTCAGGCCTGCAATAAGACATTTTGGTGTCTTTTCAAGGATATAAAGAATTTTAGAGTTTCTATGTTTGCAAGGACTCAATTCATTTCAGGCCCTTTTCTTTATCCTTGTGTTTTTCCTCTTCTTTTGAGCAATTGTGGCAGAGCAGGCAACAATGCCATGGCTTCATGCTTAATGTCACAGAGGCTACGCCAACCAAGCCTTGGTGCTGAGATGAGAAGAGAAATCAGAGTTCTTCTTTTTGGAATACCACCTTCTCTGAGTAAAGAGCAAATTTATTGGGGCATGGAACCATTGTATATCCAAGAGGGGAGCAATGAAACCTGCTTTATAATGCAGCAGACCATAACTCACCCAGATTTGAGGCTCTAAACCTGAATTAGGCCTAAGGAGAAGATAGATACACAGCATCAAAGCTTTAAAGTTAGAAAGTTCTTCAGAGGTTATCTAATACAACTCCTCTCCTTTCACAGGTAAGAAAAGTGAGGCCTAGAAATGTTAGGTACTTGGCTAAGGTCAAACAGTTAGCAAATGGTAGGATTTGAACCAAAGGTGCTGGAGTTCCAAACAAAGTCATCTGACTCTAAATACAGGCTTTTGTTGCTCAGTTGTTTTTGGTCATGACCTCATTTAGGGTTTTCTTGGCAAAGATACTGGAATGATTTGCCATTCCCTTCTCCAGCTCATTTTACAGATGAGGAAACTGAGGCAGACAAGGTTAAGTGACTTGCCCAGGGTCATACAGCTAGTAAGTGTCTGAGGCCAGATTTGAGCTCAGAAAGATGAGTCTTCCTGACTCCATACACAGCACTCCGTCCATGGTACCACCTACTTGCCCTATCACCTAGGTAATCCCGTATTTAGCATGATTCAAGATATTCTATAGGAAATTAAATCTTCTCCTTGCCAGTAAATATATTTCCTAACAGCTTGTTATGTTTGGTGTCTGAATGCTCCCATCTGGGATCCTTTTGTGGGGTGAAGATATCACCCTATCTAGTCATCTTTTTTTTTTTAATGCAGAAACCTCTGGGAGGGGTAATACATTAAGCTGTCATCAGTCATTAATAAATCAGCATAAGTTAATTTATCAGCTCACTTTCCTTATGACAGCTAGCTTGTCATAAAATATAGAGTAAATGGAAATTCTAATACAAAAGGAGGAAAAAAACCACATTTTTTTTAAAAAGCATGGGGCACTGTCCAAAGTGCGGTGTAATGAGGGATTCAACGCAACATGAGAGTATGGCGGTGGGGGGTGGGGGGGAGGTCTGAGAATAGGTTCTTTCTTTGGGAAAGACTAGAGTCAGAATCAGGTGTCAGGAGAGTATAAAAAAGACTCACTTTTAGCTTCTGCTCAGTGTTTTCTTAGTCTACACTCATATTGCCATCCTTTCCAGACCACTCCCAGTGCTCAGGACAGCCCCGACTTCAGCCTCTCTTCGTATTGATCCTTCCTTTATCCTGATCAGATACGCTGTTGGTTCAAGCATCTTGATGAGCTTAAAAGTAGAATCTTTGGTATTAAGGTGGAGATAATGGATGGCACTTGTAGCCTGCGTCAAGAAGAAACATATCTTAGGATGCTTTTGTCAAGATATTAGGAGAGACTTTCTTTGCTAAGGCCAGCAAACAGGCTGTGACCTGAGCTTGTCAAAACAACAATCCTTTGTGCCTAACCTCTGGATGATCTCAGCTACAACAAAATCCCAGAATTATTTTATATAATTATTGTATTGGTTTGACCAGCACCAGGTCTTCTCTGAGCTCAAACAAGCCCCTGCCATATCCATGTTCTGGTCATAAAGCCCTGCTACGAATCAAATTGGTCACATTGTGGTTGTTATCCCTCATTGTCAGGGCTACAGCTCACTGCACAGCCATTGGCATAAGTCGCAAAATTTGGTCATACTAAAGTGGATCCCTCCACTAAGGGCAGGGCCCCAGGACATCTGTCCTTGCTTGCAAACCATTTTCCTCACTTTGAAATTAAACTTTTGTTTGATTCCTGACTCTCCTGTTTCTAGCATGCTCTGTTCAACTCCAGCTACCCACAGGTCAGAGGCCAGTTCAGTCCAGTTGACATAAATTTGTGATTTGGACCTATCAGTCAACAGGCATTTATTAAGCGCCTACTGTATGCCAGGTGCTATGCAAAGTACTGAAAAACAAAGAAAGATGAAAGATAGTTTCTGCTCTCAGTGAGCTTACGATCTAATGGGTGAAATGGCACCCAAACAACTATATACAAAGAAGGTATATTACAGGATAAATTGAAAATAATCAACAGAGGAAAGGCACTAGCATTAAGTATCTCTATATTAAAATCTTACTTAGTTAAATGATCATGATGTGAAGTTGATGCTATAGCTTCTCTTTTGTTCTTCATTAATTTTGGATAGAATTATTTTTTAAATTCATGCATTTTTAATATTATATTCATTTTCTAAAAATGTGTCATTCTCTTTAATCCTCTCTTAACTAATGGACTTTCCCTAGTAACAAATATGTATATATATGTATATAAATATTCAGCAAAATCAATCAAAATATTCACTGAAGCAGCTCTAGATCCAGCCTTGTGACTGTTAGAAACCCAAATAGAGAACTGACCAGAACCATTAGTATCTCTTGTGACCCCTTGTCCAACACCAGCTCCAGTGTTAGATCCACATCACAAAGCAACCTCCTGCCAACTGATTTGGTGCCCACACCATGTCTTTCCTCACAGGACACCATACAACCACCTTTCATAATAGATAACCTTGAACCATCTATTCATCTATCACCCACACTAGATATCCCACATGCACTGATAATTCTGTCTGGACTCATTACTGAATGGTTAGCACACTCCTATCCCTTACAATTCCCAGCACTGAGCCCACAGGTACCAAAGCCCCCCAAAATCTTTCTTGTACCAACTGTCCCTTTCTTATTATGCTCTTTTAATATCCTACTCTATATCAGCCTAATTGTGCCCTCTGGAACCCCTCCTCCATAACTAACAAATTTCCTTTCATCTTAAACCTTTTGCTTTCTTACTCTTTCTATCTTCTGGCATTCATAGACCTGGCTCTTTCCCAATGACATTGTTTCCCTAGCACTGATAGCATTTTGCCTCATACCCCTAGTTTATTTATTATGATAGGGGAGGAGAAGAATATTAATATATCCCCAGGGGCACTTCCAGACTCTCCCTTCTACCATTATCACTTAGTAATCTCTTCTTTAAGAGTGATTCTATCCAAATTTATCACCTTTTTCAGATCCTGGTGGCTATTACTTACCACTCCCCAGGTCATCCTCCCTCTTTTCACTGGCTTTCCACTCCCATTTCTGCCCTCATATTAGGGAATTTATATATATAATATATAATATATATATTATATTATATGTATATTGTATATTATATATATGGATGGACAGATAGTAGGTAGATAAATAGTCGAGAGTAGATGTATAGATATAGATATTTCCTCAAATGTTATAAGTTCCACTCTTCCACAGCTACATACAGCAACGGTCATACATCAGATCTGGTCATCACCCACAAATGTTCCATTTCCATGTTTATTAATTCAATAATTCTTTTATTTGATTACAATTTTTATCACCCTGTCTTTCCCTATCTCTTCTAACTCCCATGCCCATTCTTCATTCATACTCATTGGATTTCCATTCCTTCCACCTTTCAGTGATTTCCCATTTCATCAGCCTTGTGCTGGCTACACTCTTGTCCCTTCCCAACCGCGACCTTTTGGTGAACTAGTTCATATCTACTCTTTTATCTACTATGTAAGCCCTTAGTCCTGGTCCCATAAAAATCATGCCTTAAACCCCAACTCCTGCCCCTTTCACTGTCCATATCCAAGCTTTTGCTATGACCTTGTCTATTTCACCTTTGCAACATCTCTGGAATACTCTCCCTTCTCTTCTCTGGCACTGCCACCATTCTAATGCAGGCCCTCATCACTTCATGTCTGGGCTATTGCTATAGCCTGCTAGTAGGTCTGCCCACCTCAAGTCTCTTGCCACTCCAATCCATTCTCTATTCAGTCACTAAAATGATTTTCCTAAGATGCAGGTTTGATCATATTACCCCCCTACTTGTTAAACTCCAGTGGCTGCCTATTGCCTCTACAGCAAGTAACAAATGCTCTGTTATTCAAAGCCTACCCCTCCCCACACCTCTTGAGTCATCTTCTACCTTCCTTCCTGACATGAACTCTTTTATCCAGTGACATTGGCCTCTTGTCTGTTCCCTGAATAAGGTGCTTCATCTTTTGACTCCAGGCATTTTTTTTTGGCTACCCTCCATGGCTGAACATTCTCCCTTCTTTGCTCCAACGACTGGTGTCCCTGGCTTCCTGTAAGTCTCAACTAAAATCTTGCCTTCTAGAGGTAGCATTCCCTAACCTTTCTTAATTCTGGTGCTTTCACTCTTTTAATTATTCCTTATTTACAATGTATATGTCTTGCTTTGTATATATTTGTTTGCATGTTGTCTCTCTGTAAGTAAGGTGATTTTGTTACTCTTTTTTTAGACAGTAGTTCCCAGGATCCTAGATACTAGTTGCCAAGGTCCATGACCATAACAATCAACCAGTGCCGAGGATTTCACATGGTAAATGATTTCTACTGAGGCAGCACAGTGAGACATAAGGATGAGATAATGTAAACATTTTAGTTTAGTTGCAAATAATCTACTGCCTCTGTGCAG